>NC_073256.2:67538750-67880000 GCF_029289425.2 Pan paniscus | reverse complement strand
TCTTCTCCCAACTTCTCTGCCACGTTAATCATTTTGACATAAGGAGGTAAAATCCACAAGACATGAAGAAAAGATTTCATTGGCTGGATTGTACAGGACTTTTTAGTATCTTTACATAAAAATAATGGGGGTTTAATACCAAGAGTCTTGAACTGTTTAAACTCAATCAATGTGATAAGGTATTGGAAAAGTTGGTGTTTCTTCCTCCTCTTTAGCTTATAATCATATTGGTGGATTTTTTTTTAACTGCTGGCATTTTAATGAGAGCCAGGCCTCCCTTAGAAATGTATAGCTCACCTTTCCCAGCAAAGTAAATATCTCTTGGTGGCCAGTTAATTGATCTATGATAGAGATAAGAATATCCCTGAAAGTAAGGCTGCTTCAGTAGCCAGTGTACATTTTAGCAATTTTTTTTTTTTTGGATGGTGATTTCATGAATGGTGTTTTGACTTTTCTTTCTCTGCGGCCCACAGCTCACTGTGGTGGGTTTGCTGGATTTACTATAAAGGTTCTGTTTGCACCCTGTGGGTTGGGTTAAGAATCAGGGTTTATGCATTTACTTGTACTGTGGCATTGTTTATACAGCTTTGGTTTAGTTTTGATCTTTTTTTTTTTTTTTTTTTTTTTTTTTTTTTTTTTTTTTTTTTTTGCCTTTGAGGCTCTTCCACAGTGTCAGCTGCTGACTGATAGTAGGAAAACGGCCTCGTGGTGTGAATGAAAGGGACCTAGCGGTTGGTAAACAGAGATAAGGAATAAATAGAGCACAGGCAAAAGGAGATAGTTCTGTGGGGGCCCAGATTGCTGCCAGTCTGTTCAAGGGAGATGCAGAGCCTGTCCTTTTCCCAGATTAAATTAGTGTGCGAAATCTCCAGTGACCTCCTCCCCTTCTCCCCACACTCTTTAGCCAAGCTGAACAGCCTCTGCTGTAAAGTATTCATTTTATCCAGGGACAAGCTGGACAATAGAACTCTCCCTGATACTTATGGACAGCTGTCGTCATTCATAGTGCTCTCAGCATTTCATTTTTCATAGGAGTTAAAAGGGTTTTTACCTTGTAACTGAAAGAGGGCATAAATGCAACTTTGCCAGGTCTGAGGCTGCTTGGGTAGGGGGTAGGGCTGGGGTCGGGGGGAGGAAGGAGGAAGGAGAAACTGCTCAAGAAAGCAATTCTTTTTTGTTGTGCTAATATGATTAAACTAAGACAGAAATTAAATTTCAAATCTGGGCTCCTTGCTAAGAGAAAATATCTTTGATCTGAAAGTTTCCTAAAATTAAGGTCACCAGTGCAAACCAGACAATTCATCTCCACCTGCTCTATCCTTGTTTGGGCTAAATATGCGTGTATTTTATTACCTGCAAATAACCACCAGGAAATATTAAGCCCGTAAGATACCTCAGTATTCTAATTTATTTTATTTTTTTAGTGATTTACTGCAAATATATTCAGCATTTGACTGATTAAATAGACCTTCGGCAACCTTGAGGGTCACTGTGTGGAGTATGTACATAGAAAATGCATCAGCCCATTGTACCCTGGCAGCTAATGAGATTGGTCGTTAAGTAAATGACACAAAGCCTACAAAAAAAGCTTAGCAGCTCACTAGAGTATCACAGAGTGTCCCTGCACACCACACAACGACACAAACACTGGACTAACCTAGCCCACCCCTGCTTTATTCTACATCACTGCTTCCCTGATGTCAGCGTGAGAGGCAGAACAAAGGCTAGGAGGCACCGGTAAGTCAGTCTGGCAATTAAGCCCTAGGGAGAAAGTAGAACAGATCTTAGCCTAACCGTGGGGCTGAAAGTCCGTTTCTCCACAAGTAGGTCAGAATGAAGGGATTTTGCTATCACCTCTGGAAATACCGCTTCAGTGATCAGTGTTCTTATTTTGTTGTTATTGTTGTTTTGTTTTGCTGTTTCAAAAAAGTTTGTAAATTTAAAAAGTGAGTAAACCCCAAAATGCGAGTGAACTTGAATTTGAGAGGTAGGCTATTTGTTGGAGAAATGGTGCTTTTGCCAATAACTACCATTCAGGTTATTGGTTCAGGTTTGAAAACTTTCAAATGTATGAGGCAACTTTAAATTTAGTTAGTCTTACTGCTTCTGAAAGATAATGGAAACCTGGGGCATGAATGTGAGCAGTGAAGTTCATTCTTGACAATGTAAAATTGCCCCAGCCCCTAATATATATTTAATAACATAGATGGAATAACTATTTCCTTCAGCAGTGTCTTAAAAACCAACCAATCAAGCACAACAAAACAAGAAAACAAAAGCTCCTCTTTTCCTCTTGTATTTAATTTCTCTTGAATCTGGAAATAGAATCATTACTGTGAATCTGTAATATTGAATAGGATTAGTGGTTATTTGCTTGCTGTACTTGGGAAAAAATCAAAGCTTCTGACACTGGAGCGGCATTGGCTTGCTGTGTCCCTTGGAAAAATGCGTTTGCAGGATTGAAGTGTAACATTGCAGGATCCTTTGAGAGAAATATGGCAACAGGAAGTTGCCAGAAAGTCTTATTTGCCTTGCTGAAATGTCTGTCTGCCTTAGATTTGTGTATTCAGAGGATGTTTAGTTCAAGAGAGGATGATATTGTTACAAGACATTCAGGTAAATTAAATATTTTATTCTAAGAACTGTCCGCTAAGTGGGTTGTCAGTGGTTTAATAAACTCTGAAGGTCTCATCGAAAACATTTAAAAAGTATTGTTAATGTAAGTGTGGTGTTTTAAAATAGATGTGTTCATAATATCAGTATCAGTATTCAATTTTAAAGCCACTGTCATTTAATGTTAGAATGGCATGACATAATCATCAGTTCATGAATTAAAACTCTGTGTAGAAATCAGTTTGCTAACTTTCATTACTTATACTGAAAAATATTTATTTATGTAAGGATATAGCAATATTGTGATACTGAATAAATAGCTTAGTAGTAGTATTCGTGAAAGATTCATAATATAGGTAAATAATATGGTCTGGATGATCAGAGGTCACATACTTCTTTACCATTTTTTTCATGAAGTACTTTTCCTCTGTTAAATGTGCCCCTAACATTCATTTTGTTTATATAATTTGTTTAGAACTATATGTGTGTCTGTAGAGAATGTAATATATGTTGTATATTACCAACTGTAAGTATTGTTTTAACAATAGCCAGAAATTAGGAGGCAATAAATTTTGTGAAGAAAGTGGTATAATAGTGTCTTTTTAATTTCAAGTAAAATGTATGTGGGGAAAATAGAGTTTGATTTTACTAAGTTGAGATTTTTCTAATATGTCATCTCATCATTATGCCTTTCATGTGATAGAAATCGTGGAAAAAGCAAGCCATCTAAAAATGGCTACAGTTGCTGCCTAACAAATTTAGTTTAAGGCAGTTGGGCAACTAGTTCACTCTTTCAGGCATTATAAATGTATTAGGCTATCTTTCTGTGATGAATGTTTTATTTTTGAATCTCATGTATTACAATTTATTTTTCTATAGCTGCTAATGTTCCTCCTGTTAATACAAGAATGAATGTTTCAGAAAACATAATTGTTTTGGCTGGCTGTAAATATTTTGCCCCCATCCTTACGGGTACAGCAAAGGGTGTGCAAACTTGACTGAAGTTCGTTTAGTTGCATCGCTGTGGATGAAAAGGAGTGGAATTACTTTTACAGAAATGTAATTGTCATTCTTCAAAACAGAATAGGTCTGTATTGTCATTAAGATGAGAAGGCCCAGATCATTACTTTTGGTTTATGCAAACTTGTTTCCACCTATATGGGTCTTGCATCTGAAATATATATTTTTTTATTTAAAGAAAATATGCATGGCTTTATCTACTTGACATCTTTCTTCTTTAAAGAAATTTGAGAAACTTAATTTGTGTTGTCAGAAAGAAACTTTGTATTAGTGGACTTTTATTCTGATTCACTCATTTAACAAATAAATATTAAAATACTTAGTTCAGAGGACTGTAGTAGATGCTGTTAGTAATACCTCTTTTCCACCCCTAAGGATCCCCATCTAAGAGGAGCTATAAAATGCTTCCTAGAGAATAAGGCAGTCATCCTAAGTGCTTATGAGTGACAAAGTGACAAGAGAATCTACAGTACTCCCTTTTTGAGTTCACATATCTGAAACCTGGTTCTTCCACTGACTCAGTCTGTGCCCTGGATAAGTTCTCTAACTTTTCTGGGCCTCGGTTTCCTGGTCTGTTAGATGGGGGCAAGAGTGATGGGAGATAAATGTTGCCTTATAACTTATGTGAAAAATTAAGTAAGATCATATACCTAATGCCCCTGGCATATTGTGTTTGGTGTTTTTAACTTTCACTTGCAGTTTGAGACAGCGAGGGGACGTGCCAATGTCATGTCACACACCGCCTGTGCATTCGCTTGTACCAGTACAGAACTCTTTCTCGTATTTTCACTTCCAGAGCCCCCAATTTTGTGAGTGTCCCTGAAGCATTGTGACAATTCCATTTTATGTGTCTGCGTGCTCATATCAAGACTAAGGTAACATGTTAAAAATTCTAAACATACCTTAAGTATATGTGATTAAATTGGCTTATTATGCAGAGTTTTATTAGTAGCTATCAAAAGCATACCTAAAAATTTTATTACACTTCAACTTAAACTCTCTGTAAGCAGAAATATTTAATTTCATTTAATTTAGAAAGGAAACATCTATAAATTAAGTATTTACAGCATAGGTCTTTAACTCTTAAGATTATGCAGTTTTCTTATTTCTGTTTTTTAAAAATTTTTTTGCCCTTTTGGGATTTATTTCATAAGTTTTTTGGCTTAGATTGTTTCTTTTAATTGATACATTGAATTTGGTTTAAGTTTTCCCTTTTTAAGGACATTATAATTGAAAAATATTTAATTTATTTATTTTTATCACCTATGTAAAGAATCTTGAACCCAGTTAATTGCTGAATATTTTATCTTAAGAGATAAAATTCCATTCCAGTGAACTCAAGAGATATCTGAATTTCTTTACGAGTATTTGAATATAGTGTTGTCAAATGTTACATCAAATTTATAAATTTTTAGGCAAAAATGTATTACTCTTTCAGTTTAACTTTTCAGAACATTTGTTCTGTTAGGGTTTGATCTATACATTTAAGTTGTAACTTGAAAGAATTTTGTTGCTGAGAATTTCCGATCTCATATATCTTGTGGCAATAGGTAAATTACAATGACCTGCAAAAATGTCAATGCCTTTAAAGTTTTATTAGTAACTTATTTACACTATTAAGTGGAGTTAATTACAACACTATAAGAGCATTTTAGATCAGACTATTTTAATTTCTTTGATTTATACAGTGCAACTAACTTTGAAGGTGCTAGAGATATCTGCACTAAATATAGGTTCTCCAAATATTCTTAAATATTATATTTGTTGGTATGCTGGGTGAAATGTATATTAATTGATACTATTCTAATAAAGAGTTACACTTGGTAATTCTATGAAAATATTTACATTACTATTTTATAAAAAAATTAGAATGAAAATTTTTGTGGTACATTTTCTCTACTCCTTCCAAGATTTAAAGGTAAACAAAGCTAGCTTAACTTAATTCCCTAAATTTTGAGGTTCCTTTATGAAGAAAACATGGCAGAAGGCCAGAGTGTAAACCTCACCACATTCTTTTTTTCAGATGTGTCATATATATATCCAATTTCACTATGAGTGAATTCATGTTTGGCATGAGATAAAACTTAGTTACCCTTACTTATAATGACAGGCAGAAGCAAACTGAAAGGAAATGGTTAATTTTTTAAATAGAATAAACAGTATTTTCATTCCTGGAATGTAGATTAAAGAGAATATGAAAACAAAAAAAAATTTATTAAAAATCTAATTTGTAAAAGAATACCATAATATAGAAAGATGTGTCCACTGTTTGCTCTTTTGTTTCTATAGTATACTTGGTATGAATTAGAATGAAGGTATTTACCTCTTTTAAATTTTCTTTCAAATGTCAAACAATGGTGGAGAATTAGTCTTAACATTGCTATTCTGAAGGGTGAAAATGAGGTAAGATTGAAATATGTTCATGAAGTAAATGAAATCAGGAAAAGATTGAGGCTGACAATATGACTACTCTAGAAAGGGGCAAAAATTAGAGTATACAACCTATTATCTACGGAGTCCTGGATCTTTTTTTGTGTGAAAGACACCAGTGTATACCAAAAGGGTTAAAGAAAATGCATTCTGTTGCATCTGCTTACTAAATCCCTTACTTTAGTAGAAATTCAAATTTTGTAAAGATTATTCGTTTTATTGATGCATATAATTATAATCACAAGCCATCTGCTGGTTTGGCAGGCATGGTTAAAATTCTCTAACTCTCATAACCTTTCAAGTACAGTGCCCTTGGGACTCTATTTCACTTTTATATTTTGGAAAACATGTAGGGACAAATAAGGGCGGTCATCTGCAGAATGTCAGACCTGGGGAAATGGAAGAACAGGGATAGGAGTGGATGCTGTGGTTATTTTAATGGTAGAGGAAGTTATTTTCTGTTTTCTTTTTTTGCTTCTGACTTCATGAAGGATTATCCTAGTTTCTATGATGTATTTGGGAATTTTTTTCCTAGGGATTATAGCTCTGTCATTTCATTCCTGAAAGGCAGGTTCCAACTCTAAACAAAATGAGCAAACAAGAAAACTCTTCCAGAAATTGCTTACATTGGTTTTCACAGGTAAATTAGGTACATTTCACTTAGACTTTCAGAACTAATAGAATATCCCACTGATATTCATTTTTCTGAAATACTCACATTCAATTGAAGACCCTTCCAGCCTTAGATTTCAGATTATAGAACAGCGTGCGGGTTTCGATAGAGACCTTTTGGTTTAAAGGTCAAATTTCCAAGCATTTTTATTTTGGTATAAATCGTGTACTGACCAGGTTTCCCATTCAGTCTCACCATGGCCCGTCTTTGCCACTGTAAACATTTGAAGTTTGGTGAAGTTCCATACCCAATGCCCTGCTTCCTTGGGAATGTTTCTTCCATAATCAAATCTTATCAACTGGAGGATCCAAGGGTCAGGTTTTGCATATTAGCGTTAGCACACAGGCCATTATCACAGGGACTGCAAGTAAGCTGAGGGGAATTGAAGAAGCCATAGGATCCAGGGCTACCTGACTTTGTCAAATAATCGAAACATGCACGTGCACAGCTCTCTCTCTCTCCCTCTCTCTCCCTCTCTCTTTCTCTCTTTCACACGCACTCCCCATCACCCTGCGGAAAATCATTGACAAGAAATATGTCAGGGTTTGGCAAATGAGAAAAAGAACTTGTGGTACCAACATTGTACATATAATTTGTTCAGAACAATGATGATATATGTGGCAATAATTATAATAATGGTCCTTAACATTTGCGAAGTGCTTACACTGTGCCAGGCATGGTGTCAAGTTCTTTACATGCATTATATAATTTAATGCTCATAATAATTCCATTTGTATCCTATTTTTACAAATGAAGCCACTGACTAGAGATGTGAAGATGCCCTTCCTTATGTCACCAGCCTTGAACCCAGATTGAGCCCAAATCTGACTGCTCCCCAAACCCTTTCCCTTAATCTCTCCTTAAGATATAGGTCGCTGGGAACAGAATAGAGAGGAAAAACCTGTGTCAGCAATATAGTGTCAAATGACACTGAGTCCCAAGTACTCCTGGGTTCCAGTCATAGTTAAATATCATTAAGTAGTTGAATGATCCTGATGAAGTGACTTGACAAGTTGTTTTATTTTTCTTATTAATAGCATCTGTCACATTAAGGATCATGCTAGGGGACCCCTGGAGACATTTTCATCCCCCAAATTCTATAACTCCATGAACTTTTTAAAATTAAAACATCCTATGAATTTGAAAAATAATTCAAAGACTGGAGAAGCACTCATTATACCTCTGTAAGACATGTATATTTAGCACACCAATTAACCTTGATATCAGAAGTAGACTGTTCTGAGAATCACAGGAGCTTCAGCTCTGATGCTACATATTAGATCGAAGGTTCAACATTTGGCCAAATAGCTAGAAATCTTAGCTCTGTGAGTATAAACATAGATACATAGAAACATCAGGTAATTGAATTCTTCCTCTGAGTATTTTAGACTCAAGCAGAAAACATTTTTGTCCAATAATAAGAATAATAATAATAAAAGCACTGACATAGAGCCAACCACTCTTCTAAGTACATTTTTTTTTTTTGAGGCAGAGTCTCGCTCTTGTCACCCTGGCTGGAGTGCAATGGCATGATCTTGGCTCACTGCAACGTCTGCCTCCAGGGTTCAAGTGAATCTTCTGCCTCAGTCTCCCTCCCAAGTAGCTGGGATTACAGGTGCCTGCCACCACCCCCAGCTAATTTTTGTATTTTTAGTAGAGGTTTCTACTAAACCTCTACTAAACCATGGGTTTTCGCCATGTTGGCCAGGCAGGCTGGTCTTGAACTCCTGACCTCAAGTGATCAATATGCCTCGGCTTCCCAAACTGCTGGGATTACAGGCATGGGCCACAGTGCCTGGCTACCTAAGTACTTTATATCTATTAATTCTTTTCATTCTCACAATGTCACCAAGGCGACAGTCTATAAGGTAAGGTCAGCTAGCATTCCCTGTTTATCATGGAGAAAACTGCACCATGGAGAGCCATGCCATTTGCCTGTGATGCCGGGGCTGCTTGGTCAGAGCCTGGATTCAACCTCAGGCACCATAGCCCCCAGAGGGGGTGTGCAGCCACCCAACAGTCTGCCTCTGTGCTTTTACTCTATGGGCTTGTCACTAAGATTGAACTTGAAAGAAGGCTCAATTGCTTTAAAATATATTTGAAAAGATAGATTACAGGTTGCTAATATGTTTAGACACACTGTAATATTTATTTTGTATTTTAGATCTTCATTAGGCAGTTACTGTTATAATGCTTGTATAGTTTCCTCAAATTATTATAGATTAATCTGCAAGCATTTTTTATTCTTTTGAAAATGCCATGTTGAAAGTGTACTAATAAATAAAAAGAGTCAAGTTATTGAGGGTTGACAAAAATCACTTAGAAGAGAAACTGTATTTAAAATCATTTTATTCTCCTCAGTACCTAGCAGAGAAACTTTAACATATTGAGAAATGTATACCTGTTTGTCTATGTAAAAGAAAGCATGTAGAAATGAAGAATTTCCCCAGTTTTGTGCCTCTAATGGAAAAAAAAAAAAGAAGGAAGAGTTTCAATTACATTATTATAGCTCCTCCTAGGTAGATGCCACATCATGTTCACGAGAGATTAAAATATTTTATTTCAGCTGAATATGATTTAAAATGATTTTGTATTTTTCATGTACTAAAGTTTTTAAGACAGTGAAGTCAAAAATGTAACTATCAGAGCTAGAACATTGTGAGCAAGTTATTTAGGTTCTGTGCAATCAGTTGACTAAGAAATATTTACAGGCCTAAAAGTATCAGAAGTATAGACAATGAATATTAGCCACACCATCTGCCCCTAACAACCTTATGAGCCACAGTAGAAGAAAGTGATATGTAGGCAAAGCTGCCAACCTTGTCTGGGTTGTTGTTCACATGCTAGGGCAGGTTTGCCCAGCACCCTCTACAAAGACAGAATAGGCTGTGGCCACATGCAGTTTCACTATACTACTCAGCCTTAATGTATGTGGGGCCAGAGCATCTCACCAGGCATAGCCAATTCTATTTTTCCTCTAAAAAATAAAGTTCTGGCTTAAAGAATAGAATGACCACCTTTGTTTAGAGGAAACATCAGGGAAGATTTTATAGAAGAGGCATTTAAGGAGTCTTGAATCCATCCATTCAACAAACATATTGAGCATTGACTAGGTTCCAGCAACTGAATCAAGAAGTGAGGATGCAGACATAAGTACACAAGGAGCTTATTCCAATGCAGGTGACAGGAGCAAATGACAATCACAGTACAGTAGGACCTATGCGAGAGGCAAGCCCAGGACATACATTTGAAAACTGGTAAAGAGTCATAAATGACAGGCTTCTGGCTTGGATTACTAGATGAATGGTTAGCCAAGATAGGAGATTCGGAAGGAAGAGGTTGTTTAGAGGAAAAAATAATGGGTCCTTTCTTGTACATACTGAATGAGAGACAACCGGGTGGTGATGTTGAGTGTACAGCTGATCAGTGGATCTGAAATTCAGGAGTGAGACCTGGGATGAAGAAATACACCTTTGGGTGTGGTTTCCAAGGAGAATATATAGAGTGAGACATAAACCAGAGACATAAGCAGCTTCTTCAGGAAAAGACTGAGCAATCATGTGAGTTGCTCTGAAAATCCTGCACCATTAGATGTGCCAGATAGCAGGCCATGAGTTGTGTAGTGAAAGCAAGGTAAGAAAAGAAAGGAAATCTCTGGGAATATTAAGAAGTTTGACCCTGAAAAACAGAGATAGTAATATATAAAGAAGAAATGTGTTTCTATGCTGAGGAGAAAGAACCAGGAGAGATAAGAAGACAGAAAAGTTTTAAGATATGGAAGAAAGAAAAAGTAGATGAAATAGGAAACAAATGTAAAGTGAGCCCAGTGGAGAACCCATCCTTAGAAAGGAGAGGATCTCTTTCTTCCTCTAAAACCAGAAGAAAGAAGGAAAGCACGCAGATTGAGACACCTTTATAAGCCTACGGATGAGATGTTAAGACTATTCAGAATTAATAGTCTCTAAATTTTCTGTATAATAAGGTAGCAAAATTCCATAGACTCAGTGTGAAATGGTTTTAAACTGCAAGTTCCTTTAACATGTTAGTTTTTATATTTACATGGTATAATTAAAAAGATATTCTAACACTTAAATTTTATATTATCATACATCAATTATATATAATTGATGTTGGCATAGAAACTCAGAAAACTAAAAGACTAATGAGAACCAGAAAAGCTAGCAATTTTTCTCTTGGATTTGAAACAGTCTTAAACAATTTATGCAATTAGAAAGGCTAAAGGGAAAATGGAGGCTGGGCTTGGTGGCTCATGCCTGTAATTATAGCACTTTGGGAGGCCGAGGTGGGTGGATCTCTTGAGTCCAGCAGTTCGAGACTAGCCTGGACAATATGACAAAACTCTGTCTCTACAAAATATACAAAAATAAGCCAGGTGTATTGGCATCTGCTTGTGGTCCCAGCTACTCAGGAGGCTGAGGTGGGAGGATTGCTTGAGCCAGGGAGGTAGAGGCTGCAGTGAGCCATGATCATGCCTCTGCACTCCAGTCTGGGTGACAGAGTGAGACCTGTCTCATAAAAGGGGTTTGGGGTTGGGAAATGGAAACCGTTCTCCCATCTGGGGTCCTATAAGAAAGAATAGGAGGCGTGAGAGAGGGAAGACTTTGGCTTCTCTAATAGAGACCACACGTTGGGGAGTTAAAAGTCATGCGTTTGGATCATAGCAAGCAGCTGATACATGTCTGTTCTTAATTTCTGGTGTGGCTTTTTGTTTTTTTGGTATTTTTCTTTTTTATAATGGGGTTAGAACTTCAACTGCTTGCATTCTCTTCACCTTTACCACCTCCACCTTATCTAGGCTCATCTTCTTATACCCAATTGACTGCCATGGTCCAAAAACTAATTTCCCTGTGTGATGCCAGCGCTCAAAGCTGTCCAAGAGCAGCCTATCATTCTTAAAACAGCATGCAGGCACCTTACTGTGATCTGTATGGTTTCACCTGTTTTCTTAACAGCTTTCTTGAGATATAATTCACATACCATACAATTTGCCCATTTCAAATGTACAGTTTAATGGTTTTTAGTATATTCAGAGTTTTGCATTCATCACCATGGTCAACTTTAGAACATTTTTTATTTCACAAAAAAGAAACTCTGCACCCTTTCTCTATCACCTTCCAAAGGGAAGATGCACCATCTTCCTCCTAACCCTGGGCAACAACTCATCTACTTTATGTCTCTATAGATTTGCTTATTCTGGGCATTTCAGATAAATAGAGTTACATAATATGTGATCTTTTTTGCCTGGCTTCTTTCACTTAGCATGTTTTCAAGGCTCATCCATGTTTCGGCATACATAAGTACTTCATTCCTTTTATTGGTATAGATATAGAGGGTACAAGTGCAGTTTTGTTACATGGATATATTGCACAGTGGTGAAGTCTGAGTTTTTAGTGTCACCATCATCCAAATAGGGTATCTTATACCCATTAAGTAATTTCTCATCCCTCACCCTCCTCCCACCCCCCACCCTTCCGAGTCTCCCATGTCTATTATTAAACTTTCCATGTCCATGTGCATACATCATTCCCATTTATTAGTGAGAACATGTGGTATTTGACTTTCTGTTTCCAACTTATTTCCCTTAAGATAATGGCATCTAGTTCCATTCATCTTGCTACAGAGGAGATGGTTTCATTCTTTTCTGTGGTTGAGTAGTATTCCATGGTGTATATATGTATGTGCACGTGTGTGTGTATACCACATTTTCTTCATCCAGTAATCCGTTGATGGACAATTAGGTGGATTTCATGTCTTTGCTATTGTGACTAATGCTACAAAAAACATACATGTGCAGGTATCTTTTTGGTGTAATAATTTTTTTCCTTTGGGTAGATACCAGTGGTGGTATTCCTGGATTGAATGGTAGTTCTGTTTTTAGTTCTTTGAGAAATGTCTTTACTGTTTTCTATAGAGGTTGCACTAATTTAATACTTCATTCCTTTTTATGGCTGAATAATATTCCACAGATTGGATATACTACCTTTTTTTTTCCTTTGATTGGTTGATAGACATTTGGGTTGTTTCCAATTTTTGGCTACTGTGAGTAATGCTATTATGAATATTTGTGTACAATTTCTCAAGTAGACACATGTTTTCATTCTTCTTGGGTATGTACCTAGAAGTCAAATTGTTGGATTATATAGTAACTCTATGTTTAACCATTTGAGAAATTGCCAGCTATTTTTCAATGTTGCTGAACATTTTACATTTCTACTAGCAACATGTTAAGGTTGGATTTCTTCACATCCTCATCGACACTTGCTGTTGTCAGTCTTTTTTATTTTAGCCATCTTAATGGGTTCACAGTGGCATCTCATTGTGATTTTAATTTGCATTTCCCTAATGACTAATGATGTTGAACATCTTCTCATGTGCTTATTGCTCATTTGTATATCTTCTTTGTAGAAATGTGTATTCAAGTCCTTTGCCCAGTTTTGATTGGGTTGTCTTTTTATTATTGAGCTGTAATTGTTTTTTATTTATTCTAGATACAAGGGCTTTAACTGTTTACACTATGGCATATGGTTTTGCATCCTTTCTTCAATCAGCAAAGGTCATTCCTGCCTCAATCTAAAATAGCCCATCCTCTAGCCTACATTATTGTCCCATTGCGTTTATCACTGCTTTCAACTGCATTGCATATTTATTATTTCCTTGTTTTTGAGTTTGGCTCCCACACTGAAATATAATATCTGTGTTATCCACCCTTTCATCTCCATCACCCATCTCGTGATGATGATAGATTGTTTTAATTGAACAAATGGGCTTTAGTGCAAGAGTCCAATCCCAGTGCTACTCCTCAGGAGCTGTGTGACCCCAGGCAAGCACTGAGGTGCTCTGCATTTCAATCTCCTCACTTGAAAGATGGAAATAATTAATAGTTCCTGATTCATATATTTGTTATGCAGATTGAGTTAATATACATAAAGCATTTATAATAGTATCTAGTGTAAAGAAATAATAGAATAATAAAAAAGAATATTTTTTAATGAATGCTTAACAAATTATCCTACTAACTCCATGTTCTCTTGAAGAAAATGAGCTGCTAAATCCTCAGAGATTTAATTACTCTCATTAACACAAGTCCTCACCACGCCCACACTGGGGCATTCATTGTGGACCACATACCTCTGGGCTTTGTCTAGGGACTGATCTCTTTTTGGATTATGGCATTTTACTGAATGTCTACTATGTACTATGCCTTTTATCCGTGGCATCTCATGTGATCCTTGGAGCTCTAGAGGGAGGATCTGTTATATCCCTTTTAACAGATGAGGAACCTGAAGGTGAGGGAGGTAACTGCAGTTCTGAGATCACAGAAGAGCAGAGTTAGGATTCAAACGTAGGTTGGTGTTACTTGAGAGACAGAGTGTGTCACCATTCTAACTCTGCTGAATTGGACAGTGCTCACAGTCTCCAATCATCCATAAAGTATTTCCCAGGTCATTTATTGCTGTCCTCCCCAACATACCAGTTTTATGATTTTTACCTTATTTCAGTGTTCCCATTATCTTAGCTCTTATGACTGGTGTTCCAATGGTCTATCCAGTCTATCTCCTGTCTAATTCAGCACAAAAGCTCCCATTCCCTAAGAGACCACGCTATCATTGTGGATCTTTCTATGATTTTTCTCAAAGAAAGATGCCATCTTAGCTAGAGCTACACAGCAGAAGGAATGTTGGCATCAGATATAGTTTTTTTGTTTTTTTTTTTTTGAGGTGGAATTTTGCTCTTGTTGCCCAGGCTGGAGTGCAGTGGCACCATCTTGGCTCACTGCAACCTCCGCCTCCTGGGTTCAAGGGATTCTCCTGCCTCAGCCTCCCCAAGTAGCTGGGATTACAGGCACCCGCCACCATGCCCAGCTAATTTTTGTATTTTTAGTAGAGACAGGGTTTCACCATGTTGGCTAGGTTGGTCTTGAACTCCTGAACTCAAGTGATCCACCCGCTTTGGCCTCCCAAAGTGCTAGGATTACAGGTGTCAGCCACCGTGTTCAGTTCAGATATAGTTCTGAATACTAGCTTGTACTGAAAGAGTGACTTAAGTTTGCTCACCTTAAGTTGGGAATAATAATGTGAACTTCCTTAGATTGTGGTGAGATTTAAATGCTGTAACTATGCAATGTCTAGTCCAATGCCTTCATCAGTGTCAATGTACAGAGACTGCAGCAATTGCTGGAAGCCTCCTCTGATTCATGCTTACTTGTTGCCTCCTTTAGACCATTTTAAAGCATCATCTGCTATTTTCTACTTCCCACCACTGCCACTATTTAATCCAAGATCAGTATGTTGCTTAGCATATTCATGTATATTGTCATGATAAATAATATTTTATTTCTTCTATTATCTTTTTATTTATTTCCTGGTATTTTCAGAACTACCCAGTTTAGTTTAGTATTTTCTTTTGACATTTTAATATGCCAGTCATTCCTCTAATTGTAGCATATGATTGATCTGGCAGTGGCGGTCCTTCAATGTTAATATCCCCTCCCCCTGCACCAAAGTTGACAGTTGTGCATGTGTCAAAGATATAGTAATGCTACACAGCCTTTTTACCCATTTGTATTTTCTTAATTTGTAAAACTAATCTCAACTTATGAGTAAACTGTTCATAAGATTATTTCCTACTTCACTAGTTTTCAGATATTACCTGTTTTAAGCTTCACATGTATGAGTCTTACAAATGAATCTGAACTGCATGTTTTCACCAGCATCACTTTTTGCTACAGGCTGTGGATATTTACGTTTTATCTCTAAATATTTGGTCCATTGTTCTCCTAAAATTCAAATCACAGGGTCAGGGGCATCATCATAGTTCCCTTTTTTGTTAATATAACAATTAGTCAGCTGGTTCCCATGTGAAGATGCCATGCCCTCAAAAGCACCTTGCTTATGAAAGAGAAGCAGAGAGAAGAGCACCCTTGCCCTTCCTGTAGGAGCTTCCAGTCTGGAGCTGACCATGAGCTCTGAACTAGGACTCCTCAGTGGGCCAGGGGCTACCATAGGAGCAGGCGTGGTTTCCTGTGGGAACCCGGAGACCAGGTGTGGGGCAGGAGGAGTTCAGGAGATGAACTCTAGTTCATCTAGCTTACCACGAGGCAAGAATTTCCTTTAAGGAGCATTCTTTTTTTTATTTTTTATTTTTATTCATTTTTAAGTGGCATTCATCGTGTAATTTTTATTAATGCTTATTGCTTTTAAAACTTTTGATTTCCATAGGTTTTTGGGGAACAGGTGGTATTTGGTTACACGAGTAAATTTTTTAGTGGTGATTTGTGAGATTTTGGTGCACCCATCACCCAAGCAGTATGCACTGAACCCAATTTGTAGTCTTTTATTCCTTACCCTCTTCCCACCCTTTCCCCTGAGTCCCTAAAGTCCATTATATCATTCTTACGCCTTTGCATCCTTGTACCTTAGCTCCCACTTACATGTGAGAACATATAATGTTTGGTTTTCCATTCCTGAGTTACTTCACTTAGACTAATGGTCTCCAACCCCATCCAGGTCACTGAGAATGCCATTAATTCATTCCTTTTTATGGCTGTGTAGTATTCTGTCACACACACACACACACACACACACACACACACACCATAGTTTCTTTATCCACTTGTTGATTGATGGACATTTGGGTTGGTTCCGCATTTTTTACAATTGCAAATTGTGCTGCTGTAAACATGTGTGTGCAAGTATCTTTTTCATATAATGACTTCTTTTCCTCTGGGTAGATACCCAGTAGTGGGGTTTCTGTATCAAATGGTAGTTCTGGCAGGGCGTGGTGGGTCATGCCAGCACTTTGGGAGGCCAAGGCGGATGGATTATGAGGTCAGGAGTTCAAGACCAGCCTGGTCAAGATAGTGAAACCCCATATCTACTAAAAATACAAAAAAATAGCCGGGTGCGGTGGCAGGCATCTGTCATCCCAGCTACCCAGGAGGCTGAGGCAGGAGAATCACTTGAATCCGGGGGGCGGAGGTCGCAGTGAGCCGAGATTGAGCCACTGCACTCCAGCCTGGGTGACAGAGTGAGACTCTGTCTCAAAAAAAAATGGTAGTTCTACTTTTAGTTCTTTAAGAAATCACTGCACTGTTTTCCATAGTGGTTGTCATTCACTTTGAAAGCACCTGGTATAAATTAGATCTTTAAAGGCTGGGATTCTGTAGTTCTTCTAAGGCATTTTTTGGAAATGCCTGCACATGCTTTTTTTGGAAAAAAGTTAACATAGCCAAAAAATACATAATCTGTTACCTTGGACAGAAAACCAAGAAGGATTGGACATAGAGTCAGAACAGAATGGTGGTTACCAGAGGCTGGGGTTGTGGGGACTGGGGAGATGTTGGTCAAAGTGCAATGTTTCAGTTAGGCAAGAGGAATCGATGATAAATATTTGAGGTGATGGATGTACAAATTAGCTTGATTCAATATTGTATACACACATCACTTTGTATTCCATAAATATATAGTTATAATGTGTCAATATCCAATAACAAATTCGATTAAATTTAATTTACTTTAAAAAGAAACCAAAAAAGTCAGATTCCCTCAGTAATTTGCCACAGCTAATGAGACACTGTTATCTAGAGAGAAGCCAATTGGCTGGTGAAAGCCAATGAAAATAATAGACTTAAATTGGATAAGCATTGGACGAAACGCCTGATATAAACTGTACGGACCTCTCATTGGTCATGGGAGACAACTATCAATCAGATGTTCAAATAACCAGAGACGCTTACTTAGTCTGAATCACTGTAACTCTTGAAAGCCATCCAAGGAGAGAGGGATCAATTAGGATCTTGACTTTCACAGCCAGGCTTACACCATGACAACAGAGTGTATGTCCATCCTAGATCTGTAGGATTAGGAATTCTTCTTCACTCAAACTACACACCCTGGTGTTTGTACTCCTAGGGTGGAGTTTTTGTCAAACTCATCAGATTGTTCTCCCATGTTACCGAGAAATAAATTTGGCCTCCACATCTTCAGGGAGATTTTTATTTTATTACCTCTTTGATTTATGCAACAGAAATAGATTCACTATTGGAGTGGCATTCACCATACACCCCTCTCCACTCACGGAGGACTCCACTGGTTTATATAAACATTCTCCAGAAGAATAGGTGCTTAATGAAGATTTGAGTACATAAATTAATGAATTAATTAAATAATAGTGTTCTGTACCAAGAGGGTTAGTTACACTGGTATTAATCAAATTTTTTTATTTGTGATATTATTATCCTCTTGTATTTAGATGAGACTGATATTTTAAAGTAGCTTTTTAAAATAAATATCTGTGGAACAGCAAAAACAATAGGTGGCAGTGAGAATTCAGAAGGGGCACTGATTCTTTTAAAATCTTTCTCATGTGCTTACATTCTCCCAGCTTTACTGGAGAACTAGTTGATAAGTTCATGTTTAGAACACTAACTAGTCCTTCCTGAACTGAGCAGATCACTGCTAAAGACCTAACTTCTGCTTGGTAAATGACTTGCTGTTTAGAGACGCACCCTCCATCTCTTTACTGAAAGATATTCAGCAGATGTTTTATTCTATAATTTATCTTATTATTTCCTTCTTCCTAAAATATGTATTCCTGTGAACAGTATTGCAAAATACCCTTGTAAAAGCTTTATCACAGAGATATTTACATAAACAGCAATGCAAATATATTTTTAGTATTAGACTAAAATGTTTCCATCCTCCAAGAAGTTTTCAGGATAATATGTTCTTCAAAATAGCAATGATCAACAAAGAACACCTCATACACCACTGTATTTAAGAAACACGTTGCACCATTTGGAAAGTAAGTCAGAATTTACTAGGGCTGATAAAAATATTGAATGTCTCAAGGAAATTTGCATATTTATTTGACGTTTAAATTTGTTTTTATGATATCATTTGTAATTAATTCATTCCCATATTTTATTTGCTTTTGGCAAGTTTAAATATTGTGAAAACTCTTAGATTTGTAATTTGTGAGCTTATATTTGATAATGGCACCTTGAATGAAGAAGTACATAATTGCTGTTTCTTTCTTGACATGAATGGCTTCATCTGAAGGGAAGATCAAGTTCAATAAGCTATAAAGTGGTTCTGAGAATGTACTTCAATGAGGGGCCAGAACATTCACTTTTTATCTGTTCCTTTCTATCATAAAGTATTAAAACCAGAACAAATAAATAGCTCAAAAATAAAGTGGAAATGCTTCTGCTCTATGTGGGTATATTTAGCTTTTGCGGTTGGGATTCTTCAACACATTTAATAGTGAATACCTAAAGCAGTAGTTTTCCAAGTATGGTCCACAAACTTATCAGCACCAACATCATCTGGGAACTTAGAAATGCACATTCTCAGGTCCCACCACAGATCTACGGAACGCATAGCCTGGGCTTTCACAAGACCTCCAGGAGATTCTGATGTCACTGATGTTCCAGAGCCACTGCTCTGACACTTTGCTGTTCAGTGCAGTCCATGGAGCAGCAGGAGAACCTGGACCCTTGTGAGAACCTCAGAGTGTTGGCACCAGAATGTGCCACTTAAGAAGCCACCCAGCCGGGCATTGCGGCTCACACCTGTAATCCCAGCACCTTGGGAGGCCGCGGCTGGCGGATCACGAGGTCAAGAGATCAAGACCATCCTGGCCAACATGGTGAAACCCCATTTTTACTAAAAATACAAAAATTCACTGGGCTTGGTGGCATGTGCCTGTAGTCCCAGCTACTCATGTGGCTGAGGCAGAAGAATCACTTGAACCCGGAGGCGGAGGTTGTGGTGAGCCAAGATCGTGCCACTGCACTCCAGCCTGGTGACAGAGCAAGACTCCATCAAAAAAAAAAAAAAGCCACCCAGGTGGTCCTGATGCATATTAATGTCTGAGAGCCACTGTTCCAACATATTAAGATTTAGAGTCAGGAACTTACCAGTGAGAGGACATCCTTTACTCAGAGGCATTCTGGAAGCTAGGAAAGTGGAACTCAGTGGATGCTTACTGTTTGGACATCCCTCTCAGTTACCTCTGGAATTAAAAGGAGGGAAGAGATGCTTAAACTTCTGGTTGGAAGGCTAGAAAATATATAAGGGCACACACTGTGTCTGCATTATGGGATGGAAAGCAGAGCCATTATATAGATAAAAGAGCTATTAGCTGGGTAATAAATTGTATATATATGTATACATACACATACATATATATAATTTCCCACAATGATCTAGCCATATTAGGTCAAAACACAACTTTCAAGTCCAACTTTTTTTGTGTGTGAAACTCGCAATTTTCTAATTCACTTTTCATGTACAAGCAATGCTAAGATATTTTGGGGGTCTTTTTCTCTTGGGTTGTTTTTTACCTGGAATCTAATTTTTCTGTAGTATGAGTTTTTCAGGAAGTCTTTTTACCAGTGACAGAAGTTGCAAACTTTTGAGGCTATCCTTCCACCCTATAGGGTGATTGTTCTGGCGTCAAGGCATCAGTGAGACAAAGCTTTCTGTGGAGATGGTGAAGTTCGCCTCTTTCCAAGGGTTCGACAGTATTTTATATCTACTAGTGGTGAACCCAGGGACCTGGGAGGAAAAACAGTAGCTGACCAAGTAAAACCTTCTTTGTAAAAATATTTTTAGCGTGGAAACACATGAGAATTAAAGGATTTTTTAAAAAATCCTTTTGAAATCTCTACACAACATGCCCCCACCCCGTATGTAAATGGGACTGTCACTCCTGTGTTTGTCCACAGCTAGAGTTCCAGATGAACCAGTGTAGTGTGCAATGACAGGAACAGCTGACTCATTAGTAGAGAGCAGTGAAAGGTAATTAACCCTGGGAAAAGTACAGCTGCCGTGCGGGCTGTTCCTTTCTGTAGGATCTGATTAGAAATTAGTGTTAAACCACTGATTCTTTTTTTTTTTTTTCTTCAGAAAAGACTGTCATTGATAATTCACTTTCACTCTCAGGTGTGTCCCTAGAAAAGGTTCTCAAATATACTTATAAACAAAAGGGTTCGAATCTAAAAAGCATTTTCTGATAACAGTAGACACCTGTTTTTCTTGTTAAGACAGAGTTCTTTCAAATGAATATTGTTTGACTATTGAAGATTGGTAATACTTCAACCCATATTCCAATAGTCAGCATGGAAATTACTTGAAAGGATGGTTTTATATAGTTAATAAGCTGTAGATAAATACCATTTAATTATGTTTTCTTTTTGTTTTTCTTTCCATTTTTCCTCCTCCGAAGCTTTTCCTCAGGAGTGATGGAAACTCTCCAGTTCAGATCCAGTAGCTTTTAGGGAAGGTAAGTAAAAGCTATTTAAAAATAAACTTTTCCCCCAAAGAAAAAGAATCTCCAACTTTTCAACATCCATCAAAAACCTGAGAAGTTAAGGAACTTCATTTTAGAGGACCAGAAAAGATGCTTGCTTTGGTTATTGTTGGCATCCTCATGGTAATTTGGGTTATGTTCATATAGATTTTTGAGGAGTGTTTACACCTGTTCATCCTGATTCATGACTTCATATGTCTGATATTAGGGGCATTAATATTTAAGACATTCAGAATTAACATGTATGATTTTAAAATGTGGTAGACAGGATAAAGTACCCCTCCCCAAAATATCCATGAAATCTCTGAAATCTGTGATTATGTTATCTTGCATGACAAAAGGGATGTGATTTAATGAAGACCTTTGAGATTATCCTATTTATCTAAAAAAGGCCAACTAATCACATGGTCCTTCAGAAAAAGGCCAAAGAATGAGTTAGGGAGATTAGATGTGAGTAGGACTCAACATTACCCACCATTGCTGGTGTTGAAAATGGAGGAAGCAGGCCATTCACAGAAAAAGGAGTGGGCTGTGGAAGCTGGGAATGGCTCTCAGTTTACAACCTGCAAGAAAACAGGGACCTCAGTCCTATGACAGCAAGGAACTGGATTCCACCAACAGCCCAATGAGTGAGGAAATACATTCTCCCTTGGAGCCTCCAGAATGGAATGTAGCTTAACTTGGTTTTAGTCTGGTGAGACCATACCAGACTTTGGACCTCCAAAACTGTAAGACCTTTGTGCCTTTTTAAGCCATCAAATTTGTAAACATTTGTTACGGCAGCAATAGAAAACTAATACATAGAATAAGCCCACCAATAGATGAGACATATTTTGCAGCTGGCAGTCTAAATCCTATGAGTAAATTCCTGTATTTGAATAAAGAGAAAATGTTCTTGAGAGGCTAAGATTGATAGTCTGTAAGAATTGGAATATTGATTTTGTTGATCCAAATGATAGTTATTGCCAACTCAGAGAGTTCTGTTTTCTACTTTGTGACACCCCTTCTTCATCAGAAATTCTTTATATGATATATTTGTAAATGCAATACCTGTGTCACTCAAGGTACAAATGAGTACATGCTTTATTGGACTTTTTAGTGAGTCCATGTTTACCTGAGCATTGCTGAGTGGAATGGAACATCGAGGGGTAGAAGGCCAGGTCTCTGCTGCAGAGACCTGACAGTCAAAGAATGCCGAGCCTAGTGTTTGAAAGCAGATGGTGGCCATGTGAATCCTGGTTCTACCTCTTTCTACCTGTGTGAACCCCGGGTAAGGTGGTGAGCTCAATTTCCTTCCTTTTCTCATATGTAACATCAATAATACTTCCCCACAGGCATGGTAAGATGACTAAGTAAGATAGTACATACAAATTCTCACAAGAGTGCCTGTCACTCTGTGAGTTTGGCAAAGGTGAGGTGTATTTATTTAGAAACTACTGTGCCACCTCACCATTTTGATTAAAAAAATAAATTGGTTTTGTCTTTACTTATGGTGAGTGCCATTTTCTCTCCCAC
Source organism: Pan paniscus (assembly GCF_029289425.2). Taxonomy (NCBI): domain Eukaryota; kingdom Metazoa; phylum Chordata; class Mammalia; order Primates; family Hominidae; genus Pan; species Pan paniscus. The sequence goes on along the minus strand of NC_073256.2, from coordinate 67,857,415 downwards.
ACAAAAGTCATCAGTATGAATATATGAACATACATTGCTTAAAATAAATGTAGATGCACAATAGTCAGGACATTCTGGAAAATATAAGTGAGGAAAGTGAAGTCTAAGAACTAGGGACTGTGTTATAGTTTAAATGAGTTGAAGATCTTCCTATATAGTTTTCTTTCCAAATTTGGAAAAATATGACTATTATTTCTATTTTACATTTGACTTTTATTCCTGCAAAAGGACCCATTTAAATCATAAGCCATAGCTTTTCATGTAAATGAGACAAAAGTAGACTTTTGAAAAAATCTAACCATAAAATCTATTACACTTCACACTTGCTCTCCTTTGCATGTTGGGAACTGATGTTTTCAACATAAAAGAAGACAAAATTGTAAATTCTCCTTAACTGGCATAGTAATCAAACAGACAAAATCTATAGTATTCCAGATGCTAAAATGTCTGGGTTGTTTTGTATTGAAATCCAATTAACAATTATCTCAAGCATCTGAAAAGTGTTATTTTTTGCTTATTTCAATTCAATTCAATAATAATGTATTGAGCACCTATTATGACCACAAAATTATGTTGCATCAAAAGGTCAACAATATAGCCCTTTGCTTCCATGAGCCTACATCAGCCCAGGGAAGAGAAACTGGACCTGGACAAGCTAATATCAGGCAGAACATAGTCATCAAGATGAGAGTGTCATCAAAACGCTATTGGAATACAGAATTCTGGGTGATGCTGTCAACCACAATATGAATGACAAATCACATTTCAGCAGACAGATCTTGCAGTTCTGACACTAAAGGAAAAAGTTCCTTTGAAACGTACCAATGAAATCATCAAATTCAAAGCATTTAATTTTAGGTATCTAATTTGACCATCAAGTCTTTGACCCTCTTGTAACTATATAAAAATATGGCTTTAATGCATTGTTTAACCAAGCCAAGAACAATTTTGACCATTGGTATCCTTTCAATTGGTCTTTGGGGACATTGCTTTATTCTAGTCATAGTTCTTTGAATCTCTCTAGGGATGAATTTTTCAGGAATAATCGTCTTCTGGAAGCTTCTCCAGTCTGGTCTAAGTCTGTGCTCCCATTGTTGCTTTTGCCTCCCTCTGTAATAATACCTTCCACGTAATATTGTAATATTCAACTTCCTGGTTTGAGCTCTTGAGAACAAGAGTTGTGCTTTATGTATCCTTTTATGCCCACTGTCTAGCATGGCAATCCGTAGATTTCTTCTCAATAAGTGTGTACTGAACGAATAATGGGTACATTCTTAGGAGAAAAATACGTGTATTTTTAAAAAATCTTTATTAAATTAAACACTGTAGTGAGAATAAAATCCAAGGATCATTCTGCAAAAATACAGTGCCCCATTGGCCTCCACAATTGAGTCGTGTCATTTGCTTTGCAAGTTTCAATATATTCTCCCATTCCATATCTCATAGTCAGATAATAAAGATAAATAACTATATTTTATCTTAATTCAAATGTACAAAATATGAGGAAGATTTTATGAAAAACAAACAGTCACTGTTGGGAAAAATAGCAGACTTTTTGAAAAAATTCCAAAGAACCTTTTAAAGATGGATAAGGAAAATGGAAAATGTCTAAAGCTATCAAGTACATTGTGTAATAATCTACATAATGAAATAGCTTAAATAGAGAAAATTCTCTTTACATAATAAAAAGCTTTATTTGTGAATCAACAAGTGCTCTTTGAACTTTATTAAAAATGTTTTGACATTATCAGGTTGTTTAGTATAGATTTACTGAAAATAGCACATTTAGTTGCAACACAAGCCTTGAAGTTAAGTGGTTAGTTTAATAAAACAGAGTTTCCATAGTTACCACAGGAAAACTGAGAATAACTTTTATTTCTTTCGAAGCCAGGAAGGGGTTTTAGAGAAAAGATTAAGCAAACAGACCCAGGCAGGTTCATTATGTGGGGCTTCATACCTGATTGGTTTTTTAAAAGAGGAAACTTAATATTACAGAAAATTAAAGTTTTCCCACTAAAATCTATGGAAGCACATTAAGAAGTCTGAACATTTCCTTTCTGTAGGTGTTTCCAAGTAGATTCTGAGTTAGAGGGAAAGCTAGTTTAATCCAGCATCTCCATGAGATGCGTTTTTTGCTCATAGTATTTTGTTAATAAACCACATCATAAACAAGTGGTTAAAAATGCCACCCCAAAGACAGCAATGCATTGCTCTGTGTGACGAGTCATGCAATCTTAGATCTAACTTTACTATTCATGGTCAACTCTTTGTTGAAAGGCCTGAAGGAAGGGAAATTGAAATCCATGCTAGTGAAGATGTCTCCTTGTGCCAGATTCATTGTTTTCTCAGTTTAGCATGGAGATTTGCTCTCTCTGAGTGTTAATGGAGGTCACTGTTGCTCTGTCCTTTGCTGCATCTAACCCAAGGAGTTCTTCACAGTTGACTGTTGAGAAACAAGATGATGTGTTTTCTAGTATCTCACCTTCAGCTCACCAGCCTTTAAAGCAGCAGTGATTAACAGGACTTTTATGAAGTTTCTATGTAGTTACAAGGACAGTTTCAATCTTCTGTCATTTTTTTGCATTAGCTATGATTATGCTTTTACCACAAAAATGCATTTGTTTTAAAGGTAACAATACAGACTGGGAGAATAGCTTATGTTTCATCTATATTTATCAGCACTCACTGTACATTTGTGTCTTCATTACCAGGAAATATTAAGGGACATTGTGCCATCTATTCCTGTTTACAGTTTATTATGCAGAGATAGGAAACACTTAGCATGTAAAATGAATGTAGAAATTATTCCTGGATAGAAACACGGACATTTCCCACTCGTTGGCTCTTTCTCCTCCATCACCGGATCAGAGTGTAATTGTCAGTAATCAGGCCTGCTTGCTGCTGATAAAACCACTCTGAATGCTAGCAGCCTTCTTTGTGTGATGACTCAATTATTCCAGAAGTGCCTCATCAAATCTGCCCCATCAGCTGGGCTAATAAATAAGGAGAAGAAACTGGCCCCCCAAAGCAAATTATAAATCCATTTGCATTAACCATTTCGCTGGTCCATGATCTAGGCAGAAATAAGCATGGCAGATTGTGTTAAGCTTATTTGAATATGTTTATAATGTTTACAGCATGCAACTTTTTTTTCCCACAAGGTGTTAGAATTATCAGTCATGAATGGCATCTAAATGTAGTTATGTTAATTACAGCAAGGCTTTAAGTATCTTTGAGGGCTATTTTGTTACTTAAATCAGGTGAAAGTTAAATCATCTTGCAGAGAGAAATATAGGTCTTGCATAAGTTATTGCAATTGCTTCAGAGCTTAAGGAGAAGAGATCTGTTTTATTTTTACAGGCACTGGAAGGACAAATACAAATACTGTTATGCCTACTAGTGTAAGTACAATTACTTCATATCTATCACAGTGAAAACCGGAAGTTATTGTGATGCTCTGGATGACTTCAACAATCTGCAAAAGCAAAAATTGCATTTTTCTGGGAGCCTATGAGAGTTGCTATAGCATTCCCTGTACTGAAAATTCTTTGAAAGGTTCTATAAGGCAGAGATTTCAAAAAGCTGAGCAAACTAATAAAAATCATTTAAATTCGTCCATGGAAATTGTGTGCATTGACAAATTTTATTCTTTTAAAATGACAAGCTATATGAATAACAAGAAGTTTTGTGTGTATATTTACAACAATCACTCGGGGAAGCAAAAAATGTTAAAAGGTGATAAAGAAAAGTAGTCTGCTTGCTAATATCAAAGAATTCATCTTGTTAAATATGCAACGATTTAAAATCTGAAACATCCTCCCTAAAAGTAAGCGAGATACCATTGACCCACTTTGCCATGGGAGCTGTTTTTCCTGCAGAGTGGTTCCAGTTTTGCTGAAGCTCTTGTTTCTACTCCTGCTGTGATCAGAGGCCTAATTATGGGCTGGTGGTAAAAGTGAAGTTTATAGCCAATGAAGAGTGTTTGTCTTTGCCTAAACATCTTAAATGAAATTCAGTGCTTATCTTCATTTGCTCCACCCAACGAAGTATATGCCCTAATATCAACCTGGAAAGCTAGGCAGAAGAAAGTCATTTTTGATAGCATAAATATAAAGTGGCAAAAGGCTTACATAATTTTTGTTCATCAACTTCTAAATATATAATCTCTTGCTATGTTGAAAATACCAATTCTATAGCTGATTGATTAGGAACTCCAAAATAAAGGGTTTAAGTTTTCATTAGAAATTTAATGGAGCAAAAGTGGTTATACAAACTTGACTATAACTTAAAGTATCATACTGACTAATATAAAAATAAAACTAGAAACTTGGGAGTGTAAAGAACTTTTCTTATCATTCAAAAAACTGAGCCAGGCAAGGATAATCCGCTCTTTTTCATCATTCCAACTAACAAATAATTGGTGAAGATATTAGCATTAGAAGAGCGATTAAGAGCTCAATCTGTTGTAAATTGTGGAGATAGGTTCTCAAGGGATAGCAATACTAAGGTAAATGTGCTAAAATTTTTATGTTTACTTATTAAAAAAAGCAAATCTCAGAGTGGTCTTTGGAGTCTGTATCAATATTCTGAACTTCTGAGAGGATGCTGTGGTTTATATCAGAACCACAGAATGGTCTGGTTCCCTTGGTATGCAAGTTCCAAAATGAAATTGGTGATGGTGATGACCTCATATTAGTTACTATAGCACAGGGTTATGAGTGCTACATACATTTCATGTTAAACTTATTTGCCCTTTCAATAAATTTTTCACTTTGAGTTGAGTTTTGAGGACTTAAAAAAAAAATCACATCCTTTGGAACCATAAGTAAATTTTTTTTTTTTTTTTTGAGACAGAGTCTCACTCTGTTGCTCAGGCTGGAGTGTAGCAGTGTGATCTTGGCTCACTGCAACCTCTGCCTCCTGGGCTCAAGTGATTCTTGTGCCTCAGCCTCCCAAGTAGCTGGGATTACAGGCACATACCACCACACTTGGCTAATTTTTGTATTTTTAGTATAGACAGGGTTTCACCATGTTGGCCAGACTGGTCTCAAACTCTGGGCCTCATGTGATCCACCCGCCTCGGCCTCCCAAAGTGCTGGGATTACAGGCGTGAGCCACCACACCTGGCCAAGGACCCATAAATAAATCTGTGATTCTCTACTTTGGGGATACAATTAACACGTATATCATTATCAGTTTAGGTCATTCATTCTAACTGATAAAATATAATCTGATATACTCTATTTTTGAAAAAAAATAACATACCAGACTCATTACCTTGTAGCACAGGTTTAAAGAACTGTCTTTCTCAGGCACAGTACTCATCCATGAAGCAGTCATAAAGGACTGAGAGTCCCTAATTATTGGCAGATAATAAAGTGGACAAATGTAGTCCTTCGTGATGACTTCATTTAACAAGCGAAGCCATGTCATCATCAGAGAGCACACTTTAGAATTGGGTAGCCCGTTAGGTTACTAACACCTCACTTGTCACATCATTTCCTTTTTTTAAGATTCCTTTTTCATTAAAAAATGAGTTTCAATGCAAAAGTATTCATCTAAGTAGGCGGGGGCTAAAACTAACTCTGTTACAAGTTCTGGGAGCTTAATCAAGATTCTAAGTCTTAGGTTAACTGCCTTCAAAAATGTGTATACTGCATGAATATTTTGGTAAGTCCTTAGCCCTCATAACATATTTAAGATCAAACTCAAAAAAGTATGGCAGTTAAGAAAAATGGTTTTTTAAAGGTATCTCCTTGATCTGATAGTGCACATGCAGGGACTAGAGTAATCCGATGTCAGTCGCAGATTCCTTTTGGTATCTGCCAAGGGTGTGCTTCCAAACAGCAGGTGGGTGGAGTTATTAATGATAGACACATGGATGGAGAGCCTCGGCAGGGCTCCTCGTTCCCATTTGTATTTTGGTGTGCTTAGACTTCATGAACTCTATTGTGTCAAATCATATTTCTAAAGTTATATTTTGTCAGTGCCCTCTGTGCACTTCTCCAAGCCGATCTCAGCTGTGCTGCCTTCACTCTCTTCCCCAGGGAGGGGAGCCACGGCAGATGGGGTTAGGGCAGAGGGCTGATGCATCTGACAGCAAACGGCCGGGCTGTTGAGTGGAAGCTGTGAGCGTCAGGAAGCTACTTTTCCCCTGAGAACCAACTAACCACTGAAGAAAGTTGAAAATGAGCCCTTTGAGAAATGCTATTAAAAGTAGTAAAAAATTGCAATTGTGCAGATGATGTGCTGCTGTGTGCTTATTCGAATGCTAATGAGTTTGACATTAGGGAACTCAGAGGCTTTACAGCTACTCCCTTATGTGATTCAGTTCTTTATTGGCAATCTTTGAGAAAATAAATGGAAAATGTATTGCTAATAAATACATAACACGATAGGGTATTAGACAAAAAGCCATTACTTTCAGGATTTAGAAAGAGCTTTGTTTGCCAGTGTGACTGTTTTCCAGGATCTTTTGTTTTAGGTTAGTGTGTGGCAAACAAAGGGGAATAGGCAGGTGGAAAGCTTCAGAACTCTTTCTGAACTGAGGGCGCAATAGAATAGGCCAAAAACATTTGGAGAGAAAACCGTTTTTTTTTTTTTTTTTAGTTGCAATCAAACGCAAACTAAGAATTCCCAAGCTCCTGTGCTACTTTTCAATTCTTACATCATGTGCAGTAATCTGCTCTATCACTTGAGAGTTTTATCTCCATTTTTCCCCAGGAACTACAGTTGCTGACTTAAGTTGAAGAAGCATCTATTTAATGTCTGGTCAAATCCTACAAGAAACACAGAAATCTATGATTAAAAAGCTGAGCACTTTGATATACTGCAAAGGGTAGAGAAGGCAGGACGGTAGAAATTTTCTGCAAGGAAGGTTGGTGGCTTGTGTTTTAAAACATCAGAACTGCCAGACATAAACATTTTAAAGGTGCATGGATACACATGATATTTGTATAAATTGGTTCCTCTAGTATGTTGAGTGCACGACACTGAATTTCAAAGTTTTCTCTCAAGGGCCAAATAGCCTGATGAAAACTGATTCTGTGCTCATCCCTGGGACCACATAGAGGTGAGGCACCTCTGTGTATGATGACTGAACACAGAGTAAACCAAGGGCAAAGCATTTCACTGGACGACAAGTTAAAACATTAGCAAAAGGATTAGTATCATGTTATGATGGTCTCATTAAAAAGAACCCTAAGTAACAAAAGAACACATTTTGGATCTGCCTTTTGTGACTGCTTGAGTATAGTACATTCCAAATCTTGCCTCAACTTTTTATTTTGGTGGTTAAAAGTAAAAATAATAGTAATGATCATTAAGAGTCCCTCTTATCTAATTTCCCAACTAAATTGAAGAAGTAATAGAGTGGTAGGTAGATAGATAGATAGATAGATAGATAGATAGATAGATAGATGATAGGTAGATAGATAGATAGATAGATAGATAGATAGATAGATAGATGATAGATAGATAGATAGATAGATAGATAGATAGATAGATAGATAGATAGAGGTAGTTTGGTAATAAAGACAAAAATAAATTTGGCTTACCTTAAAAAATAAAAAACTATTTTTCCCCGTTGATACATAGTATAAAAATTGTCATTCTATTTCTACTCTAGTACAATCAAACTATAGATAAGTGTCAACATTTTGTTGATTGTTCATTTAAGTGTTTATTGCTGCTCTTCTATTTATTTGTCCAGCCTGATATGCTTTTCTTGTTTGATTTCTTATCTCAATAGAATGAATTTCAGGATTTATCACTAAATAAGACAAAGTCATTTATTTAGTCCCCCTGACACAGCAGGGCAAACTGAGTTGGCATACAAGTTACCTGGAGAAAAAGAGAGGTAAGGCGACATTTTTATTTATTAAAAAGTAGGACACATTGAAAGAAAATGAATTCAATCAAAGAATTTATACGAAAGCTCTCCTCTACAACAGCTCTTTCTCTGTGGATTCGCTTACAAATTTATTGTTAGTGCTGAATTTAGAATTGCAATTTTTGTCAGAAACACAGCCATTTAATATTTTAAAATATTAAATAGGCAAAGTCCTCTGAGCCTACAAACCGTTTTGCATATTGATTGGTATGTATTATTTGTTCACACGTTTGCCTTTAAAGAAAGTTTCATTGTTAAAATGGTTTTCAAAATCCAGTTTACATTCATGTTAGAAATTAGTTTGTTTATGGATTAAGAGTAAATAAGCAAGATTTTAAAAGCACAATGTTTTAAAACGTACTGTGGATGACTTCTGGAGTGAATTTATGCAAACACTAAAAAGTAATAATTGGATTATTCTTGAGAGAAATCTATTTCAAATGATCTATCCCTATATGAAGGAGCTTGATTTCTAACATTGACATATTTCACAACAGATGCATCTCAAAATATCAGCAAGAAAAAAATTGTAAAGGCCCTTTTAGTGTGTTACTTGCCCTGAGTTTTCTTTAAACTGGGCATATTACAAATATACATAAAAAAACAAACTGTCTTCTAAAACGTAAAGCTGGAGATTGCCCCCTAATGTCACAAAGCTGTGACTCTGAGGCCATGGTACAGTGACTAATAGAAATCTCTGGCACAAACTGGTTACCTAAGGGAATAATAGGACTATTTGCTGGAGTCGTTTGGCAAAAAGACACCAACACATGGCTTTGGTTTATATTCAGCATTGCCAGTTGCACAAAGTTGCAGGATGAAGTCTACACCAGCAGTGACAACTCAGAAATCAGAGAGAATCAAAACCAACCATTCACCTTATCATGCTACCCAAGCTTGTTTCAGGTCTCAGGTTTCTTTTATGGCAGTGCATTTCTAAGAAGCTCTAGGAAATTTCCTTTGAAAATCATCTCTTCTGGGGGGAATGTGCCTACACATGGCCCTCAGGAAGATCTGCTTCCCAGAAAACTCTACTTAAAATGACAGTGGACTGAATCTGTTTTTTCCTTTGAGTTTGGTATTTACAGGTATAGGAGGGATTAGGGGAGACAAGGAGAAGGATCATAAACCCAAAGTGCACACATCCTTCGATTCTTCAGTTCTCTGTGTAGAGCCAAAGACAGTACAACAAGAGGCATACAAGAACAGAGCATTGAAATCAAGAATAGTGTGCAAATAAAAGATGAAAAGTTCTGAAAATTATAAATATGTTGTCACAGATGGTGTAAAAAAACATGGTTTTGTTAGAGTTTAGATTTTTTTAAGTTTACTTTCTGAATTCGCTCCTATTCTTCCTGAGTTATTAATAAATGCATGAAAACAAAACTAGAAAAATATGAGGAAAGGAAGAACAGAGAAAAAACATACTTAAACATTCTTAGTACTCCTCTCCACAAGTCAACTAGCATCCTTTTAGTACTGCAGCTCATTTTTCCCATGATTTTTCCTTGTGTGACAGGTAAACATCTTTGCTCCCATTGTGAGCTGCCCCAAAGCTATGTTTAAAACAAAATGATGCCAGAATCATCAAAAGAAAGGGCACTCAATGTAAGATTCTTTGTTCTTCAATCTGGCCAAATTTCAGTCCAAGATGCTGGCATCATCTAGTTGTTTGGTTTTCTGGGCCTAGCCATTTCCAACTTCTTGAGTTTTTCTTCATCATTTTTTTTAAAAAACGTGATTTTTGAAAAGGAAGCGTCCACTGTAGATAAAGCGTTCCTCATGGAGAGGACCCCAGCAGCTCTTCTCAGCAGCCACAGATCTTCCTCCCACCATTGCTGTGAGTCCCCAGGACTGAAACGACATCTCACAAGAGCAATGTAACACAGCGACAGAACCACACTGCCAGGTCAAAAATCTCGGGCGATGAGCACAGCAAAATCTTGTTCAAAAGGGTGCTTACTGCAAGTTGAATGTGTGTGATGGACTTCTCAAATTAAGAGTGGCAGCCAGGCGCAGTGGCTCATGCCTGTAATCCCAGCACTTTGGGAGGCCAAGGCGGGTGGATCACCTGAGGTCAGGAGTTCAAGACCAGCCTGACCAACATGGTGAAACCCAGTCTCTACTAAAAAAAAAAAAAAAAAAAAAAAAAATTAGCCAGGCATGGTGACACACACCTGTAATCCCAGCTACTCGGGAAGCTGAGGCAGGAGAACCGCTTGAACCCAGGAGGCAGAGGTGAGGTTGCAGTGAGCCGAGATCATGCCATTGCACTCCAGCCTGGGCAACAAGAGCAAAACCTCATCTCAAAAAAAAAAAAAAAAAAAAAAGAGTAGCTACCTGCATGATATATCTATCTAACTAGACAATTTTACGATTAATTTTATAAGGGTTTTCAGAAAGTGCCCTCAAAACATTGTGGTCACCATGACATTTTCTGCAATTATTAAGAAGCTCAAGACTACTTATAAATGTATATTATATATATAGAGAGAGAGGTATATTATAAATATATATTAATGTCTAGAGCCCCTGTTGATAGAAACAAAACCTCAACATAACCAAGGGATTTCTTATGTTCAGTTTTTTAATAAGTAATTAAATTTTTACTTGGACAGCTGGGTTTTGTTTTGTGTTTTTGTTTTTGTTTTATTTGCCATTAGGTTAAAATAGAATTTTAAGTGAAAAATAATATCTAAGGGAAATAAAACCTCCCCACATGTCAGTAATTGGCTTGTGTGAATGAAAGCAAAATTGAGTTTATGAATTCTATGTCCTGCTCCTTGAATCTCTTCCCTCCCACAAAACAGCAATTCCAGGACTTCCTCTTCAGCCTAAAAGAAGGTACCAGATCTGTGCACTGGGGCGATGTGGAAGAGACCTGCTTATTGCCCCTGATGTAAGCTCCAGTAAGAAAAGACGTCAAGTACAAGTACTAGGAAATCACTTTATACATCTGTTTATAGGTTTGTAAGTACATAAAGATATTAAATGAGAGCTTTCCAAATTCAACCCAAGAGTTCAATTTCATTTTCTGGTCATTTTTCTTCCTCATTGTATATCTGCTTATTTCCATCATTAGCTCTTGCATGTTTTCCTCCAAGTTTTGCTTTTTTGGCCTTCTTTATTTTGTACATGTCTTTTCCTCTTGCCATTTCACCTTGCATTCACCCCTCTCCCCAGAAAACTGGGACATTAAGCCCTTTTCGAAGTTTTTTTCATGGCATTATTAAGAATTAGAGACTGAGCAAGAACCACATTTTTCTCCTTTTTATATAAATATTATACATAATAAGTTGATACTTATCATTTAAACTGAACTTTTTTCTTAAAGTAGTTTCAAGTTAGGGAAAATAAGAGTGGCAGAGTTTACCCTTACTGTTCTTACTCCTATCGAGAAGTACATTCTCAAAGCCAGGAGGAACCCATTTTAGGAATTTCAGAATATATCTTCTGTCAGTTTTCATCTATAATGAGGTATATGAGAATGAAGTATATAAATGCCCTAAGAAATCTGGAAAGGGACAGCTTTTTAAAAAATAAAACCTCTGTTTTCAGAAAACAAAGGACTCATTAGGTTTTACAGACATAATTGCAAGCTTGTCAATAGTATTCGGGGCTTAGGCAGTAAAGACGATCAAGTCTTCTTTTCCAGGGGGAAGAAAACAAAGTTCCCAATAAGAAGTGTAATTTTCAAGACTTCAGAACAAGTTAGGTTGATTTCTTGAATCATACCATAATCATGTGCCTCATCTCTAATTCCAGAAGACTTTGAAAGAATGATAATCTACCTCCACCCCACCCCAGGGGCCTGAACACACACACTGACGTAGAAATCTTTTTCCACTTCTAATGATCCATTACTTGGACAAGGTACTCATTGAATATGAGGCCTGATTTTACAAAAATTAAACCTACCCATTGGCAATTTATTGAGGTCCGTGAGAATAATCCAAATGAAGAATACTTAAAATATCTACTCCCATAGACAAGGTTCTAGAAACCAAAACCTATTTTTGAATTGAGATCTATGAGAAGAAAGAACCATCTCACGAGCGATAAACTCTCCACACTGAAAAACACATATGCCTTCGGTTTCTTATGTTCTTATTCCCCAATGAGCCCCAGACTTGAGTAGACACAATGTAGTAACTTTTGTTTTCTACGTGTGAAGAAGAGAAAGCAAGTGAAACAGTTGAGTTGTATATTATGGCCTTGATCCATTTCACTCCTGCAACTTGACCCACAAGTTAAATTTGAAAACTTAATTCTATGAATGAGTTCTCAGTTTTTAAATATGTTTGTATAGGATATCTATGTCCTATACCAATAAGAGACAATAGCTCAAACAGAACACAATTATGAGACCAGCATTCCAAGCACAGTCAAAGGGAGGTCCATGAATATTTATGTATCCCTTCCAATGACTTTAGTAGGGAGCGGCTGCCTGGAGTGGTGACAAGGCAACCAGGCCCTTGGGTAGCTGAATTGCAAAATAGAATTCAGCTTAAAGCCGGTGTAAAGAAGATTGCACTTAAGTATGCTTCTGAAATTTTGATTTGTGTCCACTGGCACTCTTTGCAGGTTGTGTTTCAGTTTTGTTAAAGAAACTCATGGAGTTCATCCTTGCCTTTTGGGCAATTCTTCAGAGTGGTTAGGGTGAATTAATAGCATCCATGTGGCAAGATAACAATAGGTTGGTGTTGCTTTGTGGAGGCTCACACATAGAAGTGGCTTCCTCAGAAATATGTGTTGGTTTTCATCATTTTCACCCTCACATGCTACTGATCTCTCATAATCTAGTTATTCATTTAGCACATGGAGGGGCATTCGCTAGAGTTGAGCCACTTTGTATGCAACAGAGATACTCACGGGAGGAGGGGGATTTCACAACACAGTGCTTACTATCCTGAGTAAACCAAGCCATTTTCATCTTAGGCAGTGTCACATCTGTCATAAACTCATGTGGTTTGAAAAGAAGGAAAATTGACAGGAAAAAAATCACCCCGGTTTTATTGTTGTTTTCTCTTATTGTGTAGTTTTAAAGTATTCATAACAATGGACCATTTTATTTAGACTATAGCAACTGCTGTTCAGCAAAGGCAGTGAACACTTTTTGTTTGCTAGTTTAAAAAGCAGTTCAACGATTGGTGTGGTGTTTATTATGAAATGATGACAAAAGAGTTCTGGTGGTTTTAATAGTTTTAGCTTACGAGAGCTGTCGTTAATTTTGTCTGTAGTGTTGCAGGTGAAAAAATGCACAATGGATAAATAGTCTATATTGGTTTAACTGAACATAATATATAGTGTGTTCTGGAGTTGTTTGTCTCAATAGACTATAGTAATCAAAAGTAATGAACCTATTATGTGCAGGACCTTGGAGAGCGTCGAATGGCAGTAAAAGTGTGGCACATAAAAGGTTTATTAAAGGAAATTAAAGTCCATCATTGCCACACCTGCTCCCCTATTATAAGTCTATGGCAGGTCAGTGCCTTCAATCACAACTCAGCCTCTGAGAGCAGAAATGCAGCTCCCATTACCATTGCAGTCACACTGTATCGGAGCTAGTGTCAGGATTTAAGGATGGGAGCCACTGAGCGCACCTTCTGCCTGCGTCTGATTTTCAACCAGCAAAGCAACTCATTTATATTTAAGAATTCCTCCTGATAATGTGCAGAAGTGAATTAAACTAAGAGATGATTCGCGGATTCTAGTGAAATGGATGGGTGTATCAAGGTCAGAGTCTGAAAACAACAGGCTTTTAAAGTCTTTGCATCCCTTTGATAATTGATTTGATGACATTTAAAATATTTAGTAGTGATGTTTTGGAGAATTTGATACTGACACATATATCACTCAAATTTCACTTTCCTCATACATTTGAATGATTATAACTGGTATTTATTCTGAGATTCTGAGAGTAAACATATGTCATTGTTGATAATCAAAATTTCTAATGGTATTTTCTGGGGGCATTTGAGGGGTTTGTCTTCATGGTGCTTTTTTACACGAGGAATCATTTTTTTCCAAGCTTAGAAAGAGATATGTATCAGGAAGAGTCTGGAAATGTAAAAGGACTTAGGTTTTAGTAAATTGGTCTGAAATCTTTTGGTTTGACATGTGAGGTTTCATCTCCTTCACAGCCACTGTTAATGAGATGAGCCTTTTTCTATCTTTGTAATGCCAGAAGTGTTTGAGTCACTTCAAACACTTGTGGACAAGGACATCTGCCCTCTTGTCGCTGTTCTCTCTGGTTTCCAGCAACTGTAGATGTATTTCCAAAGCTGGTGGTATGTGGAGGGAGTCACAGTTGTGTACTATAGAGCCGGGCTGTGAGTCAAGAGCATGGAAGGCTACTGTTTTTCATAATGACCTTCAGAACTTCTAATTACATGTTTTCATATTTTGGTCAATGTCAAAGGAATGACCTCAGGACTTTGTGTTCATGTTATAGATGGATGCAGAGGCTGAAGATAAAACGCTGTGTACTCGCTCTAAAGGAACCGAGGGTGAGTTAGCAAGCAGGTTCTATGACACTGTGCCCACCACACCATGAAATGTGAGCGTTCCAGTGCTCAGTCCCTCGTGTGCAGTCAGAATGACTACAACTTCCTCAGGGCTTCTTTTTTCAAATCAAGCCAGGACACTGGTTCTTGGCACGGAGAGGCAAAATATTATGAACGAGGAGTTAAAGAACTCAGAAAAGTCCAAATGATATATGATGCTAATTTTTACAAAATGCAATCATGAGTGGATTTGAACATCACGCAAAACAGCATAAGGTTCAGCAAGTGAAGGATGTTTCATGGAAACTTTCAAGTTATGGAAGTGACCTTTAATGGCCAAGGGAAAAGACAGAATTGTTAGTTTATTGCCAAAGCAGGTTTTGATTTTTATGTTATCTGGTTTAGTGGCTCCCAACCTAAACTTAGTTCAAGTAAAATGATGGTGTTTGTTTTTTTACTGTCTCAGCTGGGAATTTCCAGCAGCTCTGATGTCTGGAAGGTTTAACTTGCTGGTTATCCCTCTCCTTTTGTAACCAACAGATGGTAATGTAATATTGAAATATAAACAGGCCCTTGATGATCTAAACATCTGGAAAACAGGATTGACTGGCAATAATACCCCTTAAGGAAAATAAATTTTATTATAATTGGCTATATTTTTGTGACCCTTAATTCTAAGTGGAAAACTCTAGGTTCACCACAGCCTCTGAAAACACTCTGGATAGCTGTTCCCCACCCACCCCAACCCACCCTCCTCAGAGTCCACCTCACAGAGGAAAAGCTGCGGCAAAGCCGTGACCCTGCAGCCCTTTAGGAGGGTGTTGAGATGTACAGTTGACAGCGGCTGATCAAATGGAATGCTTTCGTTATCTATATTTGTGTATGTAGTCAAGAAAGTTAATGCCTGTTTGAGCAAAGTCCAGAATCCCAACATTTTTAATAAATTCAAGGAAAATTTTTTTCAGTTACGATATAACCATGGTTATCATTAACCATGGTAACCAAAATGCAGAATAATGCTGTGCTCATATGAGATTTTTTCTACCTAAACAGAAATTTTATACTGTATTATTTTCCAGTCTTACTTTATATTACTTTTAAAGTAACCATGTTATATATCCTAATATTTGGAATGTAGTATTTCTAAACAATAGCTTTTTTACGGAGCAAACTTCTCAATAGGATACCAGCTTAAGAAAAGCAGTTTGTCTCACTATTTGGAGTAAGCTTATGCCTGCCATAAATATCAGCATGCTAGAGTGTGTATTTGGATTATTTGAATTTCTTATTTTGACTTCTAAAAGCACACTACTCTGTCATACTTTTAAAATGTGGGTTTTTTTAAATTTGCAATTCCTTTTGGACTTTAAATTCCTCTGGCACAGGCATGAACACCCTTAATAGAGCCAAAATGTTCTTCTAGAAATGAAACAACTGTTTCTCGTGAGGCATGAGTAATCTTTAAAACCACCTGTTGTCTCTCTCAATATGCTGCTTATCCTTGTGTAGGCAGGTATTTATAAACATGAACTTCTTTAGTTCCCATCATTTCAGTCAGAAAAATCAAAGCTGTTTTTCCTGTAAGTTCTTCATTTTTAAAAGGTTGGTGATATTAGCATGGCTGAAGCTCATCCTCCCCTTTCTATATTGAGGAAGTTTATGAGTAAAAGCATAGGACATATTTATTTAGCAAAGCTTTACCAGTTTTATTTGAATGTGTGTTTAATATTAATAAAGATATAATCTTGGGATTCCTTTTGAATAATTTTGTACTAAAAATAAAATGTATTTAAAAAATAATCTGAATCATTTGTGCTCCTGTGAATTTTCAATGAATCTCTAAGGACAGGTACCTGGAAAGTCCAATCTATGATTATCAGGCCCCAGTTCACCCAAGGTACTAAACCCACAGTTGGTCTATTCTGGGCCATATCCATCTGTCCTCTCATCTCCAAAGAACTAGAACAAGAAAAGGTGAACCCACCCAGTGAGAAACTTATTGGTCATTACCTCTAGGTGGGGGAAAAGTTTCCATTATACAGTTTTGAAAATTATCAACTGATTAAGTCTTCTTTTTTTTCTTCTTTTGTCAACAGTGCCAATGGATTCACTAATCCAGGAGCTCAGGTAAGATTTACCCTATATTACTTTTTTTTCACATTAATGGGCTTTGATTATTCAAATGATTTGTACTTTTCAAGCCTCAGAATACTTTTTTTAGCAGAAGGAATTGGCTAAAGGCTTTTTCCATCCAGACGTTGTGTATGCACCAAGAAGGCGGAGGAGAATGATTGTACTGATACTTGATCCTGAACAACTCAATCTATTGTATTAATGAAATAACAAAACAATTTTTGCTGTGATGTGAG
Organism: Pan paniscus; assembly: GCF_029289425.2. Classification (NCBI taxonomy): domain Eukaryota; kingdom Metazoa; phylum Chordata; class Mammalia; order Primates; family Hominidae; genus Pan; species Pan paniscus. Next base: position 67,840,649 of record NC_073256.2, on the reverse strand, counting down.
TGGTAGCCCACTTTTCTTCATCAAGCATGTGATCCCTTTGTGCACACCTTGCATGCGGTTGGATTTCACACTGATGGTCAGGGAAGAGCTGAGCTGTTATCCATGAACCTGACTGATGGATAACCCAGATCCTAAGTTATCCACTTCTTGCATTAAATAATTAGATGATTCCAGGCCGAGGTGAGCAGATTTTCTGAGCTCAGGAGTTCAAGACCAGCCTGGGCAACATGGCGAAACCCCGACTCTACTAAAATATAAAAGATTAGCCAGGCATGGTGGCGTGTGCCTATAGTCCCAGCTACTCAGGAGGCTGTGGCAGGAGAATTGCTTGAACCCGGGAAGCGGAGATTGCAGTGAGCCGAGATCACACAACTGCACTCCAGCCTGGGTGACAGAGTGAGACTCCATCTCAAAAAAAAAAAATAATAATAATAATAATAATAATAATTAGATGATTCCATCAGGTAACTAATTTTTTAACCTAAACATGGGAACATAATGTGACCAATAGCTTTTTTGAGTGGATTCAAGCATTTTCGTCATAGATATTGTTGCTACTACACCTCAGGCAATATCGTGAAAATTCCACCTTAACAGATTTTCCAGGATAAATTCTAATTAGATTTTCTTTCAGAGTCTTTGTCAAGGTATAGTTAAAAGAAAGTACATTTTTTTAAGAAGAAACACATGCAGATGACACATTTTCTGTCAGGAACAAGATAATTGCTCTGTACATTTCTCTGCATGTGCTATTGACAACCTAGGAAGTCCCAAATCCACTATTTAGTCCACCTTTCCAGAAACAGCCATGGTCTGTATTTGTTCCTCAGGGAAGTGTTTGAAAAATGAAGGATGTGTAACAGTGTCTAATACACTTGAACTTTGTAAGGTATGCAATTTACACAGTTCTTTCTCCAGGCAACTGAGCTTGTGATTCCTCTAAAACACAGGCTGTCACCGTTGCTTCCATGTGGCTTATGATCTCCGTCATAGCCTTGGTTCATTTATGTAGTGAAACACTCATCTGTTAGAATTCATGCAGATACTCTTCTCTGTGGAATTTGTCAGTAGGGAATCCATGGCCCTACCTGTGTAATCAATTTTGTCTTAAGAATTTTGTTTTAATTTAATTTTTATTTTTATTTATTTATTTTTTTGAGACATGGTGTCAAAAAGGGTCTCACTCTGTCTCCCAGGCTGGAGTGCAGTGGTGCAATCATGGTTTGCTGCAGCCTCAAACTCCTGGGCTCAGGAAATCCTCCTGCCTCAGCCTCTCGAGTAGCTGGGAGTACAGGTGTGTGCCACCACCCCCGGCTAATTTTTATATTTTTAGTAGAGACAGAGTCTTGCTATGTTGCCTAGGCTGGTCTCAAACTCCTGGGCTCAAGTGTTCCTCCCACCTCGGCCAGAGATTTGGGATTAACAGGAGTGAGCCACTGCACCTGGCTTAAGAATCTTAATTTTGAAAGTATTTTGATAAGAACAGGACATACAGTATACCCCTACATTTGGACAGGATTAAACTGTTGAATAACCTTGCTCATTTAAATTATTGCCTTTAAAATTTGCTCTTATTTAAAGTTCTTGTATTTCTGGAGGCTTTATTTATGTCCCCTGTAGAATGGTCAAGAGAAGTTTAAAATGACCCAGTGCTCCAAGTGGGGGGCGTGTTTGCAGTCCCTGGAGTGGTTTCTTGGTTCTTGTTGCAGAATCAGTGTGCCCGTGGACACGAGGCCACTTACCTGGTGAGGGACACCAGAGTCCTTTAAAGGAACCAAGTTATTCAGAGAAAAAAAGGTAGTGATGTTTCTTGAAAACAACTTTTACTCAAGAGAATCTTTAAGGAATTAATGTGTGTACATTGGCCTAGAAGACAAATATAATTCATAGAGAAAAAGTTAGGTATTAGCAGAGAGAAGCAAATTTGTGGGAAGAAATGTTTACTGTGCTCTATGTGGAGAAATAGAAATTACTATTTGAGCATGTCAGAAGCATTAATAATTATAATAAACATATATATATATATATTTTTGTGTGTGTGTGATGGAGTTTCGCTCTTGTTGCCCAAGCTGGAGTGCAATGGCACGATCTCGGTTCACTGCAACCTCCGCCTCCTGGGTTCAAGTTATGCTCTTGCCTCAGCCTCTCGAGTAGCTGGGATTACAGGCATGAGCCACCATGCCGGGCTAATTTTGTATTTTTGGTAGAGATGGGGTTTCTCCATGTTGGTCAGGCTGGTCTCGAACTCCTGATCTCAGGTGATCCACCCATCTCGGCTTCCCAAAGTGCTGGGATTACAGGCGTGAGCCACCGCACCCAGTCAATAAACTAATATTTATTGGGGTCCTATGTGCCAGACACTCTTGAGCTTTCTTAACCTCTATTATCTCACTTAATCCTCCCGATAGCCTTATTAGGCAGAAACTATGATATTTCAATTTTCAGATGAATAAAGTGAAAATAAATAATTTATGGAAATAGCCCAAGGCTACAAGCTGGTAGGCAATCCAGACTTCTGACTCAAAGGCCAGCTTCTCACCCACCAGACTAGTCTTTATCTCACACAGAATTAATACTGTTTAGAGTAGAAACCAAAAAGTGATTTAAGCAACAGATTTCTCACAGTCTATATTTTTAACCCTTATGGTTTATCTTTCAAACAGCCTAGTTTTCTTAAATTTGGACAAATAATATACTTTAAGATAATAATGTTTTCTATTTTCCTAATTCTCTAAAGATTATCTTTTGTCAGATATTTCATTTTAACTAATTTGTTATTAAAGTAACTCAGAAAGCTAATGATAATTGCTGGGAAAATTTATAAACATCATTAATTCACCTATTTTTCTTTAATGAGACCCAGCTTATAAAAATCACTAAGTGATCATTTGAAATTTTATAATCATTTCTGTTCAACAGAATGACCATGCTTAGACAGGCAAGGTCCCAAGTTGTTTTATTTATTTATTTATTTATTTATTTATTTTTTGGTGAAGCCTCACTGTGTCACCCAGGCTAGAGTGCAGTGGCGCGATCTGGGGTCACTGCAAGCTCCGCCTCCTGGGCTCACGCCATTCTCCTGCCTCAGCCTCCCGAGCAGCTGGGACTACACCACCACGCCCGGCTAATTTTTTGTATTTTTAGTACAGACGGGGTTTCACCGTGTTAGCCAGGATGGTCTCAATCTCCTGACCTCGTGATCCGCCCGCCTCGGCCTCCCAAAGTGCTGGGATTACAGGCGTGAGCCACCGCGCCCAGCCCCAAATTGTTTCTTAAGTAGTTTAAGTTGGCCTAGACATAGATCTTAATTATTATTCTATATAAATCTTGGGAGAAAAGTACTGATTCATATGGAAGCTTATATTTTTAGCATCTTTTAAATTTTTGTCCATTTCTTGCAATTCCTCTTCCAATTTTTTCCACAGGTTTGTTGTGATCCAGCACAACTGTGTGCCTAAATTCTGAGTATCTTAGGAAATGTGGCATGTTTTCCCCAGTGTAAAAGTTATGGCTATTTTGTAGAGAACACTGGCAACTTTATTTGGTTCTTCTTTTTAGAATGCATTGGACATGTTATTGCTTCTAGAGCGACTACTTACGAAAATACTAATACAAATGAAACTAATTTAAATATACTGTATATTGTTCATGGCACTAATAAAATTGATACTGACATTCTCATCTTCTTATTATACTCGATGTCAGCTACTATCATCACCATTAAAAAAGCAATTTATAACCACAGGCCCACCTTTAATCATGTTTCTTATTAGCATTTCCAGTCTTTCCTCCAACACAATTCAAGTTACAGGTGGTGTCGAGAAGACTCGCCTGTGTCTTTCTAAATCATGACCATTGCATTATCTCTGCTCTTTTCTTTTATTACTATTATCCTTAGTCTGAACCTCATGCTATTGCATCTACTAATATTGGTAATTGTCTCTTGCATTGGCAAAGTGTTTTTACACCAGTCCAGCCCCCTTCCTCTAATTAGGAAAATATATTCTAGCCCCTGAAATGACTTTCCTATGTGACTACTTAGAGAGACAAATGAATTCAGGCCTCTTAAGTATATTAGAGTCAAATCTCTCTGTCCGTTCATGGTCTTTTTGCTGTGTACCAATTTGTCAGCTTAAGTTTGGTAATGAAAGTTTTAATTTAAGTTTCTCTCTTTGTTTTATTTTACATAATTTCTTACTTTATATAAAATCCTATCATTTGGCATTGTCCTGTAAGTTTTAAAATGTTAAATATTTTATGAGCTCTCTAATCAATTATAGATTTATTTAATTTAATTAATTAATTTATTTATTTTTTGAGACAGGGTCTCACTCTGTCACCCAGGCTGGAGTACAGTAGTGTGACCTTGGCTCACTGGAGCCTCAACCTCCTGGGCTCAGGCAGTCCTCCGACCTCAGCCTTTGGAATAGCTGAAACTACAGGCACGCGCCACCACACTCAGCTAATTTTGTTTATTTTCTGTACAGATGAGGTTCTCACTATGTTGCTCTGACTGGTCTCCATCAAACTCTTGAGCTCAAGCAATCTTCTTGCCTTGGCCTCCCAAAGTGCTGGGATTATAGGTGTGAGCCACCATGCCTGGCCTAGTTATAGATTTAACAATAACATTTCATGAGTATGTGAAAATTGTTATGAATTACAGATCTAGATGGCTTTCTCATTTTTCTTTTATATTATTTCATTCATTATAGTCTTTATATCAGTAATAGATACTTTAATATTTTGGAAATTTTTTAGAATTCAGTTTCCTTTAGTGGTCATGAGTTTATTGGAACTTATTACATAAAGATTCCTGGAGGTGATAACTAAAGAAAAAAGTGAATGATACTGATTTCTAATAGTAAGTCTTCCATAAGTCCATCAGGCAGGTAAAAGGAAATTAATCATTTTAATCACGAGGTTAGAGAAAAGAAGGGAGAAACTCTCTTCTTTCCTTTTGTTGTTATCATTTCCAAATGTGGGGCTCAAAGCATGTTTTAGAGATTTAATAGCATAACTACTATATCATGTTGGCAATGTATCTTTTTCAATACTAGGCCAGACCTGAACATTAGAATCCAAGAAACTGACACCTTCAAGAAAACCCTTTTTACCTATAAGCCACTTTGAGAGTGACTCAAGACTGATCACCCAAGAAGCTGATGATAAGGATTAATTTAGAAGAGAAGTGTCCCTCCAGGGTGTGGGGGAGGCATCTGTAGGGTTCAGCCACCCCGGCATCGGCCTTGTCCATGCGTCTGTGTGATGGAGGGGCTCCGTGTGGAACATGAGGCTGGAGGCCTCACACCAACAGAAGCGTTCCAGAGATATTTTATGTTTACTGTACTGTTCTTACTAGGGCAGAAAAGTGTCTTAAAATATATTGGGGAAGCTTTCAATAAGAATAAAAACAAAAAAAGACTTTGTAGTTTAACAAGAAAAGCCGATGAACTCTAATGCTCTTGTATGTTTATGTATTTGCATAGCCTATTCTAGCATTTAGCACTGAAGGTGTATTGAGTAGGCCTCAACAGGTGCGCGCTGAGTGATTTGTGGGAACAATGTGCACAGCGTCTGGTTGGAGCCATAGAGCAAGCGCATAAGGTTGTCAGGACAAATGACATTACCTGCATTTACTCATGTGCTGAGTTCATGGAAGTTAAGTGCTTTATACCTGGCCTGTGACAGGGAAGCGACTGAATCAGAGACAGGACTCAGGTCCCGTCTCCAGTCCAGACCCCGCACCTCCTGCAGCCGTGCCATATTGTCTGCTGCGACTGCAGGTTGCTGCATGCCACTTTACTATCCACACTTTGGGGAAATATTAATTTAAATTTTATCAATAAATTAATAAACCAAGCTGAAAAGTATCCTAACCTTCAGACAAACTCTGCCACATCTTCATAATTCTCTGCACTGCCAATTATAAAGAGACCGCTGGCTGGGCATAGTGGCTCATCCCTGTAATCCCAGCACTTTGGGAGGCTAAGGCAGGTGGAACACTTGAGGTTAGGAGTTTGAGACCAGCTTGGCCAACATGGTGAAACCCTTTCTCTACTAAAAATATGAAAATTAGCCAGGGGTGGTGGCACGCACCTGTAATCCCATCTACTCAGGTGGCTGAAGCAGGAGAATTGCTTGAACCCAGGAGGCGGAGGTTGCAGTGAGCCTAGATTGCACCACTGCACTCCAGCAGCCTGGGCAACAGAGTGAGACTCCATCAAAAATAAAATACAAATCAAATTAAAATTAAAAAATTTTTTTAAAAAAACAGACCACTACCATTTCCTTCTGAATTGTTTCCTAGGAGCTAATCATGTGATTTTAAGTAGATGTTAAAATATCTAGGAAAGACTCAAATATACATCCATTTTATTTGTTTTTTCTTTTGAAATGCCATCTCCCAAGTGATGACCTATCAAGGGCCTTGTATTTCCAAGGCTGATTTTGCAGTATGGGAGGTGTGAGTCATTTAACCTACACCTGAGACCTGTAATAGTCATTTACAAATGAACTAAAAGTGGAATCCTCTTCCTTCATAGTACCCTAACCACAAAGGACTAAATAGTTATGTTTTTCCAGTTTTTATTACGTGTATTAATAAAATATATATATTATTATATAAATTACATAGTACATAATATATATAACTGTGATTATACCAACCAACACAGTGTAATAAAGCATAGTGTGTGTGTGTGTGTATATATATATATGTATATATAAAATGGTGATTACACAGGACAGAGTACTCTCCAGCTTGTCTAAGGTCTACTTTAAATCTTAATATCTGTATTTTAGAAAAATACTACGGAGCTAATGAATAAATGTCCATAGAGTTAAGAGACTCAGAAACAAAATAAGAGCAGGAAAACATGCTTTATTTTCTTTGCCTGTTTTTCTCTTCATTCAAATATTATCACAAGGATATTGGTGGCCTCTGTCAACCAATAGATTACAGGAGCTGAGAGTCTAAGGCACTAACATCTCTAAAAATCAGACATCTTCTAAAACTGTGGCAAAATATCACCACTGCAGGCTGCATGTGAGGATTGACTTGTATTGTTGCTTTTGCATTGTCAGAGCTTACCTACAGAGATAATTTTTTCATCCATTTAGCTTTTCTTTTCTTGTAATATAAATATTTTTACACAGCAGAATTTGCCACTCTTGACTGAGGGATGAATATTTCCTTTGATATTTTTTCTTGTGCCCTAGCATAGTATTAGATGTTTCAGTGGATACGCAATTCACAGCATCGGTAACAAACCCAGGGTATTATGTAACAGCATTGTTATGGGTGAGAATAGATCACGTCCAGCTTGGGACTCAGAGGTGCTCCCAGAGCCTGCCGGCTCAGAACCATGGCATCCCCTGGGGGCTCACTAGAAATGCAGCCTCCAAGGCTCCCTCTCGCCTTTTAACAAGATTTATAAGAAATTAACGGGCGTTTGGAAGTTTGAGAGGCACACATCACAGAGACCATAGGTTGGACTTTACTAATTACTTAGAAAAACTCTTCTCACCATTGCTAATTTTCAGTGGTAGGAGGTTGGCTGAAAAGTCAAGAATCTGGGTTTCTTTGGTATTTTCTTGATCTATGAATTCTTGGGGAATGTTAATCATTGTTTGCATTGCTACTTGAAGAAAAGCAGCAGAATACAGAACAAATGTCCAAATCTTGACAGTAGTGTGGCAAAATGCACAACCCTTGGTCTGTAAGTCTTTGTTTTTACCTCTTAGAAGTGTTTGAAATCAACCAGCTCTTCCTTAAACATTCATCATGTATCAGAAATGAGAGTTTAAGGAAGGAAACTTTTAAGATGCTATTTTATATGCTTCCAGAGATGACTCTATAACCACCTAAATTGTGTTCTGAGAGTATTTAATTACATGTCTCTGACAAAATCCAAAGTCTCCGTCAAATTCCATATGCCTGTCACACAGCTCCCTTGCAGCTTTGGTAATTTGGGAACTAAATTGCTAAGGCTCTTTTGGACTTGCTCAAGCACTGCACGGGTCATTGGCTCCCTTTGGTCCAAATCTTCTCACCCTGATGCACTCTTCAGCACCTCCAATGCAAACAAAATTATTTGACTGCATATCTCATTTCTCCCCAGTCCTACTTGAAGAAATGCATGAACTTTAATCATCAGGCAGAATACTTCCTTTCTTGCTATCTTTTAAGTAAACTATACCTATTTGAGGTCTCATTTTAATTATATTATATGCTTGCAAACATAATGTTTCTGACACCTCATAAATTTTTTTCCTGCTTAAAATGTGAACTGAAATAAAATGTGTCCCATAATGTTGACAAATGGATGCCCTACAATCCAAATATCATGTGCTCTGGTTTCCAATATTTCCTCACAATGGTAAATTCTCGAAACTCTACTACAAACCCTCGCCTAGAATTTGACTGGTTTGTCAAATTCTATGGTACAAAGGTTGGCAGAAAAGCCAAGAGTTTGTGTGGTGGAAAGAACACTGGGTTAATAGCAGCCCTGTGTTCTGGGGCTGTTTGCCTGATTAGCTGTGTGACTTTGGAAAAGTGTTCGAAGATCAAGCTTTGCTGCCTTCTTGACTAATGAAACTTTTTGCATATAGCACTTTGAGCCCTGGTGTCATGGTTCCCCCTACCCCCTCCATGTCAAAACCTACCTTAAAAAAAATTTTAATTTATCATACATAATTCTGACTTTTTAATATACTGCCTACTTTTTGAAGACAAGGAATCTATTTTATTTACCAGCGTAGGCCTCGTACATGATGTTACTTGAGAAATATTTTATTTTACATTATCTACCCCTGTATGTTTAACCTCTTGAAGTATTCAGCTATATCTTGTGAGTTCATCTTTATCTTTGATACTCTCCTTTGCTACCTTTTCATTTGGGTTTTTCGCTTGCGTAATTTTTCTTCTTGTTTAGTTTCTTCTCCCTGTAGGAGAAAATCACTTTTATCCCCCTTCCCACCAACAAATTTTGTTTTTTCAATATCATCGCCATCCTATTTTCTGAGAAAATCCTACACCTAATGCTACTTCTGATTTTACATGATATAAAACATTCTTTCCATCTCAACTCTGTTCTAGGCCATGCCTGGCATAATTCTTTCCTTTGTCTTTTGACATATGGAATTTGTACTCATTCTTTCAGGCTCAGGACTGATACCACCTCCTCCATGAGGTGTCCCCATGACCTCCCAGACTAAGATTTTTTCCCATTGTGTTCCCCAAGCACTTCTTTACTTGTCTGTTTCAAAACACTTATTACTTTGAATTGTAGCTATTTTGTCATTCACTCATCCATCTGTCCACCCATTCAGAAGAAGAAAGCAGATTCTCTGCCTTCGGCTTTACAATTTCGTTGGGGAGACAATAAAAAAAGGAAAAACCTATATTTAAAAAAAAAATTTATCATATATAATTCTGCCTTTTTAATATGCTGACTACTTTTTGAAGACAAAAAATTTATTTTATTTACCAGTGTAGGCCTCGTACATGATGTTACTAGAGAAATATTTTATTTTACATTATCTACCCGTTTGTTTTGAGAATAATGTAGCTTGTAATGCATGATAAAGGCATTTCTATTTAACATGTTGATTCTCTACAACTGTCTTTAAAGTGCCTGTGACTTCTTTCCTTCCAAGTTCTTAAGTACTTTCCCTAATTCTATCCCTTTACTTGTATTTTTAAGAAAATTTTATTTTATTGTGATAAGAACACCTGAGCCCTACACACATAACAATCTAGTTCTGGCCCCTTTAAAACCAAGGCTGTTTAGCCAGCAGTTTCCACTGGCCCCTCAACTACAAATCAGCCTATTCTGTTTAATCGTTTCTAATTCATTTTTCTACAATCAATAAGGGTCTTCCTTTATAAGTATATTTTATCAAAGTATCAGACATACAAGGGAGATGCCCTTAATTCTGCCAGTGTCTCACTTGGTCTCATTTGGTCATTTTCAGTTGGGAAGAGAAAACAAAACTGGAATCAATGAGCCCACCGCCCATCCCTGAGCTGCTTGTAGGAAGGGGTCAGCCCAGGGAGTCTGAGGACGGGCCTGGTCTCAGATTGCAGGGCCAGAAAGCAAAGTGACTGCCAGGACCCAGGAACTCTTAGACGAAACTGAAGGCTGGGCAGCCAGGCACGGATGGTGTAGATTGGGACGAAGAGCCACATCTGAACCGCAGTTTTTTTGTTTTTTGTTTTTAAGGATTCTCACTGTGGTTCTCTGCCTGAGTTACAGGAACTACTCCGGGAGGTTCGCCTGGGAGTGGTTCTCAAAGCTGGGGTGGGGAATGTTCTTCTAGGGACTCCTGCAAAATCAGGGCAGGGGAGTGAACCCTGCATAGGGAAATGTTGGAAAATGCCCCTAGGGGCATTCTGTTTGCCTTTGCCCCAGTGTCGAGGCTCAGGGTAAATTCTGTTCTTCCAGATTGCCCCTGTGAGAATAGAGCGAAGTAGACTCCTAGACTCCACAAAGTGCTCAAGGTAATTCTCTCGAGCCCCTAAGGACCATCCTCCTGGTCTTTGGAAGCTGACCCAGAGCCTACAGTCTGTCCTGGAAGATCAGCAAGCTCTGCGTTCTTGAAGGAAGAGCTGGAAGGCTCACACAACCCTGGCCATTGTCAAAGAAACTTGGCTTCCCAACACTGCAACCTCCCTGGTTTCCTCTACCTCTCGACTGCATCTTCTCAGGTCTCCTTGCTGGTTTCTCAACACCCCAGTCTCTGACACTGGATTCCCCAAGGTGCGTCCTTGATCCTCTTTGGTGGTGATCTTTCGGTGATCTCATTGGGGCTTTCAGTACATTTGTATGTCCATAATTTTACATCCCCAGCACTCCTCTCTTTCCTGAATTTCAGACTCATATAACCAACTGTGTAGACAGCATCTGCAAATGGATCTCTGAGGAGTATTCAAAATTAAAATCATTATCTTCTGCCATAAATTGATATACCCACCTGCTTCCCATGTCAGTAAATGGGGACATTCAAAAGTCTTGGAGGCATCCTTGACTCTTCTCTTCAGACTCTATGTCTGATCTGTCCAAATATCCTGATGGCTCTAACTTCAAAATAAATCTACCATCTGACCATTTCTCACCACCTCTGCTGCTGTCACTAGGCCCCTAAGCCATCGCGGCTCACTCCAATCACTGTCAGCACCTTCTTACAGGCTTTCCTGCCTCTGTTCTTCCTCATGTAAGATTCACTCCATGAGACAGTCAGAAGCCGTTCGATGAGTTTCCCCTTTCTTAAAGGAAAAGACCACATCTTTACTCTGGCCTGGTCTCCCTGCCCTGTTCATTGCCCTCTACCCAACTAGAATCCGCGCTGGGTCCCCCAGACCTGCCGAAGCCTCAGGCCTTGGCATGCTGTTCCCGCTGTCTGGAATGCTGTTCCCCGCACAGCTGCGAGTCTCACATGCTCACTTGCACCAGGTTTTTGCTCAATGCCTCCTTGTCAGCAAGACCTTCCTTGACCTTAGCCTTTGCAATTACAAGCACTTATTCCAGCCTTCTTTATTATTCTCCTTCTGCTTTATTTTTTATGAAAAAAAATTTGTCACCTTTTGACACACAATCCAACTACATATTTACTTTGTTCCTAATCTGTCTTTTTTTCATAAGAATATAAGTTTTGTGGAGCAGGAATCTCTTAACTCATTGATAATATCCACAACATCTAGAATAGTGCCTGCCACATTATAGGAGCTAATAAAAAAAAATTGAATAAATGTGTTCTGAGTACTATAGAAGGCACTGGAATGAGACACAGGAACTCACAGTTTTTGAAAGCTAACAGCCTACAAGTCATGAAAACACATTGCGGTAATTCCTATACGACATTTACATAAGGGAGCACAGTGGAATGAGCAGCTCCTTCTGGCTGGGGGTTTGACCTGAGTTTGAAGGAAGAGAAATTGCCCAGGGAACTTCTGCTGTCACAGAGCAGGCACTGCTTGCAAATGAGCTAAACAACAGTGCGAGGCAAACTCTTCCAGAAGCCTGGTTCTTGGCTTGCTATGGGTTTAGGTGGCCATGGGTCAAAGGAGCAAGGATATACAGGACTAGAGATTGCTCCTTGAGTACATATGAAGCATAGTTCTCTCCATTACTTTGAACTTACTTCTACTTGCCTATGTTTAACAAGATATCCCCATCTTTTAAAAGCAACAGAAAATCATATATCAAAATTAAGCTTGTAGTTCATGATCCAAATGCCCTCAATTTTTATAATTTTGTGCCTTCATGAATAAAGTTTTGATGTTCTGTTTATTTCTATATTTATAACAGATGCAGGGCAATTTCTTGGCAACACAATAGACCAAGGCTGCAGACAGGTTTTTAACCCCATGATCCCTGTGTACCACGGGAACAGCCCTATAAGTAATGATTTACATTTGCAGGATAGCTCCCAGAAGTCCAGCCAGCCAGCATGAGGGCCAAATGGTAAACAGAGCATCCTGAACCCTTCCATGCCCTGAAGCATTGCCTGTGTCTCAGAAACTGTGCAGACCCCTTTGAATGCCTTGTCTTGCTTGATCTGTAGTACCAGGAGGTGGGTGCTACTGTCCATGTTGTCTAGATGAACAGATTCTGGCTCAGAACCGTGTCACGGATGGCTTTGGCATTCTCCAGAAAGAGCAGTTGTATAATAACCTGAATGAGAATATGAAATGTTAAAAAAAAAAAAAGGTTATGTAATGGAAGCTTAAACTAGGATGTGAGCACTGGCAAAATGGCAACTTCCACCTCCACTGGTGAATGGAAACATCAGGGCACCCCATGAGTACCAATGAGGCCATGGCAGAAGCAGTGTTGGGGCTAAGCCTATCTGATTTCCAGGTGCCCACAGCTCCACTGTGGGGCTGGAAGGAGGTGGGCCTGGGGAAGTGTCATTTGTCAGTAGCTCTGGTGTTGCATGTGGAGGAAGGCACGGGTACATGTGGAAGGGGTTAGGGCTACAGAAAGTGATATGTGGAGCTTGCAGGCTTCATTTTCAGTTGAGTGCTTCTCTATCAGGTTATTTCTGTTTCAAGTTATTTGTAATTCAATAGGACACTTGGCTGCGGAAACATTTCACAGATTTGTGTGTGTACATATATATACATATACACACTCACACATAGAGATATTACACATACATTTATATACACATAATTATAATAATATACCAAAGTAGGTGATCCCTGCTAACTCAGTATGCACATGACTACTGTAACACATGGTCCTCCTTTTAAATATTACTCCAGTATGTTAGCAAGTTCTGTTAAATGATTCATGCAATGTTCCAGTGAAGTGGAGAAGGATAAACGGAAGCATTCCAAGTATCAAACAAGTCTTATTCATATTTAGCAAAACCTGTGTATATCTATAGGTTTTTAGTTTTTTGTGTGCAGAAAACTAAAAAAGGAGCCTATATTTATGAGCCAAACCTCTGTGTTTGGGTAAATGTCAAGAAGTGAGATTGACATGTATGATAGTAGTTATAAAACAGCCACGGCCAGGCGCAGTGGCTCATGCCTGTAATCCCAGTACTTTGGGAGGTTGAGGCAGGCAGATCACAAGGTCAGGAGTTTGAGACCAGCCTGGTCAGTATGGTGAAACCCCATCTCTACTGAAAATACAAAAATTAGCCGGGCGTGGTGGTGGGTGCCTGTAGTCCCAGCTACTCAGGAGGCTGAGGCAGGAGAATCACGAAGGTTGCAGTGAGCCGAGATCGCGCCACTGCACATTGCACTCCAGGCTGGGTGACAGAGCAAGACTCCGTCTCAAAAACAAACAAACAAACAAACAAACAAAACAGCCACATGGTCTTTTAAACGCCTTTTGTCTTAGTAACTTAAAAAGCCAGAAAATTACTATATTGCTCATATTACTGAAGAAGTTCTGTATTTGTGTGTGTGTGTGTGTGCTCATTTTGTTTTGCTGTTTTCCCTCTGTGGGTCTCTATCTTCTATTCTCGTGTCTGCCCTCTAGGCTGTTTCTCTGAGGGCTGTGCTGTGTCTGTATTTCTGCTAGCCTTTGACTATGTAACTGTGACATGTGCACACTTATTTCCCTTCCTTCTTTTTGGCCTCCCTGCCCTCATTCTTTCTGTTTTCTTCCATCTTACCCACTCTTTCTCACTGTTCCTTCTTTTTATTTTATCTTTCCTTCTTCAGATTTCTACTCTAAGTGTTCATGCTAGAGAACAGAAGGACATCTGTACTTTATTCATTACCGTACTAATTAGACCTTTATGTTTCCTGGTCTTCACTTAAAGCCCTCCTAAATTAACTCAATTTTACATATGTGGCCCTGGTTTGAGTGCTTCTGGGGGTGACTGACCCAGAGTAACAAAGAAGCTCCAAACCCTGTCATCAGCTAATGATGTTTACTTTGTGAATAAATGAGATCGTTTTCATTAGTAAGGCTGTGCCTGCTTCACAAACATAAATAGGAACTTAGTATTTGATGGATTTGGACATGATGTGTTACAGAGATAATTTTTTTAGGTTGTCCACAGTAACGTCCCCAACACACCCCGAGTTGTCTGGATAATTCACATGAACTTAAGTTTAGGTACATGAATAAAATATTCATTGCCTTTGTTATTTTTGTTTAAGAGTAACTTTGCAGCAGATATTTTTCTAAGTATTTTACAATCACTGTCACTTACTATGTTCCAACGTCCCCATTCAACACTGAGAGCCGAAGTAGAATTTTGAAATGGACTTTGCTAGGACCTGGCTTTTGGTTCTGCATTCTATTCAACAACCTCCATTAAAATGTAAAATTCTTATTTTGTTTATAAAATAACTGCAATTTACTTTGAACTCCAACTTTTATGACAAAGTTAACTGTTTCTCCTTTTCTTGGAAGTATGTATGCAAGGGTTCCATTTCTCCTCAAACTGCAAAAAGTGTTTCCACAGTGCCTAGAAGACATAGCAAATAGCCCTTACCTCCAGGAGGCCCTGGGACCTGTGCTATGCATGAGTGACAGTTGGCTTCCTTCTCCTAGAGGGTTAATTCCAAGACCCCAGTGGCTGCCTGAAACCTCAGATAGTACCAAACCCTATATACACTATGTTTTTTCCTATACATACATACCTATGATAAAGTTTAATTTATAACGTAGGCACATAAAGACATTAACAACATAACTAATAATAAAATAGAACAGTTATAAAAATACGCTGCAATAAAAGTTATATGAATGAGGTCTCTCTCTCAAAATACCTATTGTCCTATACTCACTTATTTTCAGACCTCGGTTGACTACAGTCAACTGAAACCATGGAAAATGAAAGCACGGACAAGGGGGGACTACTGTATGAAATCAGGGAGAAGAGACACGGGACATCAGTCCTCACAGGACGAATGCAGGCATTCGCCAAATAAAAACAGAGGATGTGAATTACGTGGTGGGGTGAATGAAGCTTCTGCATCATTCATGGGGGTGATTTGAAAAGAATATGAAGATACTTGTATTTAAGGTTTCTTTTTCTTTTAAGTGTGAGGTTTAGGGCTTACCAAACTTTCTCCCAGGGAAAAACTGAGCTGGCATGGTTGGTTCCTCCACTGACCCAGGAGCAGCCTTGTAGACCCAGCCTAGGCAGGTGGGAGAAAAGAAGGGGAGAGGCAAGGGCACCTCCCAATCCTATCCTCTGCCCCCAAACCTCTACTTCTGTGCTTAAGCAGCACACAAGTCATTTTTGCTTTTAATTAACCATTTTTTTGCAAACATATTCTGCTAATAAAATTTCTGCTTGGTAACGTGATTGCTGTTTCAAATTAGATGAAATACTAAATGAGGGAACATTTTATTTTCTTCTAAAACTAGATGTTTGTGAATTTACAAAAAGTGGAATCTATGTGGTCTGATCACATGCTGAAATGATATATACAAATAAAGTACAATACTTTTGTCCCCCACTATTGTGGCATTTCACAGCTCTTATTGTTTTACTTTATTTTTTAGTTAGAAATACAAACTTCAAGCAAAAAAAAAGAGAATTTAGATTATTCACCAAGTTAGTTAAGGTAAAATTGAGGCACTTTGAACTCAATTCTATACATTTATTTAACTGGCATATGATTACCTTAGATGATTAAGGTGCTTCTGTTACTCAACCACATTTAATATTTTTTAGCAGATACAATCTATAATAAAACCCAGTACTTATCCAAGATCAATTAAGATGCTGCAATAATCTTCTTTAAAAGTTTTTTTAAGATTATTTTAAATATTCCTTCCTCAAATATAGTTATGATTTTGGTAAGGCAAATATTCATAAACTAAGTGAATTTTATTTTTATCTTTCTTTATGATCAGAATAAGATAATTTATGTTTAATTTTTCCTAATAGTTTTTAAGTTTTATAACACTGTTTGAAAAATAAATATAAAGTCACATATATTTTATTATATTATATACTCAAAAGAAAGTATTTTGAAGTATTACTCAAATTAAAATAACAGTGTGGGCTTTATTGAAGCCAAATTTACTAGCAAACAAAAATAGTAATAAATGTCTCTTTGTATCTGAATTCTTTCAGTATCTTGATTCTAAAACCCACATAATGTTCATCTCTTAGTATCTTCAATTTTCTAATTTTATCTTATTATATTCAACTTCTGCTCTTTCGGGTACATCCCTATGATCCATCATATTACGTTTTTGAAGAAGCCAGATCCTGTTTCTATATTGTATAGCTAATCCATGGCTATGCAGTAGCTGAACTGCTCTGTCAATCTCTGGGCACTTAAAAGGAGTTTGGGAGTGCCCAAATGATTTAACTAAGACATATTGTCTTTGAGTATAAATTGAAAGACATTTATTTATATTTTATATTGAATGGTATTTCAAATGTTGGTGTATAATTTTGTGTTTTAGCCAATGATTGAATAGTTGTTTCTTTAAAAACTTTGGTCCATGTGAGGATTAAATTATCTTTAAAATGATATGATTGTTCATGTTCTTGAAGAGTAGACTTTGGAACTGATCAGTTCATGATGTCGGAGTCATTCAGTCAATCTTTGTGTGGACGAGTTAGGGTTACTTGGCTCACCGGCTTCTGCTGACTTACTTCCTGTCTCTTCTTTGACTGTCTTGCAAAAACACATCCTCAGTGGCGGGGAGCTGGGCAGAGAAGCCCACATGGATAAGGGAAGTTAGTCCCATCATCTGCACAGTAATGGGTGGCTGTTGATGGCTCTCCCGGAGGAAGGCAGTTTTCCAGATGCAAGACGCATGCTTTCACCAACATTCATCTTCATATGCTCACATCTGGGTGGGGCTCAACTTCAGTGGTCTTTCACTGAGCATGCTCCTAACACACAGACCTCATATTATGCACAAGAGATATAAAAACGAGCAGGAAACAGTTTCTGTTCTCTTGTAGATGTTTCCAGGTTACTGGGGAAGATGATTATAGTGTAGAGAGATAAGGTTTATAATCAAGGTGAATGCCAAATGCCTTGCTGGCATAGAAGCAATGTATTGTGACGCTGTCACTGGAATTACATCACAAAGGAAGGTCTATTCACCCAGTGTGAAGTGGCAGCTGGGGAACCCCACTTACCTACTATTACCTCACGATTCAGAGGAAATTTCCTGTTACTCCTCTCGTTGTTATTAAATTGTATCTTTTAATGGCTTGGTTATTTTATGAAAAAAATTCTGTGGTAGACGATATGCAATTAATTTATTATTTATAAAACTTAGTCCCAACTAAATGAGAAAAAAAAGCATCTATTAGCTTTGGCCTTATGGGAAAAAAATTCTCCCCTTTTATAAACCTGATGTTATCAGATAACCTTGTCAATGGAATCAGTGTTCCATGACAGCAAACCAACCATCAATAAATAGCAACAACTTATTAGTCGCTGAATTTATGACATGAGTAATAGGAGAAGGCTTCAATTATAGGTTTAACTGTTGGACACACTGTAGCTCGGTAAACATGAGTGTGGTCACAAAGTTTCTAAGACATAGGTGAGAGAGTTGGCTCATGAAGTTCAGGGATTATCCTTACAGAATGAGCAATAGCTTCACAGTCCTCACTGGGTAAAAGTGAATTTGTCATTTACAGTGGCCTGTTAACTCTCTTAGGAATCACAAGGCCTATTTCAGATGAATGCACAAGACTGTAACTTTTCCCCAGGGTCCTGTCTCCTGATTTCCTAAAAATGCAGTCCAGTTAGCCATGTACAGATTGTTTGTGTATCACGCAGCACAGCCTGCCAGGGAGCAGTACCTGTCAGATGTGAGGGAAGCGGGACTGGGCAGAGAGAAGTTGAATTGCAGTGCAGGTTCTATGGAAGGCTTAGCCAACTCTGCCAAGAGCTTTGGTGATAGTTTCCTCTTCAGAGTCGGTCCTGCCTTGAGGCAAGTGTGAATATGGGCTGTCCCAGGGAGATGCGACTTTGGGTTAAATGGCTCTCAGGTTGAGGGCAATTTTCAGAAGTGAATTCAGCTAAGGCCCATCAGCTCCCCACACTTTCAGCCAGTAGGGAAGATGCGTATCTTAGTCCTGAAGGGAGGAGGTGCGTACAATGGTATGCACAAACATCTACACCTTTTCAGCTTGAATCCTTTTATACTTGCTTTGTATATTAACTTCATTATCTACCTATACTTCTACCCATTCCCTTCATCCTTGCCAAGTTCCTCTGCTGATCTAGACAGTTTACTTTGTTGCACGACTCAGATCCTTTGAGCCCTTGGTCACCATGACCTTCAGATTCTCTGCCTGCTAACCGGTTGATTTGCTGACAAGTTTGGGCCAGAAACAGTAAAGAGATACCCCAGTGGATCACTTGGGTGCTATATATATCCTGTCCCAATATGTAATAAGCCCCCAGCCCTACAACTTCCAGTGACCAGGGTCAGTGACTCCTGCCAGGACGGTATCTATTTTCCTTGCCTGTTATCTCTCAGCAACAAGAACCCAGGTGACAGAAAAGGAGTCTGAGCTCAAAGTTGAATAGGACTTTTTCTGTGTACCCTAGTGAAAGCATTCTCCCCTTGGGAACCAAGATCCTCAGACCTACAGGACCTAGATTTGGGGTAATGAATGTACAAATCCTTTAAGTAGTCACTGGAAATTATGGTAAACCAAGCTCCTCCTAACTGTACCTTTTTTGTTCTTGGATCCTTGTATTTAAACTGCCGAAGACATCACATTCTGTAATGATTTTTTATTTGGCATGATGCCTCTCAGGAAGACATCATCCTGGTAAGTGTCACGTCCAAGCTAGCCTCTCAGCTATGCCTCCATGAGGCCATTTTCCTGCTCCATCAGGCTAGCAATTTCTGGGCTCTGTGGTGTGTGATAGTATCAGTGAATCTTATGATTGTATTTCCACGGTTATTTTCCTAAGTGGGTTCCTTGGTCCAGGGAGATGCATGAGGATTTCCTGTTGGTAGAGCAGACACTCTGCATGACCTCAGGTAGACATGGTCCTGGCTGAGGCTCTGAAGGCAGAGAAGGCAAATCCATGCCCAGAATTTGTGTCAGTTCCAATCAAGTTCAGTTACTGCCCCTTCTACAGTGGAAAGGTCCAGTGGTTGGTTGGTTTCTTCCAGGAATGGTGCCATGTTGGGAGGATTCATTGTCAGCATTGATTTCTTTTGGAGGCAGATTGGACATTGGGCTGTGGGCATAGCTACATCAGTCTTAGTGAGAGCCTATGCTGTTGGGCCTGTTCAATGCCCCAATCCCTGCCACTAATGCTACTCCATCAATGACCCCTCTGTGCCAGCCCTGGGAAGCTTGAAAACAGACTAGACAACTCCACCTGGCCAGGTTGTTCTGTCTGTGGGTGGATTAATGCCTCCTCTGATAAATGCCCTTCAGTGCCTGTTGTCATGCAAAATTAAGACCTTCCCATTTCACCCCCAGTCTCCTAAGTTCACCCACATGCCTCTTCCTCAGACCTCCTTTTCCCTGATATTCCAGTTAAACCATTCATCTCCTTGTCCCTGCCTGACTAGCTAAGCTCTTTGCTTTGCCCATGGGCCCGCATATTTTCTTACCTCAGCCACTTTTCTCTCCACACAAAGTGGAGAACCAGCTGCACCTGAGCCCTTCCCTATAACTCTGCCCATTGGGAAGATTTCTTCTCTCTGCTCCTCTCAGACTCACCCTTAAGTTGTGACCTGCTGACCAACTTCACACTGAGCTCAGATGCTGAGGTGAACCATGTACGAACTAACTCTTCCTTTTCTTTTCTTCATAGCTGTTATTCAGAAGCCTGCACGTGCCCTGCATGTGGTAGTTGAGGGTGAGGTACTCCCGCCACTGTGGTGGTTGTCACAGGTCTGGGCTGCCTGCTCATATGGCTTGCTTGTTCCCACTAGACTTGTTTCAGCCGAATTTTGGACCTTCCATCTCATGATGGATTGTTTCTGGGCCTGCTTGACATTATGACTTGGTGAGTCTAACGGAATCCAGTTCATGATGGTTGGCTCTGACATCATGGTCAGGGATTTTGTCTCTACTAGGGCTGTTTTTCTAGCAGTGCATAATTCTTTGCTGCACATGACATGGCCTTGCTCCGGTCCCCTGTGGGTCTGCATTTTGATTTGTCTATTAGACCTTGCCATGAATTCCATCGGCATCTTTTCTGAGCACAGATACCTCTAAACAAACCATTGGCTTTACCAGGTTGTATGGTCCAAGCAACAGGGCTCCCCACACTGCAGCCTGGACTTGCTATGCAGCCAAAACTGGCCTTGTCTCTCAATGTGTGATTCAGAGCAGTAGTCCCAAGTGTGGAATATGCTATCCCCAGAACCTAAAATAGCCAATATGATATTATGCTTCCTTCCCAGTGGTGGGAAGTGTGAGATGCAATAATTTGTCCTTTGTTATAAGTGGGCATATGCCAGAATGCCCCAGACCACTGAGCCCCTAAGCACTTCACCGATATGGTGTGCCCCGAATCTTCGTTCGACTTATCTTCCATCTCTCAAACACAGATGTCTTGTCAAAGCCTCCAAAATACTTGCCACCTCCTGCTTCTCTGTTCTCCTTAGCATGGTATCATCAACAACATTTACAATGGGATGGTCTGTGGGTTATCCAGATTCGCCGGGTCCCTTCAAACTATATCCTGACAAAGGATAGCAGTTAGCACAGCCCTCAGCAAGATCACAGCTCTGCATGATCTCATCATTAGAATGTTAACTACTCTTGGTTCTGCTTCCGATAGAGATGGAAAAGAACACATTTACCATGTCAGGGACTGCAAAACATGCATTTGAGTGTATGTTAATCCACTAAAGCAAAGATCTCATATTTTGGCATAGCAGCTGCAGTTGGGATCAGTACTTGTTTGACGTGATGGCAGTCCACTGTCGGCCCCCAGGATCAGTCTTGTAGGGTCCACACTGGTTAATTAAATGGAAAAAAAATGATAGGGACCATCAGCCATGCATCCTATAAGTTTAAGGGTGGTACAGCTTGAATCTCCCTTATCTGAAATTCTTGGGACATAGAAGTGTATTGGATTTTGGATTTTTCAGAATTTGGAATATTTGCATATACATAATGAGGTATCTTGGGAATGGGACCCAAGTCTACACATGAAATTCATTTCTGTTTTATATACATGTTTTACACATGGGCTAAAGTTAATTCCATACAATATTTTTTAAAATTTTGTGCATGAAACAAAGTTTTGAATGCACATGTCACATGAGGTCAGGTGTGGAATTTTCCATGTGTGACATCATGTCAATGCCCCCAAAATTCAAATTTTGGAGCATTTTGGATCTTTGGATTTGAGATACCCAACCTGTACTAATGTTTGCCATTCCATCTAGAATATAATGTTTAAATCTACTATCTGGTAACAGAATGGGAGAAGTTTTAGAGGATTTCATTTGTGGGTCTCACTTTATTAGCTCCTACCGCACTAGCCAAGAAGCCAATATGTATCTGCACCAATTATACATGCAGAGACCAGTAGTACACCCATGAGAAAGATTTGTGAAGCCAGGACACCCCCTGGGACAGGTTTTCATTTGTGATCTGCCCCCATATTCTCCCACTCTATCAAAGGGCCATGATGAAGCTTCAGTCCCCTAGGTATCAACTCGGACAATAAGTGCAATAGTCCTTGAATGCTTGTGCAGTCTTTTTTCCCCAGGGTAATTGTTCTCCAAGTAAACGACCATAGGTCCTTAAGAAAAGAGACTAGGGAGACCTTCACCATTGGGAACTTCCTTGAAAGGACATGGCTCTTCTCTTTCAATCACTGGGTTCTGAGTTTAAGAACTGCTTCAGGCCCAGAGACAAAAAGCCAAGAATCATCGATTTTCATTGGGATGGGTTTCCTGGCCTATGGAAGGTATCTATCCTAGAATGTCCACTTCTCTGAATCTTTTGATCCCTTCTTTATCCTTTGCAATGGCAGTTCTGGAATCACTGATTAGTGTGGGCCATTGTTTTTCTAGGCTTTCAAATGCCAATCCAGCATGGGAGTTGGCTTGCCATCAACTTTCCCTTATCCAAGTTGATATTCCATACCTTTGATCCAGCACCTTCAGGATCCAGCCTGTCTGTACACCTCTAGCTCCTGCCATACATATGAGCTAGATCCTGCAGCTCCTTTTGGCCTGTGCACCCTTTATACTCTTAGAAAGCCAGATGCTGTGGTGTGATGATGTTGGTTATTGTTTGGGGGCAAGGAGGGGAGATGGAAGCATGTATTCATCATCTCCAGTGTGATGCAGGGAGAAGGGGACTAATTTTATGGCTCAGAGGATCCAGGGCACTCTTAGGATTTTATATTTTTTAGTGTGTCAATCAAAAGGTCCAGATTCTGTCACCATATGCAGTAGGCATTGCAAGTTTAACGTGCTCCAGTTTGAACTCCCAATCTCCAACCCTTGTGAATCCTGCTTCTGCAAGTCCTACCCATCTCAGAAATGGTAACTACATGATTCCAGTTCTTAAGAGAAAAACCTTGTAGGCATTCTTGACCCTTTACTCTCTTTTACATCCATCATCTAATCTCTCATAATTCCATTTGCTTTCTCTTGCAAATGTATTCAGAATCTCACCAGTTCTCACCACCACTGCTAGTACAGCCACAATCCAAATCACTCACATCTCTCATCTGGTTTATTGCCATAACCCCTGACCATGCTCCTTGTTTCTAACCTTCTATCTACAACTGTTCTTAACATGGAAGCCAGAATAGTCCTCCTAAAATACAAATCAGCCCGTCACTCTATCAAAACACTACAACGTATTCAAATCTCACTGAGTCAAAGTTCCTAAAATGGTCTGTAGTTCTCAGCATAATCTGAATCCATTATTTCTCTGACCTCATCTCCTATTATTCCTCCTCCTTCACTGTGCCTGAGCCTTTGTGTTCGCCTTCAGATGTGCCTTGCACAGTGCTATCTCAGGGCCCTTGCACCTGCTGTTTCTGCTGCCTGCAATCCTGTGCCCCATTGTTTCTGCATTTTCTCCCTTATCTAACCTCCTTGAGATCTTTACTAAAATTCAGTCTTCTTAATAGGGCTTTTCCTGACCACATGATCTCAAACTCTGATCCTTTGCTAGCATATATTTCCTGTTTCGCTTCTCTGCTGTATTTTTTCCAAAGCAAACATCTTCAAACATATTATGTATTTTACTCAATTTAAGGATTTTCTATCTCTTTTCTCCATAATAAAACTCTAGGAAGAGAGACACTTTTTCAATTTTATTCCATGCTATATCCTTAAAACTTACGACATTGATAAATAAATGTTTATTTAGCACTTATTATGTATTTATTGAATAAGTGAATATTTCCAAAGTAATATAAGCTGGAAAAATAGTACTGTCCATATACATTGATTTTGCTGAATAATTGTTGAGTTTTGTTTTAACTAGAAGTATGCAAAAGGAATTAAAGATCAATTGCATTAATTAATAATCATTATTTTAAGTATAGATTGCAATTGTTTTAGAAATGTGGTATAGAAATGCAAATTAACTCAGACATGGTTCTTTAAGTAATTTATGTATTGGGTAATTAGGCCAAATGTACACACAGATACCATTGAGAACATCTGCAAGACAAACTCAACCAAAAAGCAAAAAGGATCACCTCTCTTTAATCACAGCTCATCTTAGATTTAGTAAATGAAAAATGCCTTTCCTTTCCTAGGTCAAGGAAAATTTTCCCCATCAGTATCTCAAAAAAGTGATCTATTATCCTTTAAGAAAAAGTTGAGGACTGTAATTCTAAACCAAATAAAGTTCAACAATTGGCCTCTACAAAGTAAGACTGTTAGTTTGGAAAGCTTTTTATATTCTTCCATCATTGGCTGTGTTCACTCACTGGAGCAAGTCTGCTCATTAAATCATTGAATAGTATGATATGGATAGTTTTAAGGACAGTATTAAATAATTGTAGGTATGATTTAGGTCCAGACTGCCTGAGTTCAAATCTGGACTCTTTCATTAATGGCTGTTTTATATTTGACAAATCAACCTCTCTGAGCTTTAGAGATATAGTAGTACCAACCTCAGGATATTATTACAAGAATCCAGTGGGCTGATACATGTAAATAATTTAGAGCACTCCCTGGCACATTGCAAGTACTCACTAAATCTTACCTGTTATCATTGGCTCTGTTGGGTTTAGAACCTACAATTAAAGTCAGGACCTTTGACTTTAGTCTATAAATACTTTTGGTAATCAAAGAAATTTGCAGCTCACATTGGCTGAACATTATACCAGGCTGCAAATGGACCTGCTAAGACTTTTTTTTTTAAGTAAACTTATTGAAGTATAACACATATCCAAAAAATTCACAACTTATGTATGTATAGCCTTGTGAGTTTCCACTAGATGAACATACCCATGAAACCACCACCAGAACAAGGAACAGGACTCTATCAGCATCCCAGCCATTTCCTTCATACCTCCCACAGCCGTGACCCTCACAAAAGTCATCATCCCTGACTCCGCCTTCATCGATTAATTGTGCTGGTTTTGGACATTATGTATGCACTTTCATTGCCTATATTCTTTGACTCAACCATATGTGTGTCGGATTCATCCGTGTTATTTGTAGCAACAATTGCCTTTTCCTCACGGCTAGCATATTCAGGGCCATGAATATTCTACCATCTTTTATTCATTCTGCAGTCAAAGGACTATGCGATGTTTCCGGTATGGGAGAGACTACTGCTGTGAATATTATTGAACATACCTTTTGTGCATATATGGACATGGCTCTTTCAGGTGTGTACTTAGGAATGGAATTTCTGGGCCATGAGTAGACATCTGTTCACCTTTAGTAGATACTGTTGAGCAGTTTCCAAAGCAGCCATACCGATTTACCTGTGCTAGCAGTGTATGAGCGTTCCAGTTGCCTGAGATCCTCACCGACATTTGGGGTTTGTCGGCCTTTTCATTTTAGCCATCCCAGTTGGCATGAGCAGTACCTAAGTGTAGGTGTTTGCATTTCCCTGGAGACGAAAGAATCTGAGCACGTTTGCATTTGTGTATCAGCCAAAAGTTCTTTTGTGAAGTGACTGCCCATGTACTTTGCCTAGGTTTAAAATTGGCAGTCTTTTCTTATTTGGAAGAATTCTTTATATATTCTGTATAGAAGTTATTTTTTGATGTAGGTACTGCAAATACCTTCTCCCACTCTTTGGCTTGCTTCTTCTCTCTTAATGGTCTTTGGAAAACCATACAGCATGACATACATGTAGAAGAGTGTGCATATCAAGAAGCGGGGCTCGTGGCTCTTCACAACCTCACAGTGCTTGTATAAATGGATGGAGAAATGGAATGTTAATAGGAGGCTCCCCTTACTGGTTGGCAACTTCTGATAAATGAAAGTTTTTCATTTTAATGTGCTCTGATTTGTCAGTGTTTTCCTTTAAATTAGTGTTGTTTGTAAACTGCTTGAGAAAATTTTGCCTACCCCAAGGTCGTGAAGATATTATCTCACATTTTGAAGATAATATCTCACATTTTCTTCTAGAAGTTTTATTATTTTACAGTGCAAATTCGCCATCCTTCTGGAGTTTATTGTGTACACTGTGAGGTACAAGTAGAGGGATCTCTTTTTCAGATAGATATCCAGTTAATCGAGCACTGTTCACCAAAGAAACAACCCTTTGCCCAATGATGCCTTTGTCATCAATTGACCGTATATGTGTGGGTCTATTTCTAGACCCAATAAATGGAACATCTATGCTGTTCCATTGGTCTTACATTCAACATTGTAAGGCTTCCAACTTTGTTGTTCTTTTCCAACATTGTCTTTGCTCTTCTTGGTTCTTTTCATTTCCACAGAAACTGTAGAATTAACTTGTAAACTTCTAAGAAATATCCTCTGGAGGTATTGGTAGGAATTGCATTGAATCTACTAGATAAAGAAGGGGAGAGTTGAAATTGCTATACTGAGTCTTTTCATCCATGAACACTTTGCATCTCTCTATTTATTTAAGCCTTCACTAGCTTTCTCACTATGTTCTTTATTGTGTATAGGTTTGTACATCTGTTAGATTTATTCCTAGGTATTTCGTATTTCTATGCTATTGTAAATGTTTTTTAATTTTTATTTTCTAATTGTTTGTGGCTGGTTTATAGAAGTAAAATGAATTTTTGAATAGTGAACTCACTAAATTTACTTGTTTTTAAATTGTATCTGTAGATTCCTTTGGATTTTCCTCAAACATAATCATACCTCTGCAAATAATAATAGTTTAATTTTTTCTTTTTCAATCATCATATCATACCTTTGTTACTTTGTTTCTTTTCTGTCAATCTTCTTAGTCTTAATTCAGATTCATACTTCTTGGCCCCTTTCAATGAATCTGTGGTATTCTGTCTAATTAGAAGAAATCAGTAGGAATACCTGCTATGAATTTTCCATGAAAATGTTGAAGCATGTAAGTGTTTTCCTTGGACTCAGAGGTTCACAATCTCTGTTTATTTTTGCATTTTATTCTTTTGGGGATGTGTGCCCAGAATGTATCTATTGCTGAACCAACATTTTAAAGATATGTTACATAACTTCTGAAAACTTCATTGAGAATTTATTACTATAGTAGATAAGTTGAAAACTCTAGATGTGGAGGATTCACAGTTTCCTAATGTATCTTTTCTGAAACCTGAAAGGTCAACACATTTGACTTCTAAACATACTTCCAGTACAGAATTGATCACTAGTGTTATCTAATTATGGTTTGCTTCAATGATTTTCCAAAAATTTTTCATTCCACTGTTGTGTCAAAGGGAATACCATTTCAAATGAGAATTCAAGTTTCTAAGTAAAAGGTATATTTCTCAAATATATAATCAAAAAGTTTCAGGTAAAAAATACAGATCTTTTAAATAGATTTTAATACAGTCAAAACCTGAAAAGTATGGAGTTGAAAGATATTTGCTGCATTGATAAAGTTTCCTGGGGGACGCTGGATGTTTAAAGCAACAGTTTGATTGAATAGAACAATAAATGCAGGGCTGAGTGTATTTTTTCTCTTCTTTTTCATCTACTAGAAAAATATAGATAATAGAGCTCATTTATTTCCTTAACATTTCAGAGCTCCGCAGATGGGAAAACACAACCCAGTGGAAATGATTTCTGGCAACCTTGAGAAGATATGTTAGCATTTTGTGGCATTTCTCTCAGTGACATGTAAAGCATGGCTTTCCCTCATTGCAGTGTCACAGTGAAGTGTCACAATAAAGCCAAAATAGTATGCCCTCAGGGAAAACTAGGAAAAGGGACCATTTTCCATGCACACACAAAGAGTAATATTTATTATAAAGCCTTTCATTTCAGCTCCAAATGCTGCCTGGGCCGTGGGTATTTTCCAGTGGAGAAATGCACAGAATGTGAGATTTAAAGCAAATGTTATGTGTAAATCTAATGCAATTTATGTAAATATAAATAATATGTTAAAAAGTAGAATGCATTTATGGACATACATGCATTGCGTAAATCTCTGTAGCGTGCCAGGGAGAAAGC
The DNA here is from genome assembly GCF_029289425.2 of Pan paniscus. NCBI lineage: Eukaryota > Metazoa > Chordata > Mammalia > Primates > Hominidae > Pan > Pan paniscus. The sequence goes on along the minus strand of NC_073256.2, from coordinate 67,812,648 downwards.
TTGTGATGCTGCATTAGCCAGTGCTGATGGAGTCCAGAGAGCCCTGAGCTGGGAGCCAAGACAGTTCCATCTTTACCTATTTTTGTCACTACTAGCACAGATGTTATCTCTTTTATCCACAAAACCTGTGATATAGAAGTTATTATTTCCATTTGGTAGATGAAGAATTTGATATTCCAAAAATTTAACTATCTGTTGCAGATTACACAGCTAGTATTACTTAAGTGATTTCACATACTCTTATTATCAAATACAATAGCTTATTATAAGCTAAACTTTTAGTTCTGATAAAAACCTTACATATCCTCTTCATCCTACACTCACACAGTTATTATTTGGACCCAAATCTTGAACTTTATTTTTATAGTCATTAACTGCCATCTCATTAGGTTCATTCTCCTGCCCCAGGCTATGGACATTTTGGGAGTGTCTTAGTTTATTACTTTGCAAGGTGCTTCTCATTGCTGCAACTCAGTATCTTCTTCAGGCTGAATGACTGTTGTGTATATCCTCACTCAAATCAGTGGGCAAGGTCCTGTGGCAGGCATCTTTCTTCTAGTTAGAGAGGTTTCTGTTTCATCCAGGTTCTACTCTAACCAACTGTCAAATGCATACAGAAATCACCCACATCTATGTCCTTATGTAGTAAAATGGAGGAGAGGGCGTGAGCTTTGGAGCCCTATAGACTTGGATTCAAATACTGGCCCCACTATTAGCAGTTAATGTGATTCGTTTTTATAAGTAAATTTGGATGATGATATTAACAAGATACAGTTTGCAAGGATCTTAAAGTCAGTATGAGTTCAGGCCCATTCATCACCGCAGTCGTCAAAGTCAGAAATAACTTTTTTTAATGACCAATTTTTTATTAACCATCCCTGCCACCCGAGGTCTCATTGAGCAATGCTTCCTGATGCCAAAAAATAAATCTCCTCTTTCTCCTTCTCCTCCTTCCTCAGTTCTGTTATGGAACATGCAGCATGAGAGCTCATTTTCAAGTGTGAAGTACACTATTGACTCTAGGTACAGTGTTGAACAGCAGATCTCTAGAGCTAATTCATCTTGCTTGACTGAAACTTTATGCCTGTTTGATTAATAACTCTCATTTCCCCCTCCCTCATCCCCCGGCAACCACCATCCCACTCTGATTTTACAATTTTGACTATTGTAGATACTTATAGTGTAGTCACACAGCATTTGTCTTTCATTTGTCTGGCTTATTTCACTGAGAATAACGTCCTCAAGCCTCATCTATGTAGTTGCATATTACAATATTTCCTTCTCTTTAAAGAATGGAGAGTATTTCATTGTATGTATGCACCACATATCAATTTGTCAATTATTCATGGACATTTAGGTGGTTTCCACATCTTGGCTATTGGGGATAGTTGCAATGAACATAGAAATGCAATGAACATAGAAAACTGGGCAAATGTTCCTCAAAAATACAACTACCATATGATCCAGCAGCCCCACTTCTGGGTATTTATGTAAAAGAACTGAAATCGGGATCCTGAAACATCTTCACTTTAATATCCTTTGTTAGCTGTTTTCCCAATACCAACGTTATGCTTAAATTACTATGATTTTTAGAATCCACTTACTTTCCCTGCTTTAATATCTGAATGACATAGGAGCCTCTCCCATTTGCTACAAATCTTGGCTCATGATAATGGCTTAATGATCTTAGTTTTATATTTTGCAAGGATTTTTTTTGGTGGAAATTCATTTGACTCAGGATACTTTAACTATCCTCTTCATCCTACACTGACACAGTTATTATACTCTCTTCAGGAGGTTCAAGAGGTTCCTAGAGTTTCTCTAGGAACTCTATGCCCCTTTGATCTGTTTCTTCTGCCTCCCTGTTCAGCCCCTCAAAGCCAGTCTCCTTTGACAAAGAAGGCAAGCATAAAGGTGTTTCCACTTCTTTGTGCTGGCTCTCATTACATCATAATCTACGGTGTAGACTTGTATTTTCCTTGACAAATGAGCAGAGCAGTCCATGTTGGTCCTCACTTCCTGCCCCATCTTCTTATCGTGGTGGTGTTTGCTCCCACGGTCATCTGGTTATATTCCATTTTGCTCCATATTCTGTACATGGTTACTTTACATTTAGGTTCATCAGAGAAGTTCTGTGAAAGCACATTGCTTGATTTAGAAACTTCACTCTTCTTTTACCTATTACCTATCAGGGTGATTTTTAATTCTATACCTTTTAATCTTCTTAAAGACATTTCCAGCTGTCTAATTATCTCTTCTTCCAGGATCTTTTTTCTTCTTTCTTAGAAGAAATGACACTTTTACCCCCATTGGAAGTTTTTGAATCTACTCTTCTAAAGCCAAGAGTTCCTGTGTGACTATAACCGAATCTTTTTCACGAATAGGCACCATCTTTTGTGTTGATGCTTGTAAAATAATGGTTTAAGGCCTTTCTTTATTTAGTAATATTCCTGAGGATTTAGTCATCTTTTAGAGATGGAGTAAGTCATATCTTTTTACTCTGAGTCTAGGATTCTCTTCTCTGGATCTTTTCATCTAAAGCTCCACATGTTTCTTCAAAGTACATTTAATAAATATCTCTTATAGACTCGCAGTTGGCCAAACCCTCTGATTTTCATGGATCTTGCCAAGAGAATGTTTGTCTTAACTTCACACATAGAGTGATCTGCATTAATTCTGAGTGAGCTATATGTAGGAAATCTATTTTGAAAGGGCCACCCTCAGGAACATTTCCAAATAAAACCATATGAGAACAGGAGTGAGGATAAACTGTTGTCCATTTTTGTGAAATCCAATCTTATTTCTCCTCCTTTTATTTGTTCTGTGTGCCAAGTGAGTGAGAATCAGAAGGCAGAATGCCATGTAGCATCTTTCCACTTTTTTTGTGTTTGATGACTGGAGATGGGGAGACAGGATGTTCATAGCTAGCCCCCTTGCTCTGTGCTCCTTTTTTTTAAGTGAAAGTCCAAGATATGTGACATTTCAAGTTTGAGCCACAACTGTGGCAGAGATAAGCAGTTTCAGTAGCAAACAATTATTTGAAAAATCTTGTGATTTATCCATACTGGGCACATTTTTTTTTTTGTATCTGGTGGTATATTTTTCACATTAGCTGTTTCTTAGGATTAGCAAACCAGTGCAAATCTTGTTTCATCCCTCCCTGGGTATTTAGTGTAGTGCCAAGCAAAGCACAGATTAACATATGCTTACTCAGGATTAAGGATGATTTAAAAAAAAAAAAAACTCTTCTGATAGGCAGTAAAATAGAATCCACACAGTTCAGTGGAGTCCACAGATGGGATGTTTTTGTTAGTGCCAGTAACCAACCCTAAACCTCTAGTCCCAAGTTTCCAAAGGCTTTAGGTTAGACTTCATGAAAGTTAAATGCCAAACAGCAGTAAATGCTAATTTACCATATTCTTAATTTTCCTCAATCACTACAGTGTTGCCTATGATTGCTCCATGGCAAAGAAGAGAAGAGCTGAAGATCAGGCTTTGGGGGTTCCAGTCAACAAAAGGAAATCCCTGCTAATGAAGCCCCGACACTATAGCCCAAAAGCAGACTGCCAAGAAGACCGCAGTGACAGGACAGAGGACGATGGCCCCTTGGAAACACATGGTCACTCTACCGCAGGTAGCAAGGAGGAGAGCCCAAACTTTACCTGCTCCCTGGCTCCAAGGACTCTGTGCTAATTCATGTAGAGTGTGTGGTTTGTATGGTTTGTATGGTTGTAAAAGTACATTAAGATTTGGAAGCAAAATCAAACATTTATTTTACTTGACATTCATTTATTGAGGACCCGGTTTTTAATCAGTAACTGTGGAGGGTCCATAAATAAGCAACAGAGAGTCTTGCCCTATCCGTTTTCAAAAGCAGACAATTGAACTATGCCTCTTTTTGAAGAAAATACAAGATACTAAGTCTTAGAGTTGAAGAGTACTTTTTCTTCCTAATAGGAAGGATTCCTGAAAGAATCCTTTAAGTTCAAGGGCATATTTAAACTTTAAGACACCTTTGCAATGATCAAGTTATATATAATGTTCATTAGTGATGATGATATATATATGTATATATTACAGTTAAAATTTTTTTTTAATTTTTTTTATCAACATATATGGTTTCTACTCCAAAATATAATCGGTAATAACAACATGAACCAAAGCAAGTGGTCTGTGGCCTTAATATTTTTAATATTCTTGAATAAATGCTTATAGCAATCAAGTATAGAAGCAACCTCAAGTTGGCAGACTAGAGTCTTCAGAAGGAGACTGAAGGAAAATGATGTATTATAGAAAAGTTATCACTGTGCCCATTATTTCAAAAATAAGTTATTTAAGTTTCTCTTTAGGTGCACATTTTAGTTAATTGATTCACTTCTTCACTTACTCATCAAACACCTTTTGTGTGCTAAGTGAAATGTAGTTACGTTTCAAAACTTTAGGATTTCTTTTTTCCCCATTGAATGTTATTCACATTAGTTCCTGGTAGTCACATGCCTCTAGGAGTTCGAATATCACTGATCACTTTGTGCATAAGGCGAAGCTGAGGGACATGCAAAAACTCTCAAAAATTATAGAAAACAATTAAGATCTAAAAATTGACTTAGTAGAAAATGAAACTAGGTGTATATTCTACTAAACATAATTTTTTTCTGAATGTGAATTTTAAAGGAATCAAAATATACTAAATAACTTGTTATTTAAAAATAAGTACTAATTATGCAAACAAAAGGCAATGAGATTCTTATGTAATAAATTTTCATGGCATGTACAATCATAGTTAGCAATAAGAATTAATAGAAAAGATTTAAGGACATACTTATGAGTGAGCACAAATCTCAGTTCAGAATCATCCTAGATCCAGTAATATTGGCTTGAAAGTAGAGTTTGCAATTCTGTGCTTAAAACAAAGTTGTATTCTGATTTGAAGGTATTTAAGTAAATTCTTTGGCTTTTCTGTATTTAGCATGTGATTTAAAGCCTCATAGCTCATCTGTAAATTATAATCACCCTTGACTTTTTTTTGTTTCCTTGAACTGATCAATTTTATTTGTATTGTTGTTGTTGTTGTTTTGGTGGGGTTTTTTTTGTTTTATTTTATTTTATTTTATTTTATTTTTTTGATGGAGTCTCACTTTGTCGCCCAGGCTGGAGTGCAATGGTGGGATCTCAGCTCACTGCAACCTCCACCTCCCAGGTTCAAGCAATTCTCCTGCCTCAGCCTCCTGAGTAGCTGGGATTACAGCCACACCCAGCTAATTTTTGTATTTTTGGTAGAGACAGGGTTTCACTATGTTGGCTAAGCTGGTCTCAAACTCCTGACCTGAAGTGATCGCCTGCCTCAGCCTCCCAAAGTGCTGGGATTACAGGTGTGAGCCACCATGCCTGGCTCAGTTTTATTTGTTGATTCATGAAAATTTTCAAGTTGAATCTAGTATTAGGGAAAGTCTTTGAATCATTTGTGGTTAGACTTGCAGTATAATCCATCTAGCTAACATTAATTTGCCAAGTGTTTAAGAAAATGTGTGTGCGTTTGCATCAGCACATTCTTTTAAGTGTTGTGAAGACAGACTACATCTGGCTTGCTGACTTGTCACCTTCTATTGTAGTTTGTTGACCACTGTACATGTTTGATATGAACCAAGTGAATATATTGTCCAGATGTCCTCCAGTTAAACACACAGTTACAAGCACTGATGGACATCTATTTGCAGGTTCACAAAAATAGGTTAACTATGTTTATATTTCATATTAGAACCACTAATAATAATAATGAATATGCTAAAATTGCAGCAGTGGTGACCATTGTTTTTGAGTTCTTAATATATTCCAGACACGTAAATGATATCGATTAATCCACATAATGCCACGAGTGTGTGTGATTATGGGCACAGTTTTACAGATGAAATCATTGGGGACCAAAGAGATTTGATGCTGAAGGTAATGGATCTTATAGGTGTTAGAAGGAAGATAATTAGGAAACAATTGGAAGGACAAGCAAAATAATTATTTCCCAACTAACGATGCTCTGTAATTCAGTTGTCCTCACACACTGACTACCTTCAGAATGCAGAATGGTCAAAGTTCCTACAATGTCAAATCATGAAGTCACAGTTTCCAGTAATGGCAGGCCCCATGCCTGGTCAAAAGAACAAAGATTCTAAGTTGCCTTCAGCCCTCTGAACAAGTTACCTAGGAGGAAAGAGCACTGAGTTAGTGCCCAAGTCAGCATAGGGCTTTTCATCTAGCCTCTCATGTACTCTGGTTACCCCAGGGTATTTACCTGGCCAGGTGTGTGCCCAATTATATCATCTGCAGCTGGGAAGCTCAGATGATGAGAGAAGGGATAGTGCTCAGGAAGAGACTGAGGTCAGGAGCTTGAATGCTAAAGTTTTATTCCGCTTTATGGCACAGACTTCATCCATATCCTCAACCTGCTGTCTTTCAAAAAGATACAGGTTGCCGTTAAGGGGATAGAAGAGAACGTGGACAAACCATGCAGTTACCTCTTCCTTCCTGAGGAGACGAGCTTGCAAAGTACTACCAGAAGGGAGGAAGAGTGATAAGCACAGGCTTTCCTGACACAGGCAGGGAGAATGAAAGTCTCCGGAAGGAAGATTAACCAAGCCCAGGTGTGGGGTCCCCAGCAGCGTAACCACAAGCTCATGGGGAAATATGTCACAGTCATAGAAGTTCTAGGGGCTGGGAGGACACTTTTAACACATTATCTTTCAACTAATAGCAAATAAGGGATAAACCACTCTGCTTTTGGAACTTTGAAAGATGAATTCATTTTTCCAAGGCTTTTATTCCCAGCAAAATGTACATATTCAAGAGGCCTGGAAAACCAATTTACCTATAAAAGTAACCTAGCTAGTTACAGAAACAGAACTGAAATCCAATTATAATAACATCCAGTGTTACTAAAGGAGACAAACTCAAAATATGTTGTGACTTTCAGAGGATGTTTTAAAGTTGTATCTTTGCAGAACAGCCAACATCTATGCTGGGATTCATTTGTATCTGTAGGATTACCAGAAAACTCTGAGTAGAGGTCTTGGTTTAACGTAAAGAAACAACTGTGAACTTGTATGTATCAGGCAGAAACATTTACTTTTTACTCTAAAAATCATCCCAGCTCCAGCCCCTGCTCCCTCCCCACACTGTGAATGTGCTCAGGATGGAGAAAGGCCTGGACCAGTGAACAGTCTGCTCACTGGCTGGCTGTAACCCTCTGGTTATGCCCTCCCAAGAGCTGACCCTAGAAATTTTTTGACCTATTAGAGTTTTGTTGTTAAGAAAGTTGAGGTTGGAACACTTTTAGTTTTTGTTTGGTCATGTTGTTTATTTTATTTATAATTGATCATCATCGTTCTTCTCATTGAAAGTTACCTGACAATTGGCCAGGCGCGGTGGCTCACGCCTGTAACCCAGCACTTTGGGAGGCCGAGGCGGGCGGATCACGAGGTCAGGAGTTCGAGACCAGCCTGACCTACATGCTGAAACCCCGTCTCTACTAAAAATACAAAAAAAATTAGCCAGATGCGGTGGTGTTTGCCTGTAATCCCAGCTACTCAGGATGCTGAGGCAAGAGAATCACTTGTACCTGGGAGGCGGAGGTTGCAGTGAGCAGAGATTGAGCCACTGCACTCCAGCCTGGGCGACAGAGGGAGACTCCGTCTCAACAACAAAAAAAAAAAGTTAGCTGACAATTGCATTCTAGTATCTTCATATAAATTCACTCTTGAAAATATCCAAACTTGAGAAAATAATGAGCTACTAGTGTTCTTAGCTGTTTCTCCTAAGGGTCGCTGTGTTTCCAAAACACCAGCCAGGACATACAGCCTTCCATGGCTGTGGGACCTGGAGTAGTATGTTTCAGAGGGCAGAGCATGGAGTGGGAGCCACGCAGCCCTGGTCCTGTGTCTCAGTCTTGCACTGGCTGGCCATGTGGTCTCGAGCAAGCCTGGCCCTCTGTAGAATTGTAGTTTCCCTTCTGTGAACTGGAGTAGAAAATGCCTTTCTTGTGCTTATTGTGACAATTAAATGAAATAAACAGCTGAACACCATGCCAGGAACAAACAGTTTGTTGTCCTAGGAGGGATCCTTGAACTATCCATCCAGTCATCACATCATTGGATCTTCCTTGTTTTGAAGATGAGGACCCAGTCTCAGGCAACCAAGGGCCTGTCCAAGGTCACATAGCAGGTAGTGCCAGGCCAGCCACACCACCTTATACCCCTAGAGGTTTCTTCCTCCACATCGTATATCGTGCACTCACTCATAGTTTCCAAAGGCAGTTGGTGAACATGGCATAGTGTGCTGGGAGTGGGGATGAACTGAGTTGAGCCTTCTCAATAGTGGGACCCTGCCCGTCCTTGGGGGTCAATGTTAGTAATTATCCTAGGTAAAAAAATAAGCCCATCTTATTTATGACAAAGGTTGCATAGAATCCCTGCCATGACTACCTTCTAAAATAGTAGCTGGGGCAGGGGCAAGAGAGCCACCCTTGACTGGATACCTATTGGGTATTCCCGTGTGGCCTCCACAGGGTACACAGGGTGATAACTATTGTCCTCAATGTGCCGACGGTGGTGCCAAGCTCAGGCAGGTGACGCAGCCCCACCGAGCTTGCAAGAGAGGCCGCCAGGATCAGAACTCAAGCCTAGGTCCACCTGATGCTAACAACAGGGCTTTTTAGGTCAGTTCAGTGGCAGAGGCACAAAATAAACCACCAGGCCCCCAGAGAAAATAAACACACACAGCCTGAGAAAATGAAGGCAACCCATTGCAAAGCTGGGAGAAACAAGCACCCCATCACAGATCTCTCAGCTTCCAAAGCAAACCCAACTTTTTTTCTTATGACTCCAGTGAAAGCCTGGGAGGGGGGTGGAATGTGGAAAGTTGGTTTGCAGATTTGCAGAACATCCCTAGAAACCCGCGTGTGCTGTGCAGGCACCTCTGTCGGTGGGGCTCCTCTTTTTCTGAGGAATAATTAATAAATATTTTCTTTTAGCATATAACAAACAGTTGAACCAAACAATTATGTAAACTGGAAATGACCCAAAATGCGAGCAGTTGGCAGCAGCACAGTGAAATGCATTGTCGTGCACATGTGCATTTTTGTCACTCCCGCCTCTCTGGTGATCTGCACTTAATAGGAATATTTTAAACTATGTAGCTAAGCAACAGAGGTAATTGTTGCTTTCTAGAGCTTTTGTTAGCACTCTAACACAGCCCAAATATGCATAATTAGGTATAATGTCTATAAATCATTATCGTACACATGTGGGTAGTTAAGTGGAGTGAGAGAATAGTTCAATGAATTGAGCATATTCACTGAAAATGCTTTTTATTTGTTTTCTGTAGTTCATAATACTTTAAAATTATCATAACCCTTTACACTTTCTCTTAATAGCCAACTGTGATATTGAGAAAAACTTCATTTGCATTTTAGACTATGTTTAATATATTATTTAAACCTGGAGTTCCTCTGATATGAATTCAGGAGAGGATAGGCTATCCTATCAAATATTATGTGCCTGTTTATCCAGCCTCTTTTCTAGGAACTAAAATGTTAAATTTTTCAGTTTATGTTGAATAGATCCCAACAAAAGACTGCACCCTATAATCAGCATTATTTACAGGGGCTAGTGTTGTGACTGAATTCTTCCCTTCATCCAAAAATGCTTTTAGTTACTATGGCAATATTTACTTGATCCTGGCAGTCCACTGTTGATTTAGGGAGATAATTACCAGAAAGGAAGATGATGGAGATGTATTTTTGAGTGTCCTTGTCAGAGACAATGTTTATAAAAAATTAAATGAGACCAAAAAGACACATTGTCTTCCTCACAGACACTCTCTCCCTCAGTGCTCACACCGGATGGCTGTGCTTTTCTTCCCTCCAAAGATGTTTATTAGCACAGAATGCACTGCTCTTGGTGTCTTTAACAGTCTTGAATGGGGCATATTACTGGGTGCTTCCCATCCCCCCACCCTGCTTTTGAGACACAGAAACAGTCCTCCTATTTTTTTTGGATGTCTGGGCACTGTTGCAGGCACTTCACAGCCTGGTGTGAGCTGGGCACACCCCATGTGCCTGGGCCTGGGCTGGAGTCACCTGTGAATCCACCCTCACTTGCTGTGTCTTGCACTGGGACAGCTTGGGTAGGCTCATTGTTGTCTATACACTCTGTCACCCCAACCTGGCCACTCCCAGAGCAAGAGGGGGTGACACTGACAACAATGGCTGCCTGGGACAACAGCCACCCCATAGACTGTCCTGGACCCTGGACGGACAGGCACTGGGGGCTCCTCACGGGGTGCCTTCACGTTCAGGACCCAAAGTAGCCTTGTACTGAGAACAGCTAGTTGCCATTCAGCACCCTCCAATGCCCCACCTTGTCTCATTTCCTTGTTACACAAGTGCATGCAAGTAATGGACCAGAAAATGTGTTACTATTCAAGATATGATTTGATCATGCTAATTTCCCTGTTTGTGTTTCCTTCAATATGGAATTTTAGGGTGACAATTACAAAGGTAAACAGGAAGTCTTGAAAGCCTCAGAAAGATGTATTTTGTATCTTAGCTAACATTCCATAAAATCTGAAAGTATGGAAAGCTAACATTCCATAAAATCTGAAACCAAATGGCTTTGAAAATACATTGCCATGCTAACAGAGAAACTCATTAATATCTCCTTTACAATGTATACTATTATATATATTTGATTTTCTTCTGGTTGGCTAAGAGTTAGGAACCTAAGAAGTACAGTAACAATAATTTCACATTCAGCAAATACTATTATTGTTAAGTATCTACTTCTTGTCTTGGTCAATACCCCAGAAGTACTTACCTCTTAACATGTTGGAAATTATAATAGCTCATTTCTTTTAACACAGTTCTTAGACTATTAAGGTCTAAGTTTTCTCTTAAGAGGATATATGTTTTTCTCACCAATGTTTATAAAATTAATAGAGATGATATATTACACATATTATGTATGTATATGTGTACATATATGTATGTGTATGTACATATGTATGTGAATGCATATGTTTATATACATATAACTTGTTGCAATTTTCCTAACATATTTTTTGTTCTTGCTCTTCAAATATTGGTTTTCTTTTTCCATAGAGGAAATCATGATAAAACCTATGGATGAAAGTCTTCTTTCAACTGCACAAGAAAACTCCAGTAGGAAGGAAGACAGATACTCTTGTTATCAAGAGCTCATGGTCAAGTCTTTAATGCACTTGGGGAAATTTGAAAAAAATGTATCTGTTCAGACTGTAAGTGAAAATTTAAATGACAGTGGCATCCAGTCTTTAAAAGCAGAGAGCGATGAAGCAGACGAGTGCTTTCTGATTCATTCTGATGATGGAAGAGACAAGATTGATGATTCTCAGCCACTCTTCTGCTCCTCTGATGACAATGAAAGTAACTCTGAAAGTGCAGAAAATGGCTGGGACAGTGGCTCCAACTTCTCAGAAGAAACCAAACCACCTAGAGTCCCAAAGTATGTTTTAACAGATCATAAAAAAGACCTATTGGAAGTTCCTGAAATAAAAACTGAAGGTGACAAATTTATCCCTTGTGAGAACAGGTGTGATTCTGAAACAGAAAGGAAAGACCCGCAGAATGCTCTCGCAGAACCCCTGGATGGCAATGCCCAGCCCTCATTCCCTGACGTTGAGGAGGAAGATAGCGAGAGCCTGGCAGTAATGACGGAAGAGGGTAGTGACCTGGAAAAGGCCAAGGGGAACTTAAGTTTGCTGGAGCAGGCAATTGCTCTGCAGGCTGAGCGAGGTTGTGTTTTCCATAACACCTACAAAGAGCTGGATAGGTTCCTGCTGGAGCACCTAGCAGGGGAAAGGAGGCAAACCAAAGTTATCGACATGGGTGGAAGACAAATCTTTAACAATAAACGTAAGACACATTTTTGCATTTATTTTAGGAATAAAAGTGCATTAGGGTTTGAAAAAAAAGTCAGATTTGATTATTTTTTTCAGGTAGCTTTTTAACAGTTTAATGCAACTTAAAAATCAATTTATAATTATGAAATAAACAATTTCTTTCTTTTCCCCCACTCTCTAGATTATCCTCCAATCAAGCTGTGTTAATTTTGGAGTATTTTCACACATGAAAAAAGGTTCATTGAATCTATTTCTTTTAATTTAACTGTTTTTTAAAAATGCATCATACCTTTAGAAATAACTTTATTTGACATTATTGGAAGTGCATCAGTATTTACTGGATCTTAAATCTTCCAGAAACTTAATTTTTCTTTCCCACCCTCATTCTTGGATTATCTAACTTGCTAGCCAGGCAGGATGCTCTGGTCCTTTTTGGGATAAACCTAGACGTTGATGCGTTTATGAGCCTACGCTTTCACTGGCTCTCTAACTCGGGACTCATACATCTCTGGGACAAACTTGAATGAGAGAGTAGGTGTGCTTTGAGGAGGCTTTAGAATTGTTCTTCAGACCTTGAGAAAAGTGTGTTCCTGCTTCCCTGGAGCATTCCCCCTGCTCTTTCTCCCCAGAGTCTTGCACCAGAAGAGCCTCATGCTAGTTCTAGCAGTTTTATGGAGCTTCCCAAGAGCAGTCCTTAGTGCCTAGAATGCTTGTTTAAGATGAGTATTTTCAGATCCCATCATCATCAGTGCTCCAGCATTTGCATTTTTTTCTCTAAGTTTCCAGGTGATTCTTGGTATCTCTGAAACCCGAGAGCCACAAAATTAGGAAGAGGAGTACCTTAGAAAAAATCAGGGCAGTGGACCCAAGGAGCTTACAAGAATAACATGTTAGTGTGGTTGAGAAGTTCTGATTGCTGAGAGTTATCCAGAAACAAATTATATATTTTGTCATTTTAAATCCATTTTAGCACTCACCTGCAATCTTGACAAATAATGTCTTGCATCTCAGAGCTGAGAAAACAAAAAAGGATAAAATGGTGTCATGTAGTGAGGAGCAAGATAATGCCATGCAAACATCCTGCAAGGGTTGGAGTGGGAACAGAATATTAATGACTAGCCTGTGGTTCAGGGCAGGACACTGTATCTAGCTCTGTGCACTCCCACTAATGTGCAACTTATTGTATTTAACTTTCTAAGTAAACTACAAAATCAGAAAAAAAAATGAAATTTACTCAAAATTCCCCAAATCCACAATTTCTGATATACTATTATTTTATTGATCTTAAGAGATATCATTTCTCCATTTTTATTGATTGATTGATTGATTTTTTAGTTTCGCTCTGTTGCCCAGGCTGGAGTGCAGTGGCGCCATGTCGGCTCACTGCAAGCTCTGCCTCCCAGGTTCCATTCTCCTGCCTCAGCCTCCTGAGTAGCTGGGATTACAGGTGCTCACCACCACAACCAGCTAATTTTTGTATTTTCAGTACAGATGGGGTTTCCCCATGTTGGCCAGGCTGGTCTTGAACATGATCCATCCGCCTCGGCCTTCCAAAGTGCTGGGATAACAGGCGTGATCATTTTTCCATTTTATCATCTCTGAACTCAGAAGAGTATGCGATAGTTTAATTACCAATCATTTTTTTCTTTCTAAGTAGCACACAAAATGATGATTTCTTTTGTTTTGTTAAACAATTGATGATACCTTACTGGCAATGAAACCTAGTATTTACAGAAACTTAATTATTTGAGCCATATCTTAAAGTATTTGATGATCTTCAGAATAATTTTATAGAGCTTTTAAAACTTCTTATTTTTTGTTTTCAAAAATTCAGGGCATATAATCTGTGTTTGTAAACATTTGGGCCAATTGGAGGCTTACCGAATTCCTACGAGGGCTGGATGAGTCAGCGGTATATCCTAGTGCCTGAGGCATGGGGACAGCCTCTGCAAGATCAAGACCAGGCAGGCTAGTTAGCAAAACAGGTGAAGAAGGTGAAGCCCACATTGAAGAAGAGCCACAGGCTTAGTCTAGAGGAGGCCTGCAAACTGAGTATTCCCTTTCCTATTCCTTGTTCCCGATGTGGGATCCAATGGCACAAGAAGGATGTTTTTTCTCTCTGACATGCACTCCATGCTGTTAAGTCAATGCTTATCCCAACTGACAGCCATATTCTCCAAAATACCAACCTAACCTCCCAGACAACACCTTGACCATGCAACTTCACTGTTAAGGAGAAAACTCAAGAGTTTTAAAATCTCATTTTACCCCAGCTTTCAGATGAGTCAGCAATTCTAAAATTAGTTTGGTTAGACTCTTGCCACTAAGCATTTAGTGAGATTTAGGTTGCAATGTAAGTACAGTCGCCATGTCATTGACTGTCCTGCCTATGAAAAGGGGAACACTATGAACCATTACATGAGTACATCAGGTGTGAATGAGGACAGTTCCAGGAAAACCAAGGTGTAACATCACCAGAGTATAAGGTCACCCTCATTATGCAACATTGTACAAAGAAAATAGAGGAAGAGTCAAGCCTGAGAGTCGCCCCAGGCTCAAGCTCTGGCTTCTTATCATGCAAACAGGTTCTGCTCTCCAGAGCATTTCCCTGCATCTTTGTTTCACCCAGCAGAGGAGGGACTTACAGACAAAGGGGCACGGTGGACTGTCAGTGAGCTGCACTTGGGCAGGAGCCAGGCTGCCTTATCTCTAGCACCCTCTCCGGCTTCCTGCAGACAAACAGTGTGGCGAGGAGGGGAAGTGTGCGACGCCAATCCTTTCAATGTGGTTTAGAAACGTGACCTTACCTGGGCAAGGTCCAAGAGAGGAAGGGCATCGAAATACACATTATTGCTCTTCTCCTTTTTTTCTAACTTACTCTCCTATGGTGTCAGCCCCCCTCAGTTCCCCTAATCAGACTTTAAGAATTTGGACCTAGTGGTCTACAGATTTTACATCAACTTGAAATTTGGCACTATTTTTGGATTAAATAAAACATATATCCACAAATCATGGAGCATCGCAAAACTCTTAATTTGTCTATTACGAAATGCAGAGAGAATAGTATCGACACGGGCATATTTAGGTCCTATCTTTCCTAATGTAAATGCCTGCTGCTGGCCGCAGCCCTATCATCTGGCCGTTCGTTGCTCATTTAAGACTTCCTGCCTTGTCTCCTGACCTCCCTGACCCTCAGCGCAGAACGACTCGAAGGATCCTTGGCTCTTCCGCTTCTGCTGAATCCATGCCCCCATATAATTGCATTACATACAACCTGCTGTGCCCCATCTGCCCAGGACTGTTTATCATCCAGCAACTGGGGTGCCATGGTATGGCAGAGGCATGTCTGCTCTCACAATACAGCACCCCGGAAATGTCTGTCGCATCCCTTGACAGTGGCCAGACTTCGTGCCCCGTTGCACAGGAGCACACGAGGCTCCTCACCCTTGCACACAGGCCCCATGTTCCATCGTCAGCATCTTCTCGGGCAGGACCACACTGCCTGTTTCCACTCTCGGCATCTAGTGTGCTCATTATTCCTGAGGCCTCATGTTGCAGACCCCGATAGCCTCCTTTCCTCCTGCATTGCCCCTCTCTGAGGGCTCCTGTGCATCTTCTCATGCTCTTTCTTCTCCGTGCCCCAAGTGCCGTGGGACAGGCTCTCCCCATGGTTGGTGTTATTCCTAGCACAAGTTAGGGGGCAATTTGGGCTCTAAGAGTGCATCTTTGTTTCACCTTTATCTGCCATCTCAGTCATGAATGTGAACATTTCTGAATAAGGCCTCATCTGTGTTAGTTCTAAGCTCACCAGTATTCATGTTTGGTCCTCATTTATTGCATATATTTATATAACTTTTTAAGTTGTGGCAAAGTGTGTGCCAGAAAATCAAACCCCAAGCTTGTCTGGAGCCTCACCCTCCCCAGGCACCCAGAAAATGCATGAGCAGGTGTCCCTTGCCATGACCGGCAAGGGACCATGGGCCCCACCCACACTGGTGTTCCTGGGGGTGCTCTCTGGACCGCTGCTCAGTGGCCTGCACCCTTTGCACTTCTATTTTCTGTAAGTCTCCTGCAAGAACATTTCCCTTCCAAGTCTTCCTGCTGCCTCAGTTTTCCGATTCTGCATTTAGAGTGAGATCAGCAGCTTCTTCCCCGTGCTCACTGCATGCTGAACCCAAGTGGCAACCCGTGGGGGTGTTGGAATCTCGAGACCGTGAATCACTAGCACTGGACAGACAGGACACAAGCTAGTGTCCTTACCCTGTCCTAACTCCGCCAGCTGCTCTGCAGGGAGCAGGCTCTGCTCTTCACTCCCAAGCCCAAGGACCTGCAGGGCCAAGGCCAGACAGGTCTTTCTCAGATATGGTGGTTTCTTTGTTTTTGTCATTTTGAGTCTGGCTTTTTCTAGACTTTCAATAAGAAATGGTTTTGGTTTAAATAAATTCTTTCTCACTATTTTTTCTTTTCGGGAGCCTGTTCATCCCCTAGCACAGGGTTGATTTTTCATAATGAGACTCTAACTACAATATGTGACATGACAACTTAAAACCATCTCTGTATTTTAACACTCCCTTGCCCTGTGTCAGCCTTTACTTAGGAAACCAAGAAAATTGAAAACATGTTTTCTGTTTCCACAGGTCTTAGTTGAGGGTTTTGTTCAAGGCAATGTGAGAAGAATGTTTATAACAGTAAAACTGAATAAAGTGAGAATGTCACCCTGCAAGGCCATTCTATTGAATGGGAAGAAAAGCAAGAATAACCAAATGCATTTCTCAATTTAATTTCTCCATAGATTCACCAAGGCCTGAAAAGAGGGAGACCAAGTGCCCGATCCCTGGATGTGATGGCACGGGACACGTGACGGGGCTCTACCCCCACCACCGCAGCCTTTCGGGGTGCCCCCACAAAGTGCGGGTTCCCCTGGAAAGTGAGTACCACTTGTCCCTCAAAGCTTCGGCTTATGCACGCCAGATCATCAAGATGTTATCCTCTTTGTCTCCCAATTTGGAATTAGGACTGGAAACAAACTTTCTTAAACTATGTCAAGCCAATTCCATCTAGCTGTGGGTTTTAAAATATAGTGTATTTATAGCAAATTCAAGGTGCAAGAAAGCCAACAGATCAAGAGACAATTGCCATAGGAAAGACAGCTAGTTCCTCACAGTGTCCAGAGGAAGGGCCAGGCCACAGCACAGAGGGCCACACAGGAAAGCACCAGGGAGTTCAGGGGTAGAGAGAGTGCGGACAGTGGGCCAGAGTCTTTATGGTGGTTTCTGATGGGATGGGGTAAGCAGCCTTAGGACTGGCCAGTTTGACTGATTTCAGCAGGCTCGAGGGCATAGGGGCTGTCCCTAGTTGTCTGGTACCTGCCTCTGGAGCGATCAGGGCAGAAGAACAGTGCCCCAGAGGGTGAGCACCCAGTAAAGGAGGTAGTTGGGCTGTGGGTTCCAGATTTGCTGGATTGCATTTTTAAAGTGTGCTTGTGGGAAAGTTGTTCATTCTCTCTGGGAATTGGCTAGCCTGGGAGGGGCAGTCCCTCCAGAGTTAGCAAGGCCCCAGATGTTAAATCACGGGAATATAAAAATAAGTCATGGTTATTAAACTGTGTGACTACACAGTTCTGTTTCACCTGGAGGTATGGATTCCTTAAGCTTGGGACCAGTCAGCCTTGACGCATCACAAAGCAGTCACCATTGTCCTCCTGGCCTCCTCTCGCAGTGGGAACATACTCCTTGGTGTTGTCTCAGGACATCCTGCAGCAGTGGAGGGCCCTGAGTAGGAGCAAGCCTTGGCCCCCTCTCCACCCTCAGCCCCACTGTGAGCTATCTACTGGCAGTGAAGCAGAGGGCTGCCACCTTCTACATTGTACAATATCGACCTGTTACATCTTCCACTTTGTGAACCTACTTATTGACACATCTTTTGGGCCAAAACAAATTGCAAAAATGGAAGTGCTCAACATCATTCTTCTCAAAAGTGAGATTTTGCAAGTCACTGAGTCTAATCAGCTTAGTGCTGTCCTGCCAGATTAGCAGTTCCTCAGACTGATTCTCTGGCTCTTCGCTCAACCATACTTTTCTCCCAGTAACCAAATGGCAGTGGGGTGTGGGGAGTAGCGAGTGGATGGACAAAGAATCAAAATAATATCACTTAGAAAATAAAGAAGACCATACGCAGAACTTCAAACTGCAGGGAAAAGATAGAAAGAACTATATGACAAAGGGCGTGCTCCATCCATCCGCCAGGGAAAATCACATTCATGTGATGGGAAGGTTACAAGCTTTTCAGTTTACATTAACTATAAGCAGAATCATCTCACTGAAGTCTAGTGTAAGCACAACGTGGAGTTTAGAGAAATTACAACTTGATCAAGCTTGCTGGATTTAATTTCTGAAGTTCTTCCATGCTCACTTGTTTGTGTCTGAATAGACAGAGAGAGCATGGTGGATGATGGAACTAAAGTCATTTAAATGCAAAGTTGAGAGATACATGTGTTAGTGTGCTTTGTATTTATGGTAAAGTATTCTTTCCTTTATGTGTTGTTTTGTGCTTAGTTCTTGCCATGCATGAAAATGTGCTCAAGTGTCCCACGCCGGGATGCACAGGAAGGGGTCATGTGAACAGCAACCGCAACACCCACAGGAGGTAATTCTCATTAGATGATAATCATTTTGCATTTAAAAAATGTGGTAGAAACGTTCCACCAATAAAATAATGGGTTACCAATGTGTGATGAAAATTGCTGCATCACTATCCAATATGTGACACTTGAAATAGAGAAGAAATATTCTCAGCATGTGCATTGTCAAAAAGAAAGGACCTCATCCTTTCCTTTCTTAGAAATTTGTATATTAGCAACCAGTTATGATAATGAAAAAATATTATATTTGAAGTTGCTGTGGTTACCTATTCATATAATCATACAAATAGAATGTGCTGTCTTTTGCTCCAGAACCTCACCATTGCTGTTTTGACATTGCAAAGAGTTGCTTCTAGGTTATCCTGGATCCTGTCCAATAGACATTAAAAAGGTACCAACAGGGCTTCAATGGTTGTAACTATAAATCAGGTGTAGGGTAAACATCACTTCACTGAAACTGCAACTAGCATAAGACACACATATGTGCATTTACATGAAAATGTATTGTGTGTCTATAAATATTTGGGGTGAAAATGCTGATTGTTTGATATTCACATTTTATATTACAAGTCGATTATGTGGCGATGAGGTACTATTTGACTTATAAGCACTATGCCAGCAAACTTCACATTCTGCACTTTGAATTTCAACTAAGGTGAAAAACTGAGTTCCTAAAATTTTTCTAAAGATGCTAAGATAAGTCAAGGAGTTATGCTAACTTCTAGAGTTGGATACATTGCAATTGGAATGAGCACATTCACTTAGAATATTAAGAAGTTTCCAAATGCTTTAGTTATTTATCCCTTACATAATGTTTTGATGTTTAAAAATGAGTTTTGTTACCTTTCACCTCTGAGATGGGGATGGGAGCAAGTGTTGACACTGTAGTTTGCAAAACCCTTTGGGATCTTTCAGTGTGTGCGTGGTGCTAAGTGAACTATTAATATGACTTAACATTTAGTGTGTGCCAAGTGTGCTGTGAGGCACATGCCAAAACAAATCATATTATCATTTTAACTAAAATCCTCCTGTGTTTCTTTTTTTAAACAGTCTTTCTGGTTGTCCAATTGCTGCAGCTGAAAAATTGGCAATGTCCCAGGATAAAAATCAGCTTGATTCTCCCCAAACTGGGCAGTTTCCTGACCAGGCCCACAGGTATGAACCCCTAAAGATGTTCTCGGTGCTCTCTTCATCCAGGCTCCTGCACAGCGGGGCCTCTGGTCCTTCATGAGTCAGTTCTCTGTGGCTTGCCCTCCCCTCTCAGCCCCAGTAGACCTGGGTGTGCAGCCCACTCCACTAGACCAGAGGCTGGTCTAGTTAATGACATCGTTGCTGAAATGAACTACTAAACTCTCCAGAAGTTTAACTTGAAAGTCATCTCTTTGCAAAGGTAACATAATAGGGGTGAATCTAAAAGAATTAATATACCATAGCCTACATTAATCAGAATTGTGGGTTACTAAGTATACCCACAAGTCAGATGAGCACCCCTTCATCACTGACTTCACCTTTCTGCCTGGAGAAAATTCCATCAGAAGTCACTCCTGCCTTTCCTAAATATCTGCTGTTATATATTCATCCTTCAGTTCCACAAACACATATAATGTATTTAAAACAAAAATTCATTCCATGATTGACAGCTATTAATAAAATATCTCCTATTGGTCCTGGTAGCTCCCAGGCTCTTGGTGATATCTAGAAATTTGGAATATTTTATATCTAAATACTAAAGTATATATGATGATATTTAATGTAAAGTTATATGTTTATTGCCATAAAATCATTTTTGTAGGGAAAATGATTTCAGAATTAAGCTAGATGATCAGATAACTATTGTTACTGAGTCACTGAAATATAAAACCAGTTATTAGACATTTCAACGTTTTCAAGACACGGCTTCCCTTAATATTTTGCTTCTATAGATTTGATGAAGAGTCAAAATTGGCATTTAAATCACATGCGTGAAGAACATATGTCAAGTGAAAATTATGAATTACTGAATAAGTAGCAATTAAAAATCTTAAAGTAAGATTCTTGGTTGGTATGACTGTACACTCTAGTTTCTCCCCAAGTAAGTTAGTTAGCAAATATAGAAAGAATATTGAATTTCATTTTGCTCATTTCTTAAAAGATTTATATTGTTTTAGATTAGAATATATATGCAGCTTTAAGGCTCTAAACCAAGTTATACAGGCAATAAGATCAACTAGTTGCTCAGATATTTTTATATAGCAGCTAAAAAGTTTTTGTAAAATCTAATAAAAAAAACTCATTGGAAACTTTGGCATTCTGATGAGTTTGACAGTTTTTGGTGGAAAAAAGAGAAAAATATATTTTTTAATATTGCTAAATTTTGAAAGGTATATTTGTTTATGTTCTCTTACCATTAGACCACAGCAGAAAATCATTTGTGTTTTATTTGGCTGGAATCAGTGCTACACAAATCTGATGCCCTTGTTTAATCCAAATACAACAATTCTAAAAGAATATATAATTCACATTTAGCTTAGATTGTGATAATTATGTTGAAAATGTGATAGATATTATAATACAGTAATTTTGATTCATATTGAGATGATGGCAATTCAATCGATAAAATATTGAAGTGCCATTTAAAGTATTACTTAAATCAGCAAAAACATTCTGACTGAAGGCAGGGAAAAAAGGTGAAAAGCCCAGGAAGAAACTCTCAATTAAGGAATCAAATCTCTGGTGTCTGTACTGCCCCTTTTAGGCATCAGATTTCTGCCAGCTCTGCAGGACTGAGCAGAGCCTAGCATCACTTCTGAACAGAATATAATGACACTTGCTCACTGGTCACAATTGTGACTATTCATTGCCAATCTAATGAACAATTCTAACAAGCAGAATGTGCACACCTTGTCAGCACCTTAACCAGAATTTACTGATGGTAACATGGCTTTTTTGTTTTTTTTGAGATGGAGTCTTGCTCTGTCTCCCAGGCTGGAATGCAGTGACATGATCTCAGTTCACTGCAACCTCCGCCTCTTGGGTTCAAGTGATTCTCCTGCCTCAGCCTCCTGAGTAGCTGGGATTACAGGTGTGTGCCACCACACCTGGCTAATTTTTGTATTTTTAGTAAAGACGGGGGTTTCACCATGTTGGCCAGGCTGGTCTCAAACTCCTGAGTTCAGATGATCCACCCACCTTGGCCTCCCAAAGGGCTGGGATGATAGGCGTAAGCCACCGCACCCACCCGACATGGATTTCCTTTAAGAACTTTAAGAACTCAAAATGCTAATAAGCATCAAATATTTGCTCATGATATCTTCATAAGATGAATGGAGGATTGCATATTCTTAATTTGCTGATGGGAGGACTAGGACCCAGAGTACGCAGCATCATGTAGTGATGTAGAGCCCAGAGCATCTTTCCATCTCGCACGCTGCTCTGTCCTGCCATGGCCCCGTCTCTCTTATTGTTCAGTGTCTCTGTGGATACCTTCAGGAGTGACGCATGTATCTACTGTAAATTCTGACACTAATGTGCTCACCAGTAGTTTCATTGTATTTCTTTTGAACTGCTTCACCCCCCTCTCCAGGACAAGCTTGGTGAAGCAAATTGAATTCAATTTCCCGTCACAAGCCATCACCTCTCCCAGAGCCACAGTGTCAAAAGAACAAGAGAAGTTTGGAAAAGTACCATTTGACTATGCCAGTTTTGATGCCCAAGTTTTTGGTAAACGCCCTCTCGTACAAACAGTGCAAGGACGAAAAACACCACCATTTCCTGAATGTAAGCTTTGAGCTCTAATGCTCGTTTCCCCAAAATGCTTCTTGTGTATGGGTGTATGTGTGTATTGGGGGCCAGGGGGCTGTACTTAAATATATGATATACTACATAGAGCTGGCAGGAGAGAAAATATATTCAAGTGAAATACAATAAAGAAAACGATAATAAGTTGATCAATGTTATTGATTTTATACTGAAGTTACACATAATATAGTGAATAGTTAATGAATTAATTATTCTACAAATATGATGCTATTGTTGAATCTAAGTACAATAATTCTAAAGAAATATTTAACTCACAGTTAGCTGGAGCTTGGATTACTATATTGAAAAATGTGATGACTGTTGTAATGCAGTAATATTTATTTGTATTGAAATTATGGAAATCTAATAGGTAAAATGTTGAAATGCTGTTTAAAATATTGTTTAACTCAGCAAAAGCATTCAAACTAAAGGTGGAAGGGAAGGTGAGAAGTCTAAGAAACAATTTGAAAGTCAGGATTTTACTATAATAGAAAAAATTGTGTGGCTGTGGAAATCTTTACTCCCAAACTGAAGCATGAATACGGAAACACTTAAAATACATGAATATTCTTTAATGCTAACACATCCGTATAGAAGACCATAACTCAAATATGGTATAGTGTATGAAACCTGGTGTTTTTTCTTCTTACACATTTCTTCAAGTTGTTGGGGTCCTTAAACATTCTAATGAAAAGGTGTGAAAGTAAATATTGGGAACCAATAGAGGTCATGATTTCTTCATTATGGTCACTTAACTTCCACAAAGGAAAGAGCTAAATAATGTGCACATTGAGTTCTCCTAGACAATGAATTTTTTACAATATTCTGCATAGCCATAGAATCCCTTTGAACTTGCACCAGGCTACGGAAACTGAGTGCTCTTAAGAGCACAGAATGTTTACCTCATTATGTGATGTTGATGAATTCTTTCAGAGAACTAGAATTTCGTGTAAAACCCAGTAGTAAACACACTTGAAAGGAATTTGCCTATCAGGGAGAGGTACATTACATTCTAAAAGATATTTTACCTAATCTTACCAAAAATTGCTTCCAACTAACATAAATAACCACTAACAACCTGTTAGATTTAAGGGAAAAGTTGTACACACACAGTTTTATATCTATCTATCCATGCAATTTTGTGTATGCCTATACAGATATACAATTTTATTATATATACACACAATATACGTACATACATATATGTTTAATTCCAGCGAAGCTAGTTAATAAGAGCATTCAATGTACTCATATAGTACGGACATTGATTTTTAAAAGTGCAAAACATTCAGTGACATTTTCATATTCTTGTAATTATAGAAATATAACATTTGCCAGTGTTTTAAGTTTTGTTTTATGAAAAGAATCAAATATTTAAAATAAAAAAATTTAATATAAAATAAAAAGCTAAATGCTTTTATATTAGCTCACATTAAATCTTGAGTGTTTCTCCTGTAACCTTGAGTGATGTTTACAAATACTCAAGAATGAAGAGAAATATGTTTAATTCTATCTCTCAGTAATGCCTTGGTACCCACAACAGAAACATAAAATGGAAACTCAGCCTTGATAACTAAATTGCCTTTCTGTTCACCTTGAGAACATTTCCTCCCTGCCCTTTATTTATCTCTCTCCCTAAATATGCAAAATGCCAGCTCATTAAAGACTCCACCATCTATTTAGTTCCATCTAGTTGGATGAAGAACAACTTCTACTGGTTTAAGGACAAAACAAGCCTGCATATCAAATAATAAAAATACAATTCCATGTCTAAGTAGAAATTGTTATTGTGAAAACAAATATTGAAAGGACACATTTTTTTTTCCGCCACTGGAATCACTGGTCCTCACATATATGCAGTTTTCCAATGGGCATGCCTTAAACTCTCTGTAGTCCCTGGTAGGTTTTGCTAGTGTGTTTTTTTATCTACAATTTTTGCCACAAATGTTGCCAGTGCACCTGCCCCATAACATTAGTTATGGAGTTTTTGTCATAAGAAGCGTAAATACAAAAATATTAAGAGAATAGGCATTCTCTCCCAGCAATTATGTCATTTGTTCTGTGAATCTCTGTGAAAACCGGTCTGGATAACCTTCATTTAATGTTCCCATGGATAATGGAACGTGTTTTAATTTATTCTTCACATATTTTAATGCAAGAAGTTACATTTTTTAAAAAAACAAATCTATTTAATGACTAAAACCATGTACATGCAATTGCTAATCAAATCTCTCTTCAACAGCAAAGCATTTTTCAAATCCAGTGAAATTTCCTAATCGACTGCCTAGTGCAGGCGCCCACACCCAGAGCCCTGGCCGTGCCAGCTCTTATAGCTACGGTCAATGTAGTGAAGACACCCACATAGCAGCAGCTGCTGCCATCCTGAACCTTTCCACCCGCTGCAGGGAAGCCACAGACATCCTCTCCAACAAGCCACAGAGTCTGCATGCCAAGGTAGGCCAGTCCAAGAGCCCGGAGGGTGGGCCAGCGACTGAACTGTGAGAATAAACTGCCTTTCATGTTCCTAACTACATTCACTACCACTCTGCTTCCCAACCTCTGAAGCGATCCCCTCCCTGTCTCAGGAAGAGGCTCAGAGGAACGCAGGCAGGGATGAGCTTGGTGGGGTCAAAGAAGGATGAAAGTGTGCACATCCTGCTCTGTGGCTCCTCTTGAAGTTGGGGTACCAAAGTTTGGGGAGAAGTGAGTTACAGAGATGGGTTGGGGAGAATTTACACATTTCAAAGCTATTTTTGCTATGGGGAATTTGGCACACAAGAAAAGAGGATTGCTATTAAAATAAATCTCAACAATGGAAGCTTTTCAGTGTCTGCAAATCAAAGAAGGTAAGAAATGTGTGATCAAATGGTGACTTGTAAAACATTTGCAAAATTGACCCATGAAATTTTATCATTGCATATGTTACTATTGTGTAACATAAGATAGTCTAAGTTGCCACAGTATTCTCCAGAGACACATGGTAGAACCTGAATACATTAAATCAACAGGAGATGATTCAGGGAGGGTTGAGAACTCAGGGCATTCAAATACAAAATCACATTCTGTGAAGTTTTAAAAACACCACACTTCTGAAGCCCATGAAATTAATCACATTTCTCCAATACCCTCTCCTTTCCTTCCCAATTGACAATGAGAAGTAATTTTATGAAAACCAAAAAACAAAGATCCTTCATGCCCTTTGACAGCAAAGTGCTTCTGATGCCACAGTCACAGCGATCCACAGAGCTTGTAAAAGTGGCTCAGCCATTTGCCCCTGCTGTTAGCTGGAGCAGGAACTCCTATTTACAGAAAGGGCTTCAGTTCAAAGAAATGATTTCCCTACCTAGATGGCTGAAGCCACTGAAATAAGTTGCCTAGACTTACTTGAGAATAAATGTTACCCTGCTTTATGTGGAAGATTTTCTGCATCAAATGCTAACCCTGAAACCTGGGCACTTGAAGACCATGGCTCCTCTTTTCCCCTTTAAGTGTGCTGGTCCCCGGCATGGTCAGCTGCTGCCTGTGCTGTGCCAGGCCTTCAGGAGAGCAGGTAACACGGTGCCACCGAGCATTTGACAGAAGAATCAGAATTAGCTTCTGGACAAAGCTGAGCCAAGTAAACCCCAGGAAGAGTTGGTGGCCAAAAACCACTCAAAAACAATTTTTAAACAAATGAGGTTCTTAAACAAAGAGAAATTCATCCTCTAAAAATAAAAAATACATGCATATGTATACCAGGCGATCCAAATTCAAAAGATTCCTAGTCACAAATTATTTACATAGGTGATTTAGGGAATTTTTAAATGCAACTTTATTGTTAAATTCATTTTTTTAATCTGAATAAATTCCTTCTTTTAAAAGGTATATATTCTAGTAGCCATCTACTTGGAGAAATACTAAAATCGCTTCCTTCTTAGTGCCTTATCATTTGGTTATTCAGGCTGTCCTATGAGAATACAGGAACCAATATTATAATTATTGATGTTACTGAAATGACTACGGTAAGTGGTTCTAGAATGAATGCTGTCCATCTGTGCCTGTAGATGTGTTCCTGTTCCTCAGAATTCTGCCTCTCACCTTCAGATTCTCCATCTTCTATGACAATGACACCAAGCAACATATCAAACAAAGATGACTAAAATTACAGGGCTTTTTCCCTTATCAATATGTGTTCTATTTTAAAAACATATTTTTGGTTAGAAAAGCAATTGTTAAATGGACACGTTTCAAAAAATCAAATAGTTGATTTTCAGTGTGTGTTCTTGGGCTCCTGGCGGGAGCGCTCCGTGCCAGACTGCTCCACGGAGCTCATCCTGCATGCCCAGGTGACAGGAGCTCGCTGTACGCCTCAGCCTTTCAGTGCCAACCAAGTCTTAACCGCAGAAGCCAAACAATTGATGCGGTGATGAGGGTGGAAGAGAGAGAGCACACAGATTGACATCCCAAAGGAGTTTGTTATGCTGGGAGTTCTAAAAACCATTTTCCCATGAAAATTGTCTCCTTTGCATAGTAGTTGCTAAAATGGGATAAACATGGTGCCCTAGATTGTCACTTTGTGCAGAATCCTTCTGCCAGTGCATGTGCACACACACACACACGCACACATGCACACATGCACGTGCACACATTTGCACACAACTGTAACAATTTCTAGAATTCTGTCCTGGTTGGACCTTATTTTCTTAATGTTGAAGAGAATCTCATTTATTCCTGAATTAACAAGATAATTATTTTAGCAAAAGTGAGAGAAAGCCAAGGTAATTCACCCTGAAACTGAGCCTCTGATGAAACCATGTCTGATGTAGGCCTTTTCTGTTGTCAGTGCTGCCTTTTACTTAATGTAGGATTAAGCAGAGACAGACTTCACCTCCACATTGGATGCTAGCCTGATTATCTCTCTGCTATTATTTGATTCTTCCACCATGGCAGGCTATTAGTACGCTTATTTCTCATAGCTCAAATCCATAGATCTCTTGAGTTTCATGTGTAGAAATAAGCGTCTTGAAATGTACAGCTTCTCCTTATTCCAAACTTTCACAGCTGAGCACTTTTGGTATATTAGCAAGACATCCTGGTGATGGACTCATAGCTGAACCAACCAAAGGTCTCTAAGTGCTGGACTGCCCCGGCCACAGGTTAGGGTCAGTCATAGACTTTGCCTTTGAGGAGCTTACCAACAAAGCAGGAGAAAAGAAGTGACCCTCTGGGAGCTGTCCCTGCCTTGCATGGCTCTGGGTAAAGAGCTAAGCTTGAAGAGGTGAGCTTCCTTTCATCCAGGACAGGCATGGTGGCTTTGCAGGGAATTTGACCAGAACTTGGGTGAGGGCTGATTTCTCAATTCCCCTCTGCTTGCATCCAGTTCTTTCCTTTACACAATGAGCATCTCTCATTTGCATAAAGCACCCCATAGGAGTATGAATTACAGATCTTACTGTCACCCATGGGCACAATCTTTTTGACATCAAGCCAAAGAATTTGAAATTGCCTTCATGCCCATATAGTGGGGCTAATACAGTTTAACTGGCTGTATGCAATCTCACAACAGACTCCAAGCTTAATGGGCAATCTGAATTGGTGCTTTGTAAAATTGCAAATGATCTTATAGAAGATCATAGGAGCAGAGGTTGTTTTCAGAGGGGCAAAAAAACTTTGATTTCCTACACACTCTAAAAATATAACGAAGGATGATATGGACATTCCAAAATGCTATCCTCCTTGCAAAGTCTCTTGGCCTCCAAAACTGGAAGACGTCACTGATCCACCCCTTCCCAACACAGAAGGCTCATGCTGCTGTTCACATGGTCATCCATTCACTCAACAAGCATCCCTCAAGTGCCGGCTCCCATCACACCCCAGCCTGAAGGCACCAGTGCTTGTGACATTGCCAATCACTGCCCAAACCAGAGCCCATTATGTCCCAGAGGCAGAAGATTTTCAAAGGAATTATTTATTTGTTAAAATACAATCCAACATATATATAACATATTTGTACCACCAATATTGCCTACATATGTTTTAAGTATCTCTTTGAGGAATTAAATCAGGGAAAAACAATTAACACTATCAGTGCTTAGTGGATGACATAATGGTTAAAGGTAAATTTGTCTGAAGTATTAGCTTTATTTATTTAATTTAATTTTTTTTTTTTTTGAGACAGAGTCTCACTCTGTCACCCAGGCTGGAGTGCATTGGTGTTATCTTCACTCACTGCAACCTCTGCTTTCTGGGGTCAAGCGATTCTCCTGCCTCAGCCTCCCGAGCAGCTGGGACTACCGGCGTGCACCACCACACCCGGCTAATTTTTGTATTTTTAGTAGAGACAGGGTTTCACCATGTTGGCCAGGCTGGTCTCGAGCTCCTGACCTCAGGTGATCCGCCTGTCTCGGCCTCCCAAAGTGCTGGGATTACAGGCGTGAGCCACAATACCAGCTTTATTTTGATTCTAAAACTTTTTTTTCTTTTTTTTTTGAGAGGATCTGCTCTGTCACCTAGGCTGGAGTGCAGTGGTGTGATCATAGCTCATTGCAGCCTTCAACTCCTGGGCTCAAGTGAGATTCTCCTGCCTCAGCCTCCCAAAATTCTAGGACTACAGGCATGAACCACCGTACTCGGCCTGATTCTAGAACTTGGTTGTAAGATGCATATAATGTCCTTCATTTTAATTTGGAATTAATATGATTTGGAAGACACAAAGGGGCCACAGCTCCAAAGAGCTCCCCTTTGGTCTTGCCACGGGGCCACAGGTGGGAGAGAGTCCTGGGTCTGCTGGGCCTCCTGAGCATCTTCCTCCGGTACAGGCCCCAGGCAGATGCACTCCCGTTTTCTTCCTTCCTCCCACCCTGATCACCAGAGGTAGGAACAGGCCTTGCAGTCTATCTTTATCCTCATCGCTGCTGCTTGCCAGGCATTCTGTTGTTTGTTTTGGTGTTTTCCCCACCTGTTTAGACAAAATGGCATATGCAGAGTGTGCCTTAAAAGAAAACAAAAAATTGACACTTGCTTGAAATGTTTAAAGTTCAAAGTCTGTTTTGTGCTTGAACAAGGCCTAGAAATAACATGATGTGGCACCGCCATTCTTGCCGCCTGGTATCAGGAAGTCTGGCGGCCCTCTGGGCGGTGAGAACCCTGATGCTGCCTTTTCTGGTAACTTTAAGAGCAGGGCAGATTTGCCACACATTCTGAGTGAAATGTTATGAGGGTCTTGGGTCAGGGATCACAAGGCACTGGTTGATACAGGTGCAAGGAAACAGCTATTTAATAATTGGCTTTTTAGCCCTGTGCACAGTAGCCTAAGAACATGTCTCTTTTCGTATTCAAAAACCTAGTCCAATCCCCTGAATCTAAAGTAGAAGTTGGAAAAACAAACTCAGTCAAATTATTATGATTATCAGCTGTCATTTATGGAAGACGTATTATGTGCCAGGTACTATAAGCAAGCATGTGGCTCACATTAATCCCTTTTAATCCCTCTAGAATTTCTGTAAAGTAGATATTATTATCCCATTTTGCAGATAAAGAAACAGTAGTACAGAGATACTAAATTACTTTCTCTGAGTGGCACAACTATAACTGTTGAAACAGAAATTTGAACTCATGCCTGTCTAACTTCTCTTCTTAAGATCTTAGAGTAGCTAAGCTGCTGGCCAACCAGCGTGGACCATGATTCCAAGTCCCAAAGATCTTGGGGAAGCTGTTTTAAATTTCACTTAAATTTTATACCTTACATTAGTTATTTCTCCTCTGATCATTTCTCCTCTATTTATATTGAGTGTATTTCACAAATTTATAATCTAAACAGCTTTAATAATTACCATTCAGTAAGAGTAAGATATTTTCATTTCATCTGTTTACTGTTAATACCCTGCCTACTTTGAAAACATATTTAAGATAGCTTTCAGTATGGAAAAGATACTCCCAAAACAAAAACCTTGAAGCAAGAATAAAAAACATCAGCTGCTAGATGAAAGCCAGGGGCTAATTATGGCAGAAACCTAATCAGAAGGACACTTAGTTTTGCACTTCCTCTCAGCCAAGTCAACAGGGAAAAGATGGCAGGTGACCCATCCTGTATTCATAAGACAGCTTGCCAAGTCAGGAAAACAGTGCTTTCTTGTTTTATCAATGTTTGGAAAATTAATAATTTTCACAAGATAACATTTAAGTTAAAATTCCAATTTTATTTTTACTTCATCACAAACTTTGAGTGTGTGACCACTTAAAATTGCTAAAACAATATAATGTTGTCATTTGCCTGAAAAATAATGGAAGAAAATAGCCACAAGCCTACCTTCTACATACAAGTACCTACAATCACTTTTGTGTTTTCCTTTTTGTTCTTTTTCAGAAAACACATTTCTCTCTTTTTTCCCTAGTTGTAAACATAGTAGGAATGCCACATTGTTCTCTGCTGTCAGTGATACAAGTATTTTCCATGTAGAAACAGTGTTCATAATTATCACTTTCCTGACCACATAATGTGCCATTAAATAGGGGTAGCATATTTTCGTTAAGTATTTCTCTGTTGGTGGCCATCTAGGTCACTTCTTATTTTATAGTAAAGGTAAGGATTACAATGAGTAATTAGTTCAACCTTCAGTTTAATTATAATTTACATTAAATTTATAAAATTACCTTCACTAAAAATCTATATGCATAAAAAAGAAATTTGTTGAAGGCAGAAACAACCTATTTTCCAATTTTACTTTCCCTAGAATATAGTGTCTTAAAAATATGAAGTACTTTCTCAATAACTTAATGAATAAATAAAATGTAGGTAGCATCAGGTAGCTCAAAAGTGGCTGAAATCGATGGCCTGAGATGTCCCCTCTAAGTCGGAAAGAACATGAATAGTAGTAATCCTATACCTACCCCCAGAGAACTTTACATTTAAATACTTAAACTAAAGATCCAGAATAGCACTTGAAGAAATCAGAATATTAGAAGTTTGAGGGGGTGGGGGATGCATATCTGCCACAGCTTCCCCAGCCCCTCCCTCCTTTTTGTGCTGCCATTTGGAGTTTCAAGCACAGAGAGAAGTGATGCCCATTGATACTGCTCTGAATAAAAGCCCATGCTGTAAACGTGTGATCGCCCATCTATGGGCAGAAAGGGACCCTTCTCTGGTACTGCATGTAATTGTTGAAGGCATCTGTGCGCTCACTTAAAGCCCATCTGTACCCTGCTCCCCAGTGAGCCGCCCGCTCTCTCCCAGTGAAGTCAGGTGCTCAGAGCAGCAGGCTGGGCGCAGGATACAGGAAAGCGCCTCTTTTAAACATTAGGAGTAATTGACTCGAAATGTATAATCGTAACAACTCCTAGAATCTATCATTGTCTTAATGGACTATTTAGAATTTTTGCCTGTAAAAACTAAAATATATATTAGTCTTGTCTTGGAAGAGTTGATATTTTTCAGAGAAATCGAATCTGCACTATTTATGGGTTTTGCACTATAAAACTCTGCAGCCCAGTCACATGGCTTCTTTTTCCTAAGCCATCTGTCACAGAGGTCTGGAATTTTATGTGAATGTTGGTTGTGCAGTCTTAACCCAAGTTTTTTTTTATTTTTTTATGAAAAATGTCAGCAACTACAATATTTAGCATTTTACTTTACGTTGGCCATTAAACTTGATTACTATAGCTCTGTTTCATTGCTATTTACATATCAGCTACGAAGCCAAAAATTGTTTTGATGCGCTCCTGGCAGAATACATTGTGAGATCATGGAGAGAGAGCACACGTGGCACTGATATGGTTAATATCTTGGATTTTTGTAACTAAGGTTTATTAATGCTGGTATAAAAATGTATTTGATATTATACAGATGGCATAAGATGTTGTGGTTACTAAGTTATTATCCCGGATAAGCTGTACTGCCAAATTCGGGGCTTAAAACTATCACGAGAGATTAAACTATTTACTAAAAAGGGACAGAAAGATACGGCCAAAGCATCTTAGTACAACATATTAGAAGCGTATTTACCTCCCACAAATATAGTAAAGCATATCTATCTCATAGGCTGAGAGTTTGAAAATACAAACTTTGCAGGTAAAATAAGCAAATAAAAGAAGGGCTTTTATTTTCTAAGTCGGGCACAAGCAGCAAGCCCAGCTGATGCAGCCCAGTGGCGCCTGTTTGGGGGTTGGGAGTGGGGGTTGTTTAAAGGGAAGAGTTAAAACAAATCCCCTGGGAAGTAGCTGGTTACCACAAGAGTTAAGGATCTTGCTAAATATTCAAAGAAGAGTGGTCAGCCAAGAGAAAAAAAGAGAGTAGCCAAATTGTCAAGAAGTTAATTTTAAATTGATGGATGATGGCGAAAATACCAGAAAGGTGTTATTCGACCCATTTAGAAAAATGACAGGCAGCTTCCTCCTACCTTCTGAGAATGACTGCACAGTAATGTTCACAATTCATGACACCACATGAGCCATCCCAGTGTGCGAATCTTGTAGAACATACGAGGCACGTGAGCAGTTTGCTGGAGCTTGAACCAAATACAGAATGGGGTACTGTTCCTCCCGACACAGAAAAAACAAAACCAAGAAATAACACATGGCAAAAGGTAGAAGGTATCTCAAGAAGAAATATTGTGCGGTGGATTTAGTTTTAATTCTCACACTAAGTGTGGAGAAAATAAGCTGTTTTATAGTATTCTTAAGTTTGCACTATAGGGCTTCAACCTCAGTCAGGCTGTCAGCTGCTACCCAAAGCACCCCACCACCACCACCGGTGTGAAGCATGGTTTGCACTCCCTGCCTCCCTCTCCCTGCCCCCCACAATTTAGCAAAGCATTTCCGGCTCACATAGCCTAGGGTAAAATGTTGCTTTTATATTAGTTTAATATTCCAATAAAAATTCTCTTCCAGTGGGTTGTTTTGCGTATTTCTCATGTGAGATTAATATTATGATTTGAAGGGTTGGAAAGTTATATATGCCTTTTGATAAACACAAATGTGAATGCTTTAAATGATGAATTGGGAGTGATAATTCTGTAAACTAGGAAAGAAGATTTAAAGCTAAACTTGTAAATGTGTGTGTGTGTGTGTATATATACACACACACACACACACACATTTTCATAAAACTGTTTTAGCCAATATATTTAGTATTTGGAGCGTCTTATTTACATTAAGCTTACTTTGTTTAAACCCAGAAACACAAAGCTCACTAATGGGGCTGTTCTTAAAGTCTGCCTAAGAATTGAACATTACCCAACGCAAATCAGAAAGCTAGATTTAAAAGCAGATATACTTACATAAAAGCTTACATTTAAAATGATCCCTTAAAAGCCCCACATGGCTAGGCTGTAACTGCAAACTGCTTAAATGTTTTTCTGTTTCCTATTGTATACCAGGGAGCCGAAATAGAAGTGGATGAAAATGGCACATTGGACTTAAGCATGAAAAAAAATCGAATCCTGGACAAGTCTGCACCCCTAACTTCCTCTAACACTTCTATTCCAACTCCTTCCTCTTCCCCATTCAAAACAAGCAGCATTCTGGTCAATGCAGCATTCTATCAGGCTCTTTGTGACCAAGAGGGCTGGGACACTCCTATCAACTATAGCAAAACTCACGGGAAGACAGAGGAGGAGAAAGAGGTATTGTTTCCATATGTCAATCAATAAGTTGAAGACAGCATGATTGCAGGGTATCACTAGCTTTTCCCTCCTAAATTATATTTCACATTCCTGTTTAGATAATACATAATTCTGTACCTTGCTTTAGATTTTAATAAAGTGGTGATTTTTAATGTCAGAGGAAATTCATTAACAAATCCAACTTTTATTATCACTTGCCTAAAATAATGTCACTATAGTAGATTTTATTCCTATTAAGGCTGAAATTTTGTGCCCTGCACAAGAGATTATATTATCTATCCCTTCATATAGCAGCTGTAAGGGGCAATGTATTGCTCAACATTGAAATGCCAGCTTACTAATTCTTTCTGAACCAGAGGGTTGAAGATGAAATCAAATCAGGGTCAAGTAAGAATCTTTGAGTCATGTCAAATTTCTTTCCATGGTTTTGTGAAGGAACTGTGTTAGCATACCTATGTATAGACTCATTGTTTAAGGCATTGGATCGAAATGTTGGATGTCTAAATTGAATTAATCTTGAAGTCAAGGAGACCTATTTGTGTATTTGATTATCTTGGAGGTGGTTTTGGCCCTGAAAGCCAGATGGTGCGACAGTGCGGGAATTCATCTAACCTTCGCCTTATGGCTTGAGCCACCTGACTAGGCCTGATTAGCCGTGGTCTACTCAGTGTCATTCAAAAGAACTGACAGCCAGAACCCTCAATTGTTTAGACTCTATGTAATTGCAGATGTGACCTTAATTATTACAGTAAGTCAGTCCTATTTTGCTCTTTGTCAGGGAAGTTGTTGATGGGCTTGCCAGTTGATATGTGTAAAGAACTGAAATAGCCATTCTCTGCAGAAGTGTGCAGCGCCTTTTACAGCTTTTTGAAGCTTAGAGACTTTGGGTGATGAGATCTAATTTGATTTTTGCACATGCTTAACATCTCAAAGTATAAGTCAATGTACACAGTTTTGATCACAAGATTGGGCTGTTTTTCTTTCCCCCTTCCCTTCCCGTCGCTCCCCTCCCCTCCCCTCCACTCCTCCCCTCCTTCCCTCTCTCCCTTCCTTCCTTCCTTTCTTCCTTCTTTCCTTCAGCACAGTTTTGCCAACATCTCCAAGTCCAGTAAGTGACATGGGACCTGGAGATACAGCAATGAATAGGACACACTTCCACCATGCTTGTGTGCCACAGTCATGCATGTGCTCAGAAGACTGACCTGTAGCCAAATACACTGATAAACAGAGTAGCATGCACAGGCACACAATCTGGAGAGGGAGGAATGGCTAACTGCATCAGGTGGCTGGGTGTGGACCCCTGGGAGACATCCTCAGCATCTGAGGCAGCCTGTGTGTCTCCACCACTCAAGCCATCACATGGAAGGATGAAGGGATTCACACACTGCAGCTTTTGATTAGATTCTGTCATACTGGCCTTAGTCATTTTATTCTGCTTGGCTTTTCAAAATTCACCCAAAGCATCCAAGGATGGCCTTAATCAATCTATCATAGTACTATTTTAGAAGAACCATTTATTAAAATAATACATATTTGACGACAACGAATGTGAAACTGATGCCAGCAAAGTTTAAGAAGCTCATTTGCCTCAAATGACGACCACAAACTGGCAAGTGTGCATCTTTCCCCTGACCACTGTGCCCACTGCCACCTCAGGCTTGTGCCAAAAAACAGAGGTTACACCTAATTGTGTCTACGTGTATC
The DNA here is from genome assembly GCF_029289425.2 of Pan paniscus. NCBI lineage: Eukaryota > Metazoa > Chordata > Mammalia > Primates > Hominidae > Pan > Pan paniscus. Next base: position 67,777,008 of record NC_073256.2, on the reverse strand, counting down.
ATCTAAAAGTCTGTCAGTGTTCACATCCCTGCACATCTTGTCTGAAATGGAAGTAAGCAGCAAGCCAGGAAGTGGACAGGTTAAGAGGCACAACTGTGATGAGATCAAAATTGTTGGCGCAGTCCTACTACATACGAGTTAGCTTTGGGTAAGGGAATGCGCTTCAATTCACATGACTGCTTAATCTCCAGCCACGCCACTGCTGCTCAGATCATGGCACATTGCATCTACAGACCTAAAGGGAAACCTGACCCTTGGCCCAGGATGTGTGGATGTTGGTCCAGTAGAAGTCCTTATGCTACAGGAAGGACAGTGTCTCATGAATTAAGTATAACTGCTTCATCCAGGTTCAAAATCCCAATGTGTTCTCATTTCTGGGAGTATCTCGATGCCATATGCAGAATGGCACTTGGGCTTTCTGCACTCATCCTTATGATTATGGCGAATGTATTCACCAGAAAGTGTCAGGCATAAGCCTCCAATCCTGGGTAGTAACAAAACACATTTGCTTCAAATAGGTTCTCATCTTCATCTAGGGTGTCTTGCGTTGTTTGACACTGATTATACTTTTGTGCCCTCAGCAACGATGTCAACATTGCACTCTTCAGATTCTCAGAAACCCGTTCCTATCACTTCCTTAGCCACAGTTCTTATCACCCAGAAAGCCAGAAAACGAGATTTCATAAGAAATATTTTATGTTACTTTTTAATCTTGTTTTTTGCTTAATTTCAAAAAATCATCTGGATTCATCTTGGTAGACTTGAGTCTGTTTTTATCTCATGCATATATATCTGGGACAGTGTTTCATTTCCCAGCAAATTCACACACACAAGATGGGATTCGTTAGAGTGGATTGATGCTCTTTACAGAATGGCTTACTTACTCCAGGTCTGACAACACAGGCTTGGACTGCTACAATTTTCAACCTAAGTATTGTGACATCTGGAATTTAGAAGCTATGTGGGAATTCAGTGTCACTAAGAGTATCAGAGAGGACTTTGGAGATGCTAAGTGAGGTCTTGGACTCAATGTGCTTGCCCTAGGTTTGAGCTGACAGAATATTTGTTTAAGCTAAATGCTTATTGTCCCAGCTATCTGAACAGGGTGATTCATTGGTTGGGAAAGCTGAGGCTGGTGGAGACACACACATAAAAGTACTTCTGAATCACTCTAACTCCTGATATGGTTTCTCACTCTTGTTCTCTGTTCCGTCATCCGTGCCAAGGTAATCTACTAACAGTATTTTTCACATCCTGTTCTGAATCTTGAAAATGAAAAATGTAATGTTTGGTAGGCATTATTTTGAAAAATTAGATTGTATTAAATGCGATCATTGACAAGCTATCAGAGGGATACCACGTACAATAAAATACAGATAAGGAACCTTTATACGCAATGTCTCATTATCCCAACAATCTTGAAAAGCAGGATTATTATCAGATTTTTTAGAGGAGAAATGTGAGGGGGGTAAAGATGTTGCTCCTGGTCATATGAAATTAAGGAATAGGCCTGGAATTCCCTACAATGAAGAAAAAAAAGAGAAGAAGGTAAATGAGGAAAAGGAAAAGAAAAAAAAAATCTCCAAAAACTGGAGACTGCTTAGGGGATATTGAGAAAAATTTGATAGGAAAGAAAAAAGAGAAGAATGAAGAAATGGCAGGTGGCAAGGTGTGTTGGCGGCAACAGTTGTCTAAAGTGTTTCTGCGGGTGCAGGACTGGAGCTCCTGTGATCCAGGCAAGTCCACGCAATGTGACCACAAAAAACAGTTCCAGGACTGATCCTTTCTTGTGACTTTCCAGTGAGCTTCCCTGGAATAGCTATGTGCGTTCCAGACAATCTATTGTTCACATTTGGAGACTGGAATATGGTATGTCCCTGCTCCCACCCACATCTTTCCCTTTGCCACTTCCCTCTCCCCCCACCACATAAGACACATACACAACCAGAAATTGAGTGATTATTTCTAATTCATTGTTATCTAGTTCATATGCACAACAGTTGCTTAATTTTGGTGGTAATTTTCAGAAAATATTGTCTGTCTCTCTCAGTGAAATAGCCTGTCCAGATGCCCCCTAAAAAAAATTCCTGAATCTGGAAAAAACTCAAAATATCTCGAAAGGAAAGTGTTGAGAAATAACTAGGGCTGTCAGTTTCATTCAACTGTCAGTTCTCCAAAGATTTCAGGGCTTAAAATGTTAAGAGTGCCAGATGCTATTATCTGTTATTCATGTTACCATTATGTCCTGGTCTTTACTGAAATCAGTATAAACTTCCATCTGTATGTTAAAGGAATTTCATTGCATGCATGTACTCTCTAAACACACACATATATACCACATCCTCTTTTACACAACCACAAAATAAAATTATTATTTTCAAAATTATACTTTAAATTTTGGAAAAAGATTTTTACAAATGCTATTGATTTACACTGGCTGCTGTTTAGGTATTCATTCAATATAAAACGCCTCCATAACAAAACTAATTATTTAGTGACAGCCACCTGGATTTTAATACATACACTCTCTGCAGGTTTCTAAGGGTAGAATGTTGAGCAAAGAAAAGGGGAAAAGACAATTATTTCATAAAACGATTGTATGCATATGAGTCTATGTGTTAAAGTTACAAAATATTTAAAAGGTCGTATGCAATAAGATTATCCTGTTGAAACATTACCACATATTACTATACCAAAATAAATAACATATATCCTCCAAGCTTTATGTTTATATTATTTAGTAAAATAACTTAAACTTTCATAATTGATTATTTCCTTCAAAATTCCCCATTCTCTTGCCTTCCATAATTATAGATTCAGCCCTAAACAACAGCTAGAAACTTGTGATAATCTGTAAATATACATGTCTTCTTAGAGAGACTTTGTTCATAACTTTGCCATAAATAATAAAATGGCTCTTTTTACTTTATGCCGTTTTCGTTAAAAAAAAAATCAGCATCTAAACAGAAAAACAAAGGCTGTTCCACATTGAGACAATATCAGATTTAGCAATTGTATCTACTTTCAAAAAGCAAAGACATTTCTAAATTATAGTGGAAAATACTACTCAGGCCAAATCCAGATAGGACTAAATAAAGTAGATGGTGGAATTATCAGGTTTAAGGCCTCAAAATTTGGAATTTTTTCATTTTAGCCATTTACAGCATAAAACTTTGGAAGGTAAGTGTTAATCATCTATTTTGCTGTGGATCCCATGGAGGCAGCATTAAACTAGCACTTCTCTTTGCATCCTAGTGTGGAATTATTATCAAGCATACATTTCTCTTTATTTTAAAATCCTATCTTTTTATCGGCTTCTGTTTTCAAACATTTACCAGTAAAACAAAATGAAACACTTAATACCATCAATAATATGGATAAATTGTACTAAATCAGGTTTCATTAATGTAATCTGAAGACAGTGTCACTTGAGACAGTGTACCAATGTATTTACTACAGTATGCTCTTGTGTAAAATAACTGATCGAATTGTTAGCCAAGTAATTAATGAAAAAAATTACATTTGCCTTGATGACTGAGATCAGCATTTAGAATTTTTCTTTGGCTGGGAAAATCCAGGAATTTTGTTTTTTTCACATTGCTTTTGAATATAGACTCAGAATTACTAAAATTATATTTTGCTATAGTATTTTTATATTCATTTAATTTAAAAAAATTATTTTGAATCATTCAAAATAGTTTACTTACCTTAAGTACATCAGTACTTTTGAGATTTAGAAGACAGTTTTTTTTAATTAGTTCATCTGATTTTAATATTAAAACCAGAAAGTATTATATTTACCGGATACAAGATTAATGATGAAAGTAAGCTAATTATGTGATTGAGAAAAACCATCATTTGTTATCTGTGAAATAATACATCACTTGGTAAATAAATTGTTTGATAGGATTAGTGAGTCTTCTTTATGAAATAAAGGTCAGTATTAAACTTAAGAGAAGGGCATGAAAATTAGGAATATCCAACAAGAAATTCCATCCAGGAAGGAAAGTGCTACAAGATACCCATTTAGCAAAAGAAGTAATTTCAGAAAAACAGGAAGTAATATAAAAATAAAAGCAATTATCCAGAAAGATCAAATTAAATGCCTAAATTTAATTTAGCCTCAGTTATTACATATTTAAACAAATAATTTAGATCTTAATTATCTGTACATTAGAAAGGGCATTCAGTTAACCAAAAATTCCCCCTTTTCTGTCTAAAAGTTTGTGTGATTCATTTTTGCAATATTTCTTTGGTTTTACTGCTGTTATGACTGCTGGACATATAAACAATTCCTGTGCTCTCTAGGGAGCATTCCTAATACAAGAAACCTTGAAATATACTAAAATATTAATTACATGGGTCAAGAAATACCTACCTCTGTAATCATATTTGACAAAATGTGAACTTTTGAAAGGTGTTCCATATCAATTACACTTTTTCATTCTTCACTTAGGATAAAGATCTGTAACAACCAGGACATATTCTTATTATCTCATTTATTTCTTTTCTTTTCTTTTTTTTTGAGACGGAGTCTTGCTCTGTCGCCAGGCTGGAGTGTAGTGGAGCCATCTCGGCTCACTGTAACCCCCGCCTCCCGGGTTCACGCAATTCTCCTGCCTCAACCTCCTGAGTAACTGGGACTACAGGCACGCACCACAGCGTCCAGCAAATTTTTGTATTTTTGGTAGAGACGGGGTTTCATCATGTTGGCCAGGATGGTCTTGATCTCTTGACCTCGTGATCCTCCTGCCTCGGCTTCCCAAAGGCCAAGGATTACAGGCATCAGCCACCTCGCCTGGCCTATATTATTTATTTCTTATACAAATCCTCTAAGGTATTTCAGCCAAGTCCAAGTCCAAAGCCAAAACTCAAACCTGGCTTCAATGATTTTAAATCTAGTTGTCTTTCCAGGGTTCCCTAATGGCTTCTGTGTTTTGTTTGTTTGTTTGTTTGTTTTCCAGAAAGACCCAGTGAGCTCTCTAGAAAATTTAGAGGAAAAAAAGTTTCCTGGAGAGGCTTCTATACCAAGCCCTAAACCCAAGCTTCATGCAAGAGATCTCAAAAAGGAACTAATCACGTAAGTAGTGCCCAATGCCATGCCCTCTAAGATTCTGGAATGAAGATTCAAGTTCATGACTTAGAGTTACAATATCCTGGCTTATACAGTTGAAGTTAGGGTGATTTCTACCGGTCAGCAGTTAAACGCATCTAACCTGAGCTAAGAGGGTGTACGTGATATTATGCTAACAGAATTAAAAGCCTGTCAATTAAAAAACAAAATAAGATAACACAATTAGAAATGCTTCTTAACCTGATAACCATTTACCTCCAGATCTAAGGGTTGGCTTCGGGGACTCTACTAACCTTCTAACACTTGATGCAAATTGTTATTTGGGCAAGGGCGTTATTGGTTTTCATCACATTTTCAAAGGGGTTCTGAGGCCCAGAAGAGGTTAAAGAGCAGGGTACCCGCAGGCAGTAAGTACGAGTTATGTACTAGCGGGTGAATGAGTGAATCAAATGCAGGAAACTTTCCCATGTGTAAGTGATTAAATATTAATCAAGTCTACTCATATATAAATCTATTTAAAGCTGCCAGTTAGTGAGAGTTTACAGCAAGGAGTAACGCGTCCACTTAGGAATCAGGACTGTACCCTCTCTTCTGTATCCCTCATCAAAAAATATGTTTAAACTTTTCCAAAAAAAAACTGTAAAAACCTCTCCTGACCCAGCTTCCACCTGGACTCTCTGTCTCCCCTTCCTTTTCCAGCTGAATGTATCAAGAAAGTTGTTGCTACTGTGTGATGCAGTTTCCCTCCTGAATCTTTCCCAGACCGATCTCCAGGGACCTCCCTTCCCTCGGCATCCCCTTCCCCTGTCAGAATCTTGGTCCTGGAGCCTCCTGTTCCTACTTGACAGGCAGCAGGATGCCACAGAGCTGATCTCCCTCCTCCACAATCCATTGTCTACACTTGGCCTCTAGGATGCCTCACCTCTGGACTCTTCCCTCATCTCACTGCTAGCCCTTCTAGACTCATGTGTAGCCCTCTAAAGAGCGGGGTGCCTCTGAGCTCCATCCTGGGACCCTTCCTTCCTGCTATCTGCACTTACTCCTGCTGTGGACTCCTTGGCTGCCACCCCGCTGTGACCTCCAGATGCCCACCCACCACCCCACAGGGGCAGTGAGTGCTCCCATCCCCCAGCCTCACACTCTGGGCTTCTTGCTTCCCCTAAGCTCTCTAGGAATTAGGCAGGGCCTTAGGGTTGCTGTTCCCTCTGCCCAGAATGCTGTCCCCAAGGCTTCTGCAGGGCCCACATCCTCTCCTCCCTCAGCGCAGCTCTTCTCTCAAACATCACTTATGTGAGAGGCCTTCAGGCTACTGTGCTTCCCCACCCTCAGCCCTGATGCTCCCATTCCCAGATCTTTTCTTCACTTCCCTCCACTCTCTATTTTCTGCCTCCTTTCCCAAGAACAAAGCCTCAGAGGGCACAAAGTGGGGACGGGGGGTCTTCTCTCCTCCGTCTTTGCTCTCTACCTTGTCCGCATCATTGATGCATAATATTTATTATGCAACCTCTTATTTCCCCTTATTTCCCTTCTGTAACTTGTCCACACCATTGGTGCATAATATGCACTGTGCTGCCTCTTATTTCCCCACCTACATGGACAGTGACTTGGGAGCAGGGAATACATTTCAAATACTGGTGCCAAGAACAGGGCCTTGCACATAGTAGGTGTTCAGTAAAAATTATTCCGAGTCCATCATCAGTTTGCCCTATTGGTATGTGAGCGACTTTAAAATAAGCTTAGACTTTGCATTCTCAAAGGATTTTGTAGGCAAACATTACTGGCTGAAATAGCATTCTCCCTTGTAAACTTGATGTCCACCTGAGGCTTGGTGGTTGACGATACAATGGATGGCTCCAAACATGCTGGAACTTAAATCGGCTTGAACACTGTTTCAGGTTCAGTGACTTGAGACCTTAGAAGTCACTTCTAACTTCTTAGAAACTTCTTAGAAGCCACTTAGGCCAGCCAGACACCTTTTCCCACATGGACCTGCTGTTTGAAACTTTTCATCTTTGTATGTATTTTTTTCATGTGTTATTTTTAATATCTTCAAAAATGGCAAAATTTTATCCTTTGAAGGTAGATTGTTGGAAATTGCTAAAACTCATCCCAAACTAAATGTAGTGTAAATGACTGAAAATTAACCTGCAATACCATTTTGGGTCAGAAAAATGAAGCATGATTATTTTGCAAAGGGCACTTCTCCATGGTATGAGGGTAAATATAAAAGAGGAAGGATTTCAAAAAGATATTGAATGATTTTTGGAATATAATCATTCCAAAAATTCTTAAGAAATTACTCTCTCAGAGGCCTCTTAGTTCATCCATTTTATCTATCTATCTATCTATCTATCTATCTATCTATCTATCTATCTATTTATTTCGAGATGGGGTCCCGCTCTGTCACCCAGGCTGGAGTTCAGTGGTGCGTTCTCCACCTCCCAGTTCAATCTCCCACCTCAACCTCCCAGGCAGCTGGGATTACAGGCGCCCACCACCACACCCGGCTAATTTTTGTATTTTTAGTAGAGACAGGGTTTCACCATGTTGGCCAGGCTGGTCTCAAACTCCTGACCTCAGGTGATCCACCCGCCTCAGCCTCCCAAAGTGCTGGAATTACAGGCATGAGCCACCACGCCCAGTCTAATTCATGCATATTAGACAGGGTGAGTGCTTTGATGGATATCACTTATTTGCATGTGTCTAAGTTGGTATATTTGTCTTGTAAAAGTCATACTACATTCCATGTCACCCTGTCCTTATTATATTTTGCTTTGTGTTTCTAACAGTACGTTGATTGCTTACCAAAAACTTTGTTTAGATTAGGACTTTTTGGATGTCACTAATTATCTTAGAATTTCCTTACGGTTTCAGTGCCACTTACTGAGAAAACTAGCTAGTTTCTTTCTTCCAGTTTTTGTATTTTCATCTGAAAACCTTCCCAAAATATATCACCCAACTAATATTGGCACGTCATTACGTAAAATTTTTCACTGTAGATTCGGAATTTAGTCTAGCTATCAAAATTCCAAACTGCAACTTTCCCCTGTATAATGTTGTCTCCAGTTCTTTATTTCTTGACCTTTTAATACCACCAAACTTAAAAATAAATTATCAGCTAATTGAATGCATATTTCATTATCATATTTTATAGGTAATTTATAGCTGATGTTTAAAAACCTCTGGCACTTCTTGGCTTCTCCTGGCAATATTAATGGGAGTAATTTAAAAATATAAAATTGGCTGGGCGTGGTGGCTCATGCCTGTAATCTCAGCACTTTGGGAGGCCGAAGCAGGCAGATCACCTGAGGTCAGGAGTTCGAAACCAGCCTGACCAAAATGGTGAAACCCTGTCTCTACTAAGAACACAAAAATTAGTCAGGCATGGTGGTACACGCCTGTAATCTAAGCTATTTGGGAGGCTGAGGCAGGAGAATCGCTTGAGCCCAGGAGGCGAAGTTTGCAGTGAGCCGAGGTCGCGCCACTGTACTCCAGCCTGAGCAACAAAGCGAGATTCTGTCTCAAAAAAAAATAAAAATAAAAAATTTTATATATATATGTATATATATACGTATATATATATAACGCAATGCTGTTTGTAACACTAAATGGCAATGTATTTCTAAAGTGGGAATTCCCAGGCAATTGAAACACCTCTCACTCTGAATACTCCAGTTGTATAATGTTCAGAAAAGATTTTTTTACATTTAGTGAGTGAATGGCACTTGCAAGATAACTCAGCCGAAATGTTAATAACTGGTTTTTGTCTTTACTTTTTAACATATATTTATAGCTTTTATAGTTTTTTTTCTGATATCTTATCCAGGAAAAGGGATGGGGAAAGGAGATAGATGACTTAGCTTGGATCGACCCTGAAAATCAAACATTCCTTTGAAAGATGGGAATGCTCTAACTCTTATAGTTTCTTCAGATACCTGAAAATGATTGGAAAGTGGATCACAGGAAGAAAAATACTTAGAAAGTGATAACTCAGAAAATATAGGAATAGCGTTAGTTTATCCCAAAATGTCCCTTCAAAAGGCTAAAACATGTATTCTGTATATCTGGATAAGTCCTCGCTTTAGGCAGGATGTCAAAAAAAGATCAGATGCGTGACTGGTGTAGTTGATGTTCCCCTCTGATAATTGACACCACCGCAAATAACACTGAGTAGGCTGGGGTCCACCTGCTTATTACAAATGAGTGACTTTCAAACACCATCAGAGGAAACTAAATGACTGAGAACCCAAGGAATCTACTAATTGTGGAAGAAAACTGCTAAGGATAACTAACTACCTTCTTACACGATTGTTATTATTTTAGAGATGGGGTCTCACTTTGTCACCAAGGCTGGACTGCAGTAGCACAATCATAGCTCACTGCAGGCTCGAACTCCTAGGCTCAAGCAATCCTCCTGCCTCAGTTTCCTGAGTAGCTGATTACATTATTTTTACAACACACATAAGGTGGACAGGACATGACCAGGTTCAGAGATAAAATGAAATGCAGGGGCACACATCTTAATGGAGTGAGATTCTTGGCAGATGGCCTGAGAGCCTATTCTTAGGCTAATGGTGAATTAGCAATTGTCTTCGCTGGCTTCAAGCTTTGGATGAAATTGTTTGAATGCTTTACAGACTAAACTTCTTTCCTGCTTCATACTGTCAGCAACTTTCCCACCTAAAATATCAGTTTACATTTTAGTCAAAGATTTTCAGTGGTTTCTAAAATGTTTATAAAGTTACTAGGTTGCCTTGCTCTTAAAAACTCACAAAAATTTCTTTCTGGAATATGTCATATAATGGGTGCTGGTGTTCCTAAGATCTGCTATCATAGCAAAGCATGGGTTTCTAATATTTATTTTTTATAACATATGTAATTTTCTTTTTCTTTTTCTTTCTTTTTTTTTTTTTTTTTTTGAGACAGAGTTTTACTCTTGTTGCCCAGGCTGGAGTGCAATGGTGCAATCTCGGCTCACCACAATGTCCACCTGCTGAGTTCAGCGGATTCTCCTGCCTCAGCCTCCGAGTAGCTGGGATTACAGGCATGCACCATCATGCCTGGCTAATTTTGTATTTTTAGAAGAGATGGGGTTTCTCCATGTTGGTCAGGCTGGTCTCGAACTCCGAACCTCAGGTGATCCACCTGCCTTGGCCTCCCAAGTGCTGGGATTACAGGCGTGAGCCACCATGCCCGGCAACATATACATTTTTCAAATGAATTAAAACATCTTTGATTGCTAACTGACAACATCACTAGGACATCACTTTCCCACATCAATGGAATCAAATAATCGAATGTGATGTTGAAACAGGTACCTAAGGAAGTAACTCATCATGCTATGATTTTTAGTTTTCTTTCAGGTAGTCCACTGGTTCTTATATAATATAAATCCTTGATACACTAGCTTCTGCATGTCCTATACTGTGTTAACTTATCTTGCACACAGAAGCTACCTCCTCCGTAATCTAATGGGCAGAGGAAATGAACCTGGGAAATGCGCTTGACTCTAATGATGTATTTTCTATTGACTCAGCTGTCCAACACCAGGATGTGATGGAAGTGGCCACGTGACAGGAAACTATGCATCTCATCGCAGGTACCCAATGACCTCATGTGCAGTCAGATTTTCATGGTCTTGTTCTATTTTAAATACTTATTCTCACCCTTTCTATCCATGTATTATCTGAAGCAGGAAATGGAGAGTGAGTTGGTTGGGTTTCTGGTTTATTTTCTTTTTCAGAAATAAAATTATGTGATATAAAAATCATGATTCTTGGTCAAAATGGTTTTCTGATCCTGTAGTCCAGGTTATAAGTGAAAAGTTGAGCTCATGCCAGGCTTCGGTTCTGTGTGGCTTGAGGACTCATGTGGAATGAGGAATAAATACAACAGTGACTCAAATCGACCATTTGCCCGAGGAAAAGTAATACCCTCAATCCTGGGCAAATAACAAATTGAAGCATTTGAGAGATTAAACAGTGCAATCTTTAATCTTTCTACTCACCATCTCCATTGATGGGATTTGTCTTCCCTTTGGAAAAGCACCATCACCTGGCTGTGCAGCAGGAATGGACTGTGTGTGTGGGTGATCATTGCATCCCTGAGCTTTAGAGTTGAGGGGTCTCATTGGGCTAAAGTCATTCATTTGATAAACAGAAAATCTGAGTCTATGAGAAATAGTTGAAGTGCCACCAGCCCAGACTGGCGAGAAGAGCAAAGCCAGATTCAAAGCCAGTTATTTTTTTTTTTCCCAATCCCCAGTCACCAATAATTTAACGTATGTTCACGACTCAGGATGCCATTTGACTCAGATATGTATATGTCAGTGTTGTGTTGTGTTTTTTTCCTCATCCCTCTCTAGTGTTTCTGGATGTCCTTTAGCAGATAAGACTCTAAAATCCCTCATGGCTGCCAACTCTCAGGAGCTTAAGTAAGTTCGGGAAGCGTGGCCGGCTTGCCCTTCATCCACACGGTAGGACCTTCTCGTTCAGTGCCCATTCATTGCCCAAGTGATCAGCAACAAGCAGTATGTCCTGCCTGCCGGGATCACAGCAAAGGCACTTTCTCACTAAAGCGCTGGGATGACCGAAACAAAATCACTGTAATTTAATTTAGTTAATTTGCTTGCTTCCGGGGCTTTGTATTTTATAATAATTTTTTAAAAAGTGATGTAATAGTTAACACAATACTTTTTTCTGTAAATTTCACAATCTATGTATTAAATCAAACCTGTGAAGGAGTCTCAAAGCATACCTGCCATTTAATTTTAAAGAAATTGCATAATCCTTAACCTGCTGGGTATTTTGATTCGTACAACTGCCTTTCACTCTTGGGTGCCAAAAACAGTTTGGGCTCATTCCTGCCTCACCTACAAGATCTCAAAGTCACATGTATATTAACTTTTACTTTGTGATTTCATTTTTCCTGCTCATCTTCTTTTAATACAAAGTTCTCAGTTGTTTATTTTCGTATCTTATTATATTACGTATAGAACAATAAACATTTATAGTCTACCTTTTAGTCCTTAAAAATATGATAGGGCATAAATTTTAAAAGATAAAGAAATAGGATTAAACAAAACTAATTACATCTTTTTACAAATAATAAAGCTTTAGAAAAAATGAGTATTACTACATCTACTGGTAAAACAATATGCGTAGACAGCAGCATCAGTGTTTGGTGTCTAAAACACATGTAACATTTCATGTATTATATTTTCTTAGTATTTTGTTAGTCTTTCACTTTTTTAGGCTGTTTAAAATTTTTTTATCTAAAAATTTTAAAAACTAAGTTTATGAAAGAAGATGTGATAATGGACAGATATGAAAATTTGGAATCTTAGTACCAAAAGTAGTAAAATAAACTGTGAAATATACTTTTCTCATTTTCTTTCTTTTTTTCTTTTTTCTTTTTTTTCTTTCTTTCTTTTTTTTTTTTTTTTTTTTTCCCGAGATGGAGTTTCGGTCTTGTTGCCCAGGCTGGAGTGCAACGGCACAGTCTCGACTCACTGCAACCTCCGCCTCCCAGGTTCAAGCGATTGCCTGTCTCAGCCTCCTGAGTAGCTGGGATTACAGGCATGCACCACCATGCCCGAGTGCTTTTTGTATTTTTAGTAGAGACACGGTTTCACCATGTTGGCCAGGCTGGTCTCAAACTCCTGACCCCAGGTGATCTGCCCACCTCGGCCTCCTAAAGTGCTGGGATTATGTGAGCCACCGTGTCTGGCCACTTTTCTCATTTTCAGTGTAAAGTGCACTTTACTTTGTCAGTGTGGATTTTAGAAGTCATTTTATTGACTGGAATTTTTCTAGACTAAAATATAAGTAGTAAGTAGAGACTAATAATTAACAGACTGAAAATTGAGATGTACCAAAACATCTTACTAAATTGCTCTAAACTTCTACATTGCCACATCTTAATTATAGCTATTGGGTCTCTTAAATATTTTCTCTAAAACTTGCTTCTAGAAAAATGTTGGTAATACACTGAAAACATGTAAATTGAGAGATCCTATAGGAATACTCATTATTTAATATTTTATACAGCTATCTAATAAGTAATGTCTTTGGTTTTTTCCATAGATACGTTTTTTCCATACAAGAAAATTTCTTCCATGCAAGAAAAATCAAAGAGACATTTCATTGACCTCTTGTTTAGATATTCATGGGGAATGCCCCAAAACGGTTACTCAGCACAGATATTTCCAATCAACATGCTATAAAACCACTTTTTTACTAAAAAATGTTAATAGAAAAAGACCAGCATGTAAAACTTTCTTATAATGGAAGATACATATTATGTTTGTAAATGGTTGATAAAAGACTCAGTGCAGGTTGCTCTGGTTAGCCAGAAGAGATGCGTGCTCATTTTATATTACATTTGAAAAAAGAAAAAAAAAAGGCATTTGTTCCCTATTTTCTGACTCAGGCTTGAATATAAATGCATTCTGTGAAAGTTCAGGGGAATGGAATGTAAGGAAAGGGATAGTAAACACATTTTTCTTTGGATTATTGTTTTTCTCAAATGGAAATTTGATCTGAACCACAGTGTGCATTCAGAAAAGCAAGTATTTTGTGATGGCCTCTAGTTTTTGTTTGTATTGGGGATTTTCTAAAAAGACAGCAAAAAGGTAAAAGTCTGTGTAAAATTTTATATTTAAGAATATTTTGAAACCTATTCCTAATCAGCATTCCTAGTAGAAATTGGATTCCCTGTCATCTTTCACTTTTCTCATTCCAAATTTAATGGTTGATTGTTGGTGTAGTTATTGATGGATTTTCCCCCAAAGACTGTTTAACTTGGGCCATGAAGCAGGACAGACCAGGTGCAAATTATTGAGGTTCTTTGATAATCCCATAAATGTTCCAAGTCTCTGCAGTTCACGTGTATCACTGTTGTTCATCTGAAATCAATGGATTATCATAGTCGCACAGCATATCAGAGAAAATAAATTATTCATAAAAATCATTTGGAGGCGGGGCACAGTGGCTTACGCCTGTAATCCCAGCGCTTTGGGAGGCCGAGACGGGCAGATCACCTGAGGTCAGGAGTTTGAGATCAGCCTGGCCAACATGGTGAAACCCTGTCTCTACTGAAAATACAAAAATTAGCTGGGCATGGAGGCAATGTGCCTATAATCCCAGCTACTCGGGGGGCTGAGGCAGGAGAATCACTTGAACCTGGGAGTTGGAGGTTGCAGTAAGCCAAGATCGCAGCATTGCACTCCAGCCTGGCCACAGAGCGAGACTCTGTCTCAATAATAACAATAATAATAATAATAATAATAATAATTTGGAAAACTTTTCTTTTTACATAAAAGGTAAGAACTTTGCATGATGTAGACAGAAGCCCAGCAATAAGTTGTGGACTGATTTTCAAATCCCTTCTATATGAGGTTAAAAAAAAAAGAATGTACAATAAATAACAACTAATCCATTGTCACTCAGTAGTCATATATCCTTAAAAAATATTTAAATTGATTATTAACCAAAAGATAATTATATTTAAGCAAAAACAGTCTCACACAAAAAGCAGCTCATTATTTTTAGTTACATTTGGCTGTGTGACCCCGCCTCCCTCCACGTGAACTACAGAGACTTGGAACATTAATGTGATTACTGAAGAACCTAAATAACTTGAGTGTGACCCCCACTCCCCCAACTACAACCTCTCAGCCCATGCTCTCTTCCTGTACCTTCCAGGTGTCCAACCCCAGGCTGCGATGGCTCGGGGCACGTGACTGGAAACTATGCTTCCCACAGAAGGTAGGATTGATCTTATTTCTGAGATGTGGAAATGAGCTTGTCAGCAGCAGTCAGAGAGATCACATAATTTTGCTTTGTTCTTTGTCGGGTCCCTATTTCAGCTTGTCCGGATGCCCTCGTGCAAGGAAAGGTGGTGTCAAAATGACCCCTACCAAGGAAGAAAAAGAAGACCCTGAACTGAAGTAAGTGCAACAGTTGAGACATGGGGGTCAGCTGTCTCTTGTTGGTAAAATGGGAGGGAACTTGGTTGGGATGCAATTGAACACGGATTGAGTTTCAGGGAAGGTGTACCCCATTAAATATAAGCAAGATTCAAACTATTTGGTGGTTTAAGAAAAGTTTCCAATTTATAGCTACATTTCCACAGCTCTTTGATAATGCAAAAGATTGTTTTAAAAAGTAACAGTTTCATACATTTCTCAATTGTTTTAAAGGAAAGTAGTATTGTGGAAGTACTATACAATGATAAATATGGCAGCATTTTCCCCCGAAACTTTACTTTTGCTTAAGGTGAAATTATATCTAAATTGAATTCCTTCCTCTAAGAAAGGTCATGGATGATATATGCAGATATAAAGTTGTTTTCTCAACAACAGTTCTAAATGCAATATTTAAACATTTAGAAACTCAAATTCCAATTCTATGAGTAATGTGCTATGCAGCGTCTGTTAAGGCAGTTAACATGTTATACCTTTGGTCTTCGGAAGCAACATAACATAGTCCTTATGTGGTTGGCTCTAGACCTAAAAAGTGTGGGCATGAACTTGGCTCCACTTCTTATAAAATGGGCGGCAAGTTACCTGAGCTCTCTAAGCTTCATTATTCCTCATCTACAAAATGGGATAATAATACTCTCTACCCAGTAGATTGTAGTGAATATTAAGTGAGATAATGCATGAAAATCGCGTAGCTCCGAGCCTGTTTATGCAATGCTGTTTTGCTAGTTATGGTGGCATATTTTATTAAAACTCTATAATTGCATGGTTTGTTCTCTGGAGAGCATAGGACTATCATTGCCTTCTTCCTGGCTGGTAATGTCTCTGCTTTCTCTCTAGATGTCCTGTGATAGGGTGTGATGGCCAAGGTCACATATCAGGTAAATACACATCACACCGCACAGCTTCTGGCTGTCCTCTGGCTGCCAAGAGACAGAAGGAGAATCCTCTCAACGGAGCCTCCCTCTCCTGGAAACTGAACAAGCAAGAGCTACCACATTGTCCCTTGCCAGGCTGCAATGGGCTGGGCCATGTAAATAATGTTTTTGTCACCCACCGAAGGTAACATGAGCTTTCTGTCTTTTTGTTGTAGTGTTGTGATCGGTTGTCGCCTAGGCTGCCTTGGGGAGAGGGTTGTGAACAACCCCCTAAAGGTTGTTCACTGTAGCAGTTGAGATGTCATAACATGAAGTCTTTCTGTATAGATATTGGATGAGCATGAAGAATGAAAAATGTTATTTTCTCTATTTCTTAAAATTACTACACAGTTTTCAAGTGCTCTAGAAAATGTACAGTTAGTTTTATTTGTATTCTAAAATGTTGCTTAGGCTGCTATTTCTTAATGGTTCAGTCATTTAATGGTTTACTTCAGTTCCAAGTGGTGATATCTGTTCTATTATGTTATGTAATTGCAAACTTTTACTTTACATATTTATAGCATTCCCTCTGTCTTACGGACTGGCTCAATTTGGGGGCAAAATTGTAGTTATTTTGCTACTGGGAGGATGTGACTCATCCGCAGCAGCCAGAAAGAAAATGACACAGTGACTGCAAAGTGTGCAGCAGGATACAGGAGATCTAGAAACCCTTTTATAGTTTCCCAGTGACTGAATTCCTTTACCACCGAGTGTCATGCATTCAATCAAGCCGTTTCTTGGGCAACAGTGATCTTTGTCCAGCTTTGTGGTTCACATTCCACCTAAAGGAAAAGATTAGAAGCTTCCCTACATATTTCTCCCAACAGTGGGGTCCTGTCTTGTCTTTTGGGCCACTGTACATGATGCTGGTTTAAAATCCAATGAAGCTTTAGGAAACCGTTGATGTTTTGTATATGAGTAGTGTAAACATTGAGCAAAATTGGGGCTTTTTGAGATTTTGCTCAGTTCTAAAGATATATACGGATGATATCAGAAAATAAAGCCTTCCAGGAATTGCTTGTTTAAAGATATTTAAATATTCAGTAAAACCTGTTTATGGAGAAAACTTGACTTTTTCCAGTGGTTTATTTTTTGATGGTTTTCAAATGTAGACCTATGTCCACAATAGCACACATTATTTTATTCTGAATTTGAATTATTATTTCATATTCAGGAACTTCAGTCACAAATCAAGTGTGCCTAATGGCACATTTACTGTACAATAGCTTGAATTCCTTGTAATGACCTCAGTAATATCCATGTTGATACTGCTAATGAAATATTAATGCTGTGCCGTGGTGAGCACATCCCTCAGTTAGCAATAATGAAGTTATCTTTAAAAATTGTGAAGAAGTTTTAAATGATGATGCCAAGGCTTGGTGAGGATGTGGAGCAACAGATACTCCCATACTCTGTAGGTAGCAGAGCAACTGGTAGTTCCACTTTAAGAAGCAAATTATCTTTAAAGAGTCAAGTTGAAAACAACAGATGCACTTGCCCCAGCACACACTCAGACTTATGCCCGGAGGATCTCTGCATATGAGAACCCGGAGATCTGTCTGACCACATCTGAGCAGTGTTGCTCTACTAACTCCAAACTGGAAACAACCTTGGTGCCCACTAACAGTGGAGTGGGTAAATAAGTAGTGCTTATTGATGGTGGTACATGCCTGTGGTCCCAGCTACTCAGGAGGCTGAGGCAGGACGATTGCTTGAGCCTGGGAGTTTGAGGCTGCAGTGAGCTGTGATTGCTCCACTGCGCTCAAGCCTGGTGACAGAACAAGACTCCATCTCTAAAAATAGAATATTCTTTTAACTGCAAATACACATCATAGGTTCCTGTTTACATATTATGTATTTCATAATAAGAAAAAGAAAATTCTGATTTCAAAAATATAGGCTGCAACATTAATGCCAAGGTACTATTTTCTTTCCTTTCTTTCTTTCTTTCTTTCTTTCTTTCTTTCTTTCTTTCTTTCTTTCTTTCTTTTTCTTTCTTTCTTTCTTTCTTTCTTTCTTTCTTTCTTTCTTTCTTTCTTTCTTTCTTTCTCTCTCTCTCTTTCTTTCTTTCTTTTTTGAAACAGAGTCTCACTCTGTCGCCCATGCTGGAGTGCAGTGGGCTTGACCTCGGCTCACTGCAACCTCTGCCTCCCCAGTTCAAATGATTCTTCTGCCTCAGCCTCCTGAGTGGCTGGGACTGCAAGTGCATGCCACCACACCAGGCTAATTTTTGTATTTTTAGTAGAGACAGGGTTTTGCCATGTTGGTCAGGCTGGTCTCGAACTCCTGACCTCAGGTGATCTGCCCACCTTGGCCTCCTAAAGTGCTGGAATTACAGGCATGAGCCACCGCACCCAGCCTCCAAGTTATTATTTTCTAGGAGATGGGAAGCAGTGAAGAATTTAGACAAAGGTAATGCAGATTTCAGCATTCTTGACTCGAAAGTTCTCTTGCAATTTAAAATATTTAAGAAATTGGATTTAATTTGGGGTATCCTCTTTAAGGTGGAATACTCTTTCTTTTCTATGTGTAGAATTTAATGGAATTGAATTTCTCTTGTGATTTCAAATACTTAAGAGACTGTATTTAATGTGGGGTATTCTCTTTAAGGTGGAATGCTCTCTCTTTTCTGTGTGTGGAATTTCTTTCTTTTTTTTTTTTTTTTTTTTGATGGAGTCTCACTCTGTCACCCAGGCTGGAGTGCAGTGGTGTGATCTCAGCTCACTGCAACCTCCGCCTCCCAGGTTCAAGCGATTCTTCTGCCTCAGCCTCCCAAGTAGCTGGTACCACTATACCCAGCTAATTTGTTGTATTTTTGTTAGAGACAGGGTTTCACCATGTTGGTCAGGCTGTTCTCAAACTCCTGAACTCAAATGATCTGCCTGCCTCAGCCTCCCAAAGTGCTGAGATTACAGGTATGAGCCACCGTGCCCAGCCTATGTGTAGAATTTAATGCAATAATATGGCAAAACGCCTCGCTTATGCCTGGCATGCAGTAGGGGTTCAACACAGATGATCTCCTTTCTTGTTTGTGAAGATAATATTAAGCCTATATGTGTATATGCAGGATGACTTACATGACTTGGAATATAACTCACAACTGGCTTTTATATGTTACGTATTTTGAATCTGAAATCTCTGAGATTGTTCATATTCTTTCCCATCACTTGTCACCTAGTAATAGCTGACATGTATTCAGGGTTCTTGCCCACAGACAGCACCCTTATAAGTAACTTGTACGGTTTATTCCTTTAAACCTTTGCAAAACCCTGTGAGCTATAGGTATTATAATTATCCTCAGTTGACAGAAGATGAAACAAGCACAGGAAAGTTATGGAATTGCTTTGAATACAGGTTGGCACGTGAGAGCCAGTGTCATCCCACTTCCCCTAAGGTTTAATGATGGGTCCTCACCATGGGCCAGGCACCAAGCTGAGGTGTCACAGGCACTAGTGCATAGACTTTTCTCAACCAAAGTGGGAATCATTACAAAACACACTTTGTAGGACGTTTAAGAACAATTTGACCCACACACTATATCCATATTATATTTATATAATAACTACCTTCAAACCTTGCTTTAAATCTCTATGTGACAAAATTTTCCCTTTGAAAAAAATAGCAATCTGAGAAGACAAGTGATATATTAAAACACACACACAATTATGGATGTTTGTAGCTTTAAAATCAGAAGTCCAGTGATTGACAGAACTCATTTAGTGCTATGCCATATCTTTGTGATTTTATTGAAACTTAGTAATAATATATTGTAAGCAATTATGTTCATGACATACATTGTATCACCTGCCATTTTGCTTTAAGAAGGCAGATGAAGATATAATTTAAAATTGCAGCTGGGCACCGTGGATCACGCCTGTAATCCCAGCACTTTGGGAGGCCAAGGCGGGCAGATCACTTGCTGTCAGGAGTTCGAGTCCAGCCTGGCCAATATGGTGAAACCCCGTCTCTACTAAAAATACAAAAAATAGCCAGGTGTGGTGGTGTGCACCTATAATCTCAGCTACTTGGGAGGCTGAGGCAGGAGAATTTCTTGAGCCCAGGAGGTGGAGGTTGCAGTGAGCCAAACTGTGCCAGCGCACTTCAGCCTGGGTGGCTTGGTGAGACCCTGCCTCAAAAAAAAAAAATCCCTTAATATGTCATAATAGAATGGTAATTTTGGTCAAAACCATATAAGGCATGTTTTTTTCTGCCTTTCCAGTATGGAGCCAAATATCTCAGCCTCTTAAAATCTGCCTTCAAAAGGAAAAAGGACTTTTAAAATATTTTTCCTGCCCTTTTTTTTTTTAATTTAAGATTCATTTTACATCCTGGAAGATATTAAATCTCTACATTGGAAGACACAAAATCAAGTGGCATTTTGGAAGCAAAGCCTCTCTTTCATAACTATATTCTTTGCTTCTAAGTCATGTAATTATGGATGGACGCTTCATTAACTTTTCCACAATACTGTGTCACCCTGAAAGTTCTCTGGCATGTTGTCTGCACAGAGTAGATCCTTTAAGGGTGAGGATCAGAGAAGTTCTAATGAGGTATTAATATCCATTATGTTACAAATGGACTTACTGAAGGTCACCTTTAAATATCCAGTTTACCAAATAAATATTCATGATTATTTTCTCAGAATACAATACGTGACATAAAACAAGACAGACATGCAAACTCCCCATAAAACAGATAATGAAACTTTTATAGGCCACAGTTGACAGTGAGAAGCTTCTGAAAATAGAAGACACAGTTTCCAAGTTGAGTTTGTGCTTTTCATTATTTTCTTTTTCTGTGTAGAAAAATCTATAGCTTATCAAATTAGGCAAACTGCATAACCTTTTCTATATATGTAATAGTATATGTCTATTATTTTCTATATTTCATAGACTCTTAGTGTAGAATAATTAGTATTCTTGAAAAAATACAGTAATTAAGCACACATTTATTAAGGGCTTTTCTTCAGAAATATTTTCTTTCACTCTGCCAAATGTCCCAAGCTTCAGAGTGAAATGATTTCTTTACAGATGAGTTGTAACTAACTTTCTGCAGAAAAAAAGACTTTAAATGACTGATTATAATCATCACTATTTTGATCTAAAAATTGTTTCTACAAAAACACAGCAAGATTGCAAAAGAATTAATGGCTGGATAGAATAACAAAATTATCTGATCATAAACGTTGAAAAACAAGTTTTCTTCAATGTTGTCATTTATCATGCTGGTGCAATTTAAATAAAACAGATGACATTAAGGGAAAGAAACCCTGCTGAAGAGTGCCACTACTAAATGGAAGGGTTATAAATACCACTGCAATGTAATAGACTGCCTCTGCAGTGATTGCATCTGAATACACTTGTGGCAGCTCCTCTTATTCTCCTTCCAGGGTAGAGATTTTTTTAATGAAAAATGTTGTAAAAGTTCGAGAAAAAAATTAAAAACATTCCCATAACCAAACTGAATTTGCCATGGGGGCGTGGGGTAGGGCTTTATTTTGACTTGTATTAATTTGAGTCATTCTATAAAGGTCAAGGGACACTTTATATAAAGGCAGGAAGAACTAGATTCTGCTTTATTACTCATGGAATTTTGACTAATTGGGAACAATTCTTATTCATAATATATATGTACAATTTCACATTTACAGAAAATAAAGTAACCACTACTAAACAAAAGAACTTACTTGAATGGAGATGAATAGCAATTTAACAAAATAAATTAAATAATAATTGTGTATCGGCAGTAACTATTTGTACCTTGATTTAAGGAAAGAAAGCAAAACATTTTACATTATTTGAGGGCCTTTGGCCTTTGCTTTAATGGGTATGTATTCATTACTCTCTACAAAGAGACTGTGGGTTATAATGTAATTAATCGGCAGCAAAAACACAAATAGTAGGTTGTGAATAAAACATTTTAATTTATATAAGAAATCATATACATTTCATACATTAGTACAATTTCTATTTTCACAGCTTATCTGGATGTCCTCTCAATGCACAAGTTATCAAAAAGGGCAAGGTTTCTGAAGAACTCATGACCATCAAGCTCAAAGCAACTGGGGGTAAGAGCACAGGGCTGGCTGTCACCACCTCCTGCAGGGTGTAGACCCTGGCTCCCCAAAGCATTCCGTGTGTCCAAGTATTCTCTAGGTGGGAAGCATAATTTTAATGTACAAGAAGAAAGGTTTCCTCAGATTTGAACTAAAATTATAACTTTGTTTAAAAACCAATTTTTTGATGTCTTCCTTATTTTTAAATAAGGAGTGATCTCCAACAGAGAAAGTCAGGCAGTGGGGTATGATGGATTAAGATATACTTGTGGTTGGCAGGGCATGCTGGCTCACGCCTGTAATCCCAGCACTTTGGGAGGCCAAGGATAGAGGATTGCTTGAGGTCAGAAGTTTGTGACCAGCCTGGGCAACATAGCCAGACCCCATCTCTAAAAAAAAATATTAGCCCAGTGTGGTGGGGCACACCTGTAGTCCCAGTTACTCTGGAAGCTGAGATAGGAGGATTGTAGAGACCAGGAGCCCAGGATCGAGGCTGTTGTAGTGAGATATGATAGGGCCACTGCACTCCAGCCTGGACAACTGCGAGAGACCCTATCTCTAAACAAAACAACAACAACAAAGATACACTAGTGGAAGTTGTGTCCTTCAGTCTCTCTCACGTGTGCGTGTTCTCTTTCTCTCTCGTGTGTGTGTACGTGTGTGTGTGTGTGTGTACGTGTGCGTTTTTCTGGTATAAATCTGCTATAAAATTTCAGGAAGCAGTTTCTGGCATCTGTATGTGAATCCTTCAATTGTGTTCTTCTGTGCTCAACATGATATTTTTATAGAGATTCTGGAAGGTTTGGACTTAACATCCAGATCTTTACCTACGTCTACATTTCCCTAGATATTTCCTTAGTGTCAATCCCCTCTCCAAGTTCAGAGACACAGTTTCTGAGTTCTCTGTTTGGATCCTCCAATTTTCCTTTGATTCTTGAATGCATTTTCTTGAGATTTCTAATGAGCATTATCTGGGGCCTGTGTTGTTTTCCATCAAAGATCGTTCCAAAGCATTTGAGAAACAATGACAGAGCAATTATTTTGTTCTGGAGACTTTATTTGATGGCATCTTTGGCACATGACTAGAATTGAGCTGGGGACTTTCACCGTTGCTACTTTCCCTGAAAGCATTGCTCAATCTTTTTAATTTGTGTGTGTGATTTTTAAAAAGAAGACATGCAGTATCCAAGGGAGGGAAAGCACTCGAGCTTCCTACTGTTTCCTTCCAAGGCCTTCATCTGCTTTATTTAAAGCGGCCCTTGTGGGGGATGCTCTCCCTCCGTGGGTCCTCACCGCTAAGCGCCAAAGGAGGGGAGTGTACATGCAGAGGAGAAATAAAGCCCTGGCTGCTGGGGATGGGCCTGCCTCTTCCAGTCTTTCCAGCATTCACATGCTCAGTAAAAGAGCTTTTCACTAGATGTTCTGACTGCTCCTTGGAAATACTGCCCATTCCCTAAATACTTCTCAGTACATATGCAGTGAAATTGGGACAATTTAATGTGTATTTATTTATCTCCTTATTTCAAATAGTATTTAAAGGATAAGGACTGCAGAGCTACATGAAATTTTTCTAAAATTCTGGTTAAAAATTTAATTCAGCCAGAAACAGTGGCTCACATCTGTAATCCCAGCACTTTGGGAGGCCGAGGTGGGCAGATCACGAGATCAGGAGATCAAGACCATACTGGCCAACATGGTGAAACCCCATCTCTACTAAAAATACAAAAAAATTAGCCAGTGTGATGGCGCACACCTGTAGTCCGAGCTACTCAGGAGGCTGAGGGAGGGAACTGCTTGAACCCTGGAGGCAGAGGTTGCAGTGAGCCAAAAAAGCACCACCGCACTCCAGCCTGGGCAACAGAGTGAGACTCTGTCTCAAAAAAAAAAAAAATTAATTCAAAAATGAGACAAAGGAAAGTCGAAGATAAGAATGCAAGATGGAGCAAGGCTGAGGACACTAAGACGTGTGCGAAGAGTCATTTCTTGCTGGGTAAATAAGGATTGCAAATTTGACATCACCATTTAGAAGCCAACACAAAAGAAAGCTATAATCGCCGTGTGAATCACGTGGTAGTAAGTAAACTCAGAGCAAAATTCCTTCTGGAACCCAGTGCATGAAGAAAATATTTCTTATGAGTTCTCATTATGAGAACACCACTACCATCCATACTGTAAACAGAATATAAATTACAAGGCCACTCCTAAGAAAGATAAAAACAGAACAGTCATCTGCCATTACATCAAATTATGACAGAGCTTTGCAGGGGGCCAGCAGCAGGTGGTCTGTCTGAACCCACAATAGACTTACACAGAGACCCAGGAGCAGCAGGGCTGAGCACATACACTTCAAAGGGTCCCTATATGTCTAGCATCTTCAGCTGAGTTTTCAAAGAATATAGAGCAGCAGCGAGCTGGGTTGAACCCATTGACAAGTGTCGGGGTGCAGTCATTCTATGTGGACAGGTAACTAACTGGAAAAGTACACGTTTTACAATCCAAGAAACTAGAGGCTGATGCTCTGTAAAGCTTAAGAACCTACAATGACTTTGCATGAGAAAAAGCCCACCTGAATTCAGGTCAGAAGGAACTAAAGTGGTTTGGGGATCTGCTCTAACAATGCTGTGTTTCATGATCCCTTACCTTAAAGTGTGGCCACAATAATTGTTCTCTGGATGATCTTTAAAGTAGATGTAAACCAACACACCTTCAGACATTAAAAATGTTAAATCAAATTGCAATGAAATACAAAGTGCATATGGCTTTACCTTTAGCATACTATGTTAATTTAAACTAGGTACAAATCATTCATGTAATTAGCTGAATTAGATAATATTTTAGGGGAATATTATGTACAAACCATTTCAAACATGGAAGGTCTATATCAAAAAATGTGTACATTAATTTTAGAATAATTGATCTTTAGTTCTCCATCCTTGCCATAATTAAATTGCCACATTAATTTTTAAAGACCTTTACTAGTCCTTGATAATAAAATTAGGCCATCTGTATAAGAAAGAATGCCAGTCCTTCTGTGCTTTGTAGAAACAAGCAGAAGTTATGATAATTGATCTATGTATATGGTCTTGCATTTAGGAGCTCCTTCTAGCTCTTCTCATGTGACAAAATAGTGTGTCCTAAATATAGTTATATATAATTTATTTCTAGATATTAACTCTCCTCACTCCTTTAATAACTAAATAGCCAAATTTACATTAACTCATTTTCTCCTAAATAAAAAAAATAGTACAATTTTGGTACGTAAACTCAATTTAAAAATAAAAGTTCGGCCGGGCACGGTGGCTCATGCCTTAATCCCAGAACTTTGGGAGGCCGAGAAGGGTGGATCATGAGGTCAGAAGTTCAAGACTAGCCTGGCCAACATGTTGAAACCCCATCTCTAATAAAAATACAAAAAAAAACATTAGCTGAGTGTGGTGGCAGGCTCCTGTAATCCCAGCTACTCAGGAGGCTGAGGCAGGAGAATCGCTTGAACTCAGAGGGCACAGGTTGCAGTGAGCCAAGATCGTGCCACTGCACTCCAGCCTGGGTGACAGAGTGAGACTCCATCTAAAAAATAAATAAATAAATAAATAGAAGTTCACTCAAGAAATATAATAGAATTTGTTTGAAATATAATAGAATTGCTTCATTTGTATAATATGAAAAAACATAACTATAGTACTTAAAGCCTCATAAGTTGAGGATACTTGCTCTATACAGGTATATACATGGCTTGCATAATTATACAGAATACAAAGAAAATATAATATATGATATAATCCCCAAATATGCAAATTAGGCACAGATTAGTACCAAATAAATATTAGAATTATTAAATGAAAAGAAAGCATAATCTATTGCTTTTACATAAATGGATTATATAAAGAATCAAAGTCGCTGAACAGTTAAGTAAAATATTTAGTGGAGGCTAGGCGCGGTGTCTCACGCTTATAATCCCAGCACTTTGGGAGGCAAGGAAGGCGGATCAGCAGGTCAAGAGATTGAGACCATCCTGGCCAACATGGTGAAACTCTGTCTTTACTAAAAATAAAAAAATTAGCTGGGCATGGTGGCGTACGCCTGTAGTCTCAGCTACTCAGGAGGCTGAGGCAGGAGAATCGCTTGAACCTGGGAGGCAGAGGTTGCAGTGAGCAGAGATTGCGCTACTGTACTGCAGCCTGGTGACAGAGTGAGACTCCGACTCAAAAAATAATAATAATAATAATTTAGTGGATAGTTTATACGGTTTCCTTGATAATCAGCAATACCTAGCTAGTCCAACACTCTACTAGAAGTATGTCTGTAAACATCAGGGCACACCTTTTACTGATACTTCCAAAACAGATGAAACATCTATGAATAAAGATAGTATTTTCATGGTTAAAAGAACATATTCTGGAACCAGAGAGCTTATATTTGAATCCCCGCTTACCACTTACTTTGTAACTTGGCTTCCCATCCATACTTTGAGGTAATAAATGTTTCTACCTCATGGTTTTTAAATGAGGATCATACGAGTTAATATTTGGAAGTGCAGAGTGAAATCCAAAGGTTCTTAAAGACTGTGTGCATGGAAAGAAGTTTGGCAGATGAGCGACTCTGTGGAAACAGATAAAGTGATATGTTAACAGGAAACATTACAAAGAAATTAGTTGAATTTGATCCTGTGGCTAAAATAGCTCCCCAGATCCCAGAAATTATAATAAAAACATTAGTTTCTTCACTGATTAATTCTATGAGCATGTAAAGGGAGCCTGTTACGTATTAGATCCCATGACAATGTTTCCTTTTTGAGATCTCATCTTATGATCTTCCCTCACAAGCTCCAGCCATCTTTTGTTATTAGGCATCTTCCAAACAGCCCCATCTTGATTAAGAGGCTGGGGTGTCTTCAGGAACATTGGCCCTCAGCGAAACATAATCCTAACGAAATCCCAGAACCAAGAACTCAGGCTGTCACTTAAACAGTCTTCTCACAAGCACTCATAACTTAGCCAAAATTGAACTTTTACTTATCCTACTACAAGTTTCAGCCTCCCAGTCTGCCTCATCACAGAGACAGCTCTACAGTTACCCACCTGCTCTGGCAGAAACAAGCAGTCAGGGTTGATTCCTCTCTTCTCAGTCGATTCCTCTTTTCTCTAACCCCCTACCTCAAGCCCTCACAAGTCCTGCAAATTCTGCCTACAGATTAGATCCTGAGTCTGTCTCCTTCTCTTGACCTCACTTCCCTACACCCAGCCAGGACTCCAGCAATCATCTCCTCATGGGTCTCCTTGCTTCTGCTCTGTCTCTTCTCCAATCTATCCTCTACTCAAAACTCCAAATTATGTTTGTGAAAATTCAGCTCAATCACCCCAGCTTCCCTACCTAAAGCCCTTCCCTGGCTCCTGTTGCACTTGGAATAAACCTAAGCTCCCAGGATGTCCGCATGGCCTGCTCCCATCATTCACTTTCTTGCTGTCCATGGGGCACTCACTCCCTCCCCAGCCTGGGCTCTGGGCTTCCTTCCTCCTCTTGGATGCTCAGCTGCTGGCTGGTTTTTCACAGGCCTGCCTCCTTCTGATCTTGAAAGTCTTGAAAGGAGTGCATCTTCTCCAGTGAAGGGCCTCCCAGAACTCTTTGTGCTTCCTTCGGAACACTTCATGTTTTACAAGCATCTCCTTGGTTTTTGTCTGCCTCACCAGATATTATGTAAGAAAATAGCATTCTTTGAGGTGGAATTTTACTATAAAAAGACAGAAAAGAAAAACAATATGTCAAAGAAATTTATAACAATAGAAGTTTTCGATAGCTCAAATCAGAAAAATTTCAAGTGCTGATAGCACTCCAAATACCTGTTTCATTGAGAATCCAGATATTTCAGTGCTTTCTTCCCCAGCTCTTACCCATCAATTGTCTGAGAGGAGATCCCTGTACCAGCACACCAACCAGTAAAATACGGGGCTCCAAGATGCAGTACAATTCTGCAGACACAGCTGGCCAGTGCAGAATGAATCCTGAGTCCCAGATACTATAGTTCCATGAGTATGGTCCTGGGTAACTGTTGGTTGTTTTCTTAGTAGCCATGTCATACTGTTGACTCATATTTAAACTGGTCTAACTACTAAGGTACCTAAGTCTTATATGTTGGTTTGTTTTCCTTTTTTCATTAAATCTTAGAGCCCAGAGTTATATCAATCTTATGACACACTCTCTTCATTGGTCCATGCATGGCTCACTTTATTCAGTAGTTACTTTTAATAAAGCAGTAAGTACCCACAGAATAGCCATCTGTTTTATCATGCTGTATGTGATGTAACTTTCGGCTTACTTTTTTTCTCTTCGCACTAAATTACTAAGAATCTCCCGTGTTGTTTTTGGTGGGCATGTGGTTTCCTTTCAAGTTGTGCTTTTGGCGAGCAACACTGCTGTGTACACCTTATGCATGCTTCCTGTGTACAACCATTTGTTTTGGGTGTGTGCCTAAGGAAGAAATTGTAGGGTCATAGAGAATGTGAGCATCCACCTTCAGGAGGTAATGGATTATTTCCCAAAGTAGTCACCCTAGGAAAGTATAAGAGCCCAGATCTCTTTCAAACCAATTGTCAAGCCAAGTACCCTTTATCCTCCTCTCATGAAATTGCTCCTATGAAGTCTCTACGTGGAAGTTCACATGTCCTTCTTCATTGTCACCCTGGTTCAGATTCATTCTTCTAGGAGGTAAATTACCTCCAATCCTGCTTCCCGTACCCTTAATATTAACTACCTTCCCCAGGTCCTTGAAACCTTTCAAATGTAGTCATACTCCTTCTACAAAGTAATCATGGGAAATAACCCCCATTCACTGAGAGCCTGTGGCACGTTTAGCGCTCTACATTTTATTGCATTCATTCTCAGTGTAGATAACATGCCTATTTTACAGAAGAGGATACTGAAGCACAAAGAAGATAAGTAAGTTGCCCAAGTTGCAGAACAGGAGTCAAACTCCCAAGCTGATGTCCTTCCCCCTAAATTACATTTTCCTCATCCATGTCCATGTGGAAGACTATGCCAATGTGTTTCTGGACTCTAATTCACCTGCCAGCAGCCCCGCAGCTCTGCCTCCCATCATGGGTCCTAAGGTCTAACTCAACTAAACAGATATTTAATTACTCAGCATAAAACTGTCCTTGCAGCATTTTGAATACGAGAATGCAAGGGCTTTGAGGTTTAATCCCAGCTCTGCCTCTTAATTTGAACTTGGGCAGGTTATTTAACTTCTGTCAGTGATTCTTGAGGCCTCATTTAACCTCGCTGGGCTCGGTGTCTTCATATGTGAGGAGGGTATAATGGAGCGTGTCCCACTGTAGGGTGTGGTGAGATGTAGTTGAAGACATATTTACAAATGTGTCTGGCAGCACCCCTGGGACATAACTGAGCTACATGCAATGGTGGCACTTTTCTACTCCCTCTTTTCTTTCTTACCAATAAATTAAATCTGTAACTTCTCTTATCCACTTTTTCAGAATCCTAGATATGCATTGTTTTGGTAAAAACACTAAATGAAAATCTCATTTTCAAGTAGCAAATCACAAACATATAATGACTCATTTGTTAACAGTTTTCAGTTGGAACTAAGGTAGTCTTACTCTTTACAGGAATAGAGAGTGATGAAGAAATTAGGCATTTGGATGAAGAAATAAAGGAACTGAATGAATCCAACCTTAAAATTGAAGCAGATATGATGAAACTTCAGACCCAGGTAAAAAAAAGAAGTAATTCATGATCCTTAATGTAATCATAATCTTTGGTGGAAACAAAACATTGAAATTTTAAAACTTGTGTGAAAATACATGGTATCTTAGAGTCAATATGCTGAGTGTTTCTAGATTCCATAATTATTGTAATATTCTGAATAGGTGGATCATCCCAGGTTACCATTTATTCAGTAGCTGTGGGCAAGCTTTCTCATGTTTTTGCCCTGGTGGCATCAAAGTTTTTATAAGCAAACAAGGCAGATCATCCTATAACCAAAGAGTCTCTGGTGCATTAGAAAAAAAATGTGATGGAAAGGTAAGAATCCTTGGTTTTATTCAAAATTCAAGTAAAATATAGCAACTTTTTATTTAATGTTTTTGGAACACCTCTGAATGTGTAAGTATTTATTAGAAACAGATCTTACTGAACATTTTCTTGAGCAAATTCTTTACCTAAAAGCCCAAGCAATTTCTCAATTCTGCATTCTTCTTTGTGATGTCTGCCTCATCTCCTGGAAATCAACAGTTCAGTCCAAGATTTTTAAAACACGAATCATAACTCTCTTGCAACAAGTTAGCAGCAAAAGAATGAGACAGAGCATACGACTGTCTTTCTCCCCTTCCCTTCTCTCCTCTTCTGAAATGCAGGATTTGTATGCCACCACAGTTACTGGATCTCTTGGAAGTCCTCACACAACAGCTTAAGACAAAGGGTTTTAATCCATCTGAAATTTAGGTTTCCTTACCCAGAGTGACCATTGTTGCCATCATCAATTAATGGCCATCTGGTCCACAGATTGATACTTTTGTCTAGAAATCATGGGAATTCCTCTAGAAAACCATTAGCAAAGAACACAAAGCCCTCTGCCCTCCTGAGACTTATAGTCTAGAAGGAGGAAGCAGACAATAAACAAAAAAGTCATAAATGATCAATGGTGTTGTATGCTAGAATGGCAGGGGGCTGGGCGAGTGGCTGTATTTCAATACTAAATGGGACCACCAGCCACCAGGGAGAAGAAAGCCATCCACAAAGACTTGAGGAATGAGGGAGTTAGCCAAACAAGTATGGAGAAAGAGTGTTTCAGACAGAAGAAACCCTGCAAGCGCAAAAGTTCTCATCATGAGAAGGCCTGGGGATTTCAGAAATAGCAAAGAGAAGTGTGGCCGCAGGTGAGTGAGCTGGGTGAGGCAGGTCACAGGATAACAGTCTCAGAGACAACAGGGCAGCTCACATGGGGCATCTTAGGCCATTTTAAAGACCTTGGTTTTTATTCTGAATGTGTGCAGAACTGTAGCACAGTTTTGAGCTAACGAGTAACATAATCCCATCTGATTGACATGCTGACTTGCATTTTAACAGGCTCACCTTGGTGGCTGTGTTGAGGAAAGGCCAAAAAGAGATTAGATGGGGTAATGGCAAACACAGGGCCACCCACGAGAAGGCAGCACAGTCACACTGGTGGCTGGGCCCAGGGGGCAGCAGAGTGGAGGGGACAGTGGTCCCATCCTGGATATTTTGAAGGAGGAGCCAGTGGAGGTGAGGTATGAAAGAAAGAGCCATGGGGGATCTGCACTACAGTTGAGTTTCTGCTGACTGGAAAAGGGACAGTGGATGGAGCAAGTTTGGGGAAAATAGCAAAGTTTACTTTAAACATGTTGAGTTTGAGATATCCATCATACAGCCATGTGGAGAAGTTCTACAATTCATGAGGAAGTCTGGGCTGAAGATGAAAATTTGGGGATTTGATTCCAGCACTTCAAACAATCCAATGGGGCTGCAGCTTCATGCCGAGAAGTTACACGCATGTATCTCTGCATCTGTTAGTATTCAGATGCACTTGGTGCATTTTCCTTCAGGGAGAAACCTTTTACACTCCTTCCAAACTCCACTACTCACATTCCCAAGTTATTTCTGTTGTAGATCACATCTATGGAGAGCAACTTAAAGACGATAGAGGAGGAGAACAAACTCATAGAACAGAACAATGAAAGTCTGCTGAAAGAGCTGGCAGGTCTAAGCCAAGCTCTCATTTCAAGCCTTGCCGACATCCAGCTTCCACAGATGGTAAGTTCAAGGCCAGAACCTTGCCGTTCCATTACAAGCGTTTGTAGTGTCATCATGCATCTACCCACGGGGTTGCCACGACTGAGCTTTGAGGAGACCTGTGAGCAGTCACAGAGTGACCACACTTCATCACAGTCTGGCTTGGAGTAATCTCCCTCTCTGGGAACATGGTAGATACATTTATTTAAATTATATGAAGGCCAAGGATTTTTTAGAGGCCAAAGTCATTTAAAAACAAAGGATTTTTTAAAGCTCGGTTCACAATGTCATGTGAAAGTTGAAGGGCAAAACTCCCTCAGTGAAAATGTATTTCCAAGTAGAAGATTCCATGTCTAACAAAATTTGAGACCATTATTTGCATCATCCACCCAAATCAGGAACTGTAACCAAAAATGTTCAATTCCCAATGGACTAGGTGCTTTCTTCATATGGAAGTATGAAGAACCTACTTCAGTTCTCCTCATATAAAATAAAAAGCAAAAAAAAAATGAACAAGGAATCCTCATTTTCAAAATCTAAGCATGTCTTTTAGGTATGCAACTATAGTCCTCTATCAGCTAGTAATGGGCACACATTCTAAGAAATGTGTCCTTAGGCAATTTTGACGTTGTGTGAACATCATACAGTGAACTTTCACAAACCCAGATGACAGACCCTACTTTACTTACTTTGCACCCAGGGTGTATGGTACAGCCTACTGCTCTGAGGTTACCCACCTGTGCAGCAAGTTAGTGTACTGAATACTTTAGGCAATTATTAGTATTTGTGTATCTAAACATGGAAAAACATATCTAAACCATAAAAACATGCTATTGTTATCTTATGGGACTATCATCATATATTCAGTCTATCATTGACTGAGATGTTGTTATGCATTGCATGACTGTATTTGGAATTCATAGAAAATTAACTTCTTTTACATATTCTTAAATACAGACAAATCTTTGGAGGAGAGACTACATTGCTAAATGCTTTTAATTTCCTCAGAACCTAAATTTTTAGAATAATTTTTCCAAAGATGCCTATTTTATATATGAAATTATTTATAGAAGCAGCAATGTGATAAAGAAATGTAATTGGTTTTGGTTAAAACATTAAGCCCCTCCATTTTACCCAAGTTCCTAGCATGGGGTTCTTATCTTAACCAATTCCAAATATGTTTCTTGACTCCCACCAGCCAAAAAATCAATAATGTAATAATGAACACAAAGCAAAATAAATGATACCACTATGGTAAGGATTAAGGTAATTATTAAAAATCATTGCAATGTTATTTATTAATGTTGCATAAATCATACTTTGAATATGCATTCCTTAGTATTTTCTTCTTCACCACTGCCATAAAAAATAGGTACCACACAAGTTAACCTGTGCCTTGTATACTCACCACACAGGGCACTCTAGTGGTGATTTTTAGTGCTGATCACACAAAATGTTACGAAAGCACCAAAGAGCGAGCATTAGTATTCCCATTCCATAGTTGAAGAAATCAGGGCTCAGAGAGCTTACTTAATTTGATCAAGTTTCCAAAGCTAACACAAGGCAAGTGGGCCCGGCCCTGCAGAGTGGCCTTTACCCACTGTGCTACCTGGGTTCCCATCCAATCCCCTGACTCTCCAAGAAACACAAGGCACAACAAAGGCAGGAAAGAGAAGGGGACAGAGAATCATGATTGGACAATACTAATAATTTAGATCAGCGCTTTGCCGAGCAGAGCACAACCAAATAGCTTCAAATTTAGAAAGCTTATTTCCTTAAATAGCATCAATAACAATACTTTGACATTTAAATGTCCTTTCTTCCAAGCACCTTTGCGAAGTAAGTCTCACGTCATGCGTTTTTAAAAAGGAGGGAAAATGGTGGCAACAGAAATGACTGAGTAGCATTCCCCTTGTGACATTCATTCCATTTCACATTTGTGTGAAATTTACATGTATCCAGCATGTGCTCTCCTTGAAGCATCACACTGGGTAAAGGAGAGACCGAAACATACAAAAAGAACAGGGAGGCCAAGCGTGGTGGCTCACACCTGTAATCCCAGCACTTTGGGAGGCCGAGGCTGGTGGGTCACCTGAGGTCAAGTGTTTGAGACCAGCCTGGCCAACATGGTGAAATTCCATCTCTAATAAAAATACAAAAATTAGCTGGGAGTGGTGGTGCACTCCTGTAATCCCAGCTACTTGGGGGGCTGAGGCAGGAGAATCGCTTGAACCCGGGAGGCAGAGGTTGCAGTGAGGTGAGATCACATCCTGCACTCCAGCCAGGACAATACAGCGAGACTCTGACTCCAAAAAAAAAAAAAAAAAAAAAACAGGGGATGAATAAATTTAAACTTTGTGAAACTGATATTCTGCTTACAGAGACTGAGAAATTTTTAAAAGTATATTGCAATGATGCCACAGGAGAGAAACAGGCTAAAAGGATCTGAGGATGGAGGAGGAAAATTTTCCATCACAACTGTTACTGAGCAACTTGCTCAAATCTTAAATTCCTTAAGTTTCTGCCCAGTGCTGTTAAAGGCACCACTTAGTACAAGCAACCCTTCCTTCCCAGCCTCACAAATATTCACCTTCCACAAACAGGAGGCATATGTAGTGCAAGGCATGTGCAGTCAAGGCTGAGGCTGCCTCCCAAGAGAAGTAGAAAAGTTTTGTGGAGTCCGAGTCCATAGCCAGACATATACTTTATGTGCTCCAAATCAACCCCAAATACTGTACAAGCCAGTCATATTCGTCTCCTGAATTAAGAGTGAACAGATGAATCCCACACACACTCCGTCTCTCTCCATCCCCTGCAACTCCAGCAGTCATATGCACCCTTGCCTTCCCTCCCGACTCCCGGATCACTGATCTTCGATGTCACTGGGTCCTTCTTTTCCCTCAGCCTGAACCACTGTGATTGGGTCAATGTGTTTTGTCTCCATTTAGGGACCTATCAGTGAGCAGAATTTTGAAGCATATGTAAATACACTCACAGACATGTACAGCAATCTGGAACGGGACTATTCCCCGGAATGCAAAGCTCTACTGGAAAGTATCAAACAGGCAGTGAAGGGTATCCATGTGTAGGATCACAGCGCTGCCGGGCAACAGAAGTTACCAACAGCAGTAAACTCCAGATGGATCTGTTAGAGGTTCATGTACTGCTAAGGCATGGAGGTTGCCGTACTGCATTTACAATTTGCAACATTGCACTAATTTTATTTTCCCCAGCTGATATAAAAAGGAAAGAAAAACTATGATAGACTTCTTGGATTAAAAGCAATGCAGTCAATTATTAGATCTTATTTATTTTCATATGTTTTTCTTTTATTTCTTCATTGTACTCTTCTTTTGTAAAGTATATGTAAAATAAATGTGACATTTTTATAATTTATTTATTACTAATCAAAGAGTTTTTTATCTTTTAACTGCATTTTGAAGTCTGCCGTATTTTTACAAGTGTGTTTATTAATTTATTTTCCAATAGGATTTAAATAGAAATGCTATTCTCAAGTCATCTTTCTTGCTGGGTTTTAATGAGGAAACAGGAAAGGGTGAAGGAAATCCTTGTCTAAGGACTGCACTATAGTTGAGTTTGATTTTTATTGCACACTTCTTCCCCCACCTTTCACTGGTTTTTGTATTTATAAATGAATTTGCGGTAAGGTGAGCTGCACGGAAGGAATAAGAAGACAAATGGCGCCCACTAGTGGGGAATCCGCATTCACAAAAGCACAGGATGCTGGAAAACAGCCTGCTCAGAATTTGTTAGCAATAATTAAATATAGCAATCAGCAAAGTATTCGACTTGGCTGGACGGTTTTCGTTAATATGAATTATTTATTTGAAATGTTTTAAAGAAACATAAGCCTTTTTAGTGATGCAGATTTGTCTGTTTGTTTTTCAAGTCATATCAGATCGTTGGCAACTCTTATCCCAAGATGAAAAATAAGACTTGGTGTGACCAGCCAGGCTTTCCTGCCATATGTTGGTACAATATACAAGTGACAATATTGGTGTAGATTTGTACTTAGCAAATACAAACACATCCAAATGAAAAATTTTGTAGATACCATATCCCCTGAAATAGCATTTATCTTACTGGGTTGACTGGAAAGGAATGGAAAATATAGTAACACATGAAAAAATGCTACTCCAATCTGAATGATTACTTCAAACACCGGCAACTTGGGTCTCACCCTCCATAGGAAACAAGACAACATTCAATTTGATAGAAATCTTGCCACAAAACTTCAAATGCTACAAAATATACACACACACTCACACACACAGGCATACTCACACACAGACACACAGACACACACACACACACACACACACAGACTCATCCACACTTCAAATTGAGCCCACAATCTTGAATTTCTGAATGGATCAGAGTTTCATAGTTTCTATAGTAAAGGCAATGTCTATTTCAGGGATTGTAAAGTAGTTAAGCATTGTTTCAAAAGTTTTTTTATATTTATTTTTTTTAAGGAAAAGGTATAGACAACCAGCTAAACTGCCTTTTTGGTGTGCACACACATTTCATGTGCAGACGTGCCTCTGTGTAAATGTACACATGAACTTCGTGTGGGCTTAATTTTCTGTGCTATAAACAAAAGTGTTTATTTTTTATTAACCTCATGGATATTTAGATGGAAAGTGATGGCATTCACAGGCTTGATGTTTTCCACTGTTATTACTGCACAAATGAAAAACAATACTCAACAATAATTCCACTCCCATGAAACTTTGGTCATTGTTATGCATTAAGTGGGGCTTATCTTTGGTTTGGAGTTCATTTGAACTCTTGAACCTTAGTTTAGTGAAGATGAACTGTCTGTTCTTAGGTAGAAACGGTGTTTATTTAAAAATCAATTTTAAAAAATGAGCTACCATATGTGCTGTCTATTATAAATGGGACACCAAACAAAATTTTCTATTACAGTTGTGTACTTGCAAACATTTTGCTATACAGTACTTCATAGATGCATACAAATGAGCTCACTTATTACAAAGACAAACGTTTAATTTGCTAAATATTTTAACAAGTTTGTTATATATTTTATTTAATTTAAAAGAAATCTCTTACCAACCTACATATTTATTACTATAATTTGCTATGACTTCAGGTTAATTTATTTGTGTTTGCATAGTTTGAGCAGGATGTTTTGTGAAGTATGTTTGTATTTATTTGCCTACTTTGTACTTGATGTGTTTTGTAATGTGCACTGAATTTGTTTTCTTTTCAACTATGTTAATGATCAATACTGTAAATTGGGTCTTTTGTAAACAACAAAAAGGCAATGATGTATGCATTTTTTTTAATTTGAGGTAGTTTGTTTGTATACTGTTTCTCCAAACACTTAATATTTCTTACATCAAAGCAACAAAATTGTGTTCAGTGCTGTACATTTGGTGTATGGTAGGAAATAAAAATTGATAACGAGTTTTGATGTGATCTTTCTCAGGCTGTTATCTGGAGACTAGTATCCCCTTCCCATGGAATCCACTGTCCAGAACGAGCCCTGGTGAGGTCCCCAGAGTGCACTTGAGCCTGCCAGTCATTCGGAGACATTTCTGTTCTGACAGCCGGTTTGCTTGCCTTAAAGTGGACAGGACTTTTGGCCAGTTGACAAGCTGTCACTGCCTTTGATGTGGCATTCACCTCCAGAACAGGGAATGCTTTGACATAAGGAACACCTTTGCTAGCAGTAGCAGCAAATTCACTCAGATCTAATAAGTGGCAAGATAGAGGGCCCACCCTCCTGATTCCAAAATTACTTTGGATACGGAGTATATCTCTAGATTCATATAAGCTAAAATTAAAGAAACTTGAATTAAAGAAAAATAATAATAAATTACTGATAGCACCTCTTCTGCTTATGTGTTCTTTCTATCTAATGTCAAATAGTCAGCCTAATTTAATTTTTCAGTTTCTGCCCAGATTCGTACATCTGTAGAATAAGTTTCCACTTACATTTGATCTGGTTAAAAAAAAAATCTATTTAACCCATGTAAGGAAGCCAAATTGACCGAAGGGAAGTCTGGGTCCAAAGAGGAAAGCCAGAGTTGTACTTGGGAGACCTTCATTTACCAGGAGCCAAAACATAACCATTAATGCACAATATAGCTTTCATTTAGTCACCACACTCACGTGTTGAAGATGTGCATAAAATGGATCGCAAAATGCAAATCTGCTCAGTCAGGCTCTTAGCTTACCCTTAGCCAAGGATGTGCATCTTGCCCTGATTGGGACTTTTTTTTTTTTTTTTCGAGGTAGAGTTTCACTCTTGTTGCCCGGGATGGAGTGTGATGGAGTGTGGTGGAGCAATCTCGGCTCACTGCAAACTCCGCCTCCCGGGTTCAAGCAATTCTCCTGCCTCAGGCTACCAAGTAGCTGGGATTACAGGCATGCGCCACCATACCAGGCTAATTTTTTGTATTTAGTATAGATGGGGTTTCACCATCTTGGTCAGGCTGGTCTCGAACTCCTGACCTCAGGTGATCCACCCACCTCAGCCTCCCAAAGTGCTGGGATTACAGGCGTGAGCCACCACGCCCGGCCTCTGATTGGGATTTTATACCAACGAGTAGTGTCTACAACTCTGTCAACAAGGCGTCATAAGAAGAGCACCGGTCTTACCGGAAATGGTAAGAGTCATCCATTCATCAAAAAGATGTTTACTTGGAACACGATTATGCCGGGCCCACTTCCTTACTCCCATGGGAGTTCAGCCTCATGGGAGACAATGAAATAAGTGATAGGTATTTCAGTTTGGGTACACACAGGCTCCCGTGGAAACCATGTGAGGGTTACCTAACAAACCTGGATTTCCAGGAAGAATACTGCTTCTGATTCAGCAGGGAAAGTTTGAGGCAGTGACAACAGCATGTGCAAAAGTATGGCAATCATCAAGGCAGCAGCTTCACGTATTTAAAACATTGAAAAATTGGTGAGAAGTGAGAAGATGAGAGGCCAAAGCCCAGATGAGTGGGAAGAAGAGGAGGTCATATCGTAG
The DNA here is from genome assembly GCF_029289425.2 of Pan paniscus. NCBI lineage: Eukaryota > Metazoa > Chordata > Mammalia > Primates > Hominidae > Pan > Pan paniscus. The sequence continues at coordinate 67,738,194 of NC_073256.2, read as the reverse complement.
ACTGGCATGCTAAAGAGTTCTAATTTCCATAGACTTCAGCATGTGAAAGAAAAATTTTAAATCAGAGAATGACAAGATCAGATTTCACTGCAGATAATTTGTTCCAGCAATTCAGATGATTAACATTTCATACATCAGGGCAAAAAATTGTGTTCAGTGCTGTGTATGTGGGGTATGGTACAAATAAAAACAGGTAACGAGTGTTCCCGAGATCATTTTCAGGCCAGTGTATAGAGACTATCATTACCATCCCAAGAAAAGTCCTGGGGCCTTCAGACACAGGACTAAAACCCTTCTACTGGAACCAAGGACCTGAATAAAAAGAAGGGGGTGAATAATTATTTGATTTTCCCCATTAGAAAAAGTTTTAAAAATTAACTTGTTATGGTACATAAATATTTTATTAATATTTGTAAAAACTAATGTTTTCTACATCTCTTTCCACACATTACATTCATTTTATTGTGGTCTGGGAAAAGTGCCCTGCTATTTCCTCTCATTATTCAGCAGATAATTATAAAGTAAGCAGATTTAATTGGCTAATAACTATCCACGCTGTCAGACACAATCAATGATGTTTTGTATACTTCATCTGACAAAATGTATCAAGCAAATATCGCCATGCACAATTAAACTGATGAGGAAACTGGTGTTTAGCAAAGTTAGTAACTTGCTCAAGACCGTAAAACTAGGAAACGGTGCAGCCAGGATTCCACCCCAGATGTGCTTGATTAAAGCAAGGCAAGCCCCTTCTCACTATTTTCACAAAAACAATTCTATTGTGGATAGTCCTTCTCTAATGAGGACAATAGCAGGACTCACTGACTCGCCCATTTAGAAATAATTCAGCCTCGTGTGGACCTCTCAACCTAGGTGCTCCAACCAACATGATCTGTCTCATCACCTGTCAGATGCAGTCTCATCTGGAGGAAAAAAAATAAGAATGAGGTAAGATTAAGATACATGCCAGGATCCAGACATATTCCAATATTCCTCAATCTTAACACTACGATAATGAGTACATCCCTGAATTCCCTCTTGTAAGCTTCATGGCCACACTGCAACAGAATTATTATGATCAGCATTATACTAAGAGACAACCAAGGGTTAGAGAGAGTAAACTCTAATCATTGTTTGATGCCCCAGAGATAAGTAGCAGGGTCAGTATTCAACTCAACTCTGACCCAGAGGCAAGCTCCTGTCCCTTCTGCAGGCCGCCACGACTGCATTTAGCCACACTTGCTGTGCTGGCCAGCACCTTACCAGCCTCTGTGCACAGTCATTCAGCAAGAAACAGTTAAGATACATGCCAGGGCCCATTCCAGGAAAAGTTGTTCAAAGAAGCATCATTTTCACATTTACACCACACTTTATGATGTATTTTTCTTGCAAAAGCATATCATAAAAATGTGACATCCTAATAATGTATTTGATGAATTGGGATTGAAAAATCTTAATATTGGTTATAATAAATAGCCAAAAATAAGAAAAATGCAAATCCCTCTTTTTTTATTGTTTTTAGAGCAAAACAATATAATTATTTTGTTCTGTCACTGGCCGCTTTGTGTATGCCTGACAGTTTTGAATTGGCCTCCGACAAATAAAAAGACAGTTTGTCCTGACCTTTACCAGCTATTAAATATTTAAAACATAAAGAGAATGTAAAGTTCCCTGCTCTTCAGAAACAGCTGCCGTTTTAGTAGAGTTTTCCACTCAGATGTATATTCTCATATATAAATGTAGTCATTTTCCTTCTGTAACTGATGGCCTTGTTCAGTTTTAAATGAAATCCAGGGTTAGATTTATGGGTTAGATATTTGAAAGTGTGAGTGGCACTTTGGGGATAATGTCATGCTGCTCTGGTTTGGATATTTGACTCCCAAAACCTCATGGGGAAATGTAATCCCCAGTGTTGGAGGTGGGGCCTAATGGGAGGTGTTTGGGTCATGAAGATGAATTCCCCATGAATAGATTAATGCCCCTATGGGGGTGGGGAGTGAGTCAGTTATCATTCCATTCATTGAGAGAGCTGGTTGTTAAGGAGAGCTGGGCATCTCACTCCGCCCTGCTTCCTCTGTCGCCATGTGACCTCTGCACAGTCCAGGCCCCCTTCAATTTTCTCCATGTAGGGAAGCTTCTTGAGACCCTCACCAGAGTGGATGCCGGCACGGGGCTCCAGGTACAGCCTGCAGAGCTGTGAGCCAAATAAACCTCTTGTCTTTATAAATTATCCAGCCTCCAGTATTCCTTTATAGCAACACAAAATGTATGAAGACGCACTTTAACAATGCTCTTAAAGGATCAAACTTTTAACCATCAGAAATCTTTGTAAATATTGATCCCTGAGACTAGTATACTTGAATTTGAAAAATATGAGAGAGAACGCTCAAGTTCTGTGTCTCATCAAAGACCCAAGGACCAAAAACATCCACACCCACGCAGCTGGCTGTTGCCTGGGCCACGGGTCAATGTCTGCATGGACAAGCCTCTACTATGGGATTGACTCTATTAACATGAATTTACTATTCCAGGAAATTCTTGCCCAGGATAAAAAATGGAAAACATCTTCATTATCTGTTCCAGGAACTTCCTAACAATCCATTTACCCGAACCAGATAAAACCAGAACTACTCAATGTACTCTCATAATAAATACCCCTTCTCAGGACACTCATTCATGTCAAGTGATTGTTTACTCTTTGAGACTCACTTTGAAACCTTGGCTTTGCTGTGTGTATTTCTCCTAAATTGCTAAGTTGTGAACTTGCCCAATTCTAATCATGCCCTCACATTCAAGGGCCCTCCTTAAGCCAGACCCCTCAAATCACATAAATACCCTATGCTTGCTAGCCCCCTTTCCTCACATGCTGTTAAGATTCTGTCAAGGTAAACTCAGTTTTGTTTTATCAATAGATTATTTTGGTTGTATTTTGTGGCAGCCAGCATTTGACAGACCCAAGTAATGTCTTCATACACCCACCAACGTATCTTCCATCCATATCCCCAATTTTTTGGTAATTCGGTACATAAATGCTTCAATTTTGAATCATCAAAAAGCTATAAGTGTAACTGTAAATGCTTTCAACAACTTTCTTGGATATTTCTGTGAACAAAAAAAAAAGGAATGTTTTTATCTCTCCCATGTACCCTTTTCATCACCAGAGATTCATCTAGATCAGCAGGAAAACTGTACGTAATCTACAAAATCAGGAAAGGAAGAATGGAGGAAAGGAGAAGAAACAAAAATAATAAAATTTATTCGTACTGATAACATGAGGTTTTTAAAAGTAAGTCAAATGTCAGTACAAATTTCTCAAGGGCAGCAGTAGAAGCTAACAGGTGGGCTTGGAAATGTTCAAAGTCCCCACAGGCACAGCAAGACACCCTGAAGTTTTTTATAAAGGTGTGTCTGTGTGTTTTAACATTAATCGGGCATTTAATATTCACCAGAAATTTCCCAAGTGCTTTACACACATTATTTAGTTCCCACAACAACTCTGTAAATTATGAAATATGATAATCAGGAGATTTTTTTAAAGCATTCGTAAAGTGGCTCAGTAGCGTGGGCACAGCTGTGTGCATCTTCTTCTCAGCACTGAGTGGAGCCTTCTCCCCATCACATGGAGGGAGTTCTGCCCTCCATCCCTCCAATCTCTCCTCTTAACCTCTTGCCCCACTGGCTTCTCCTCCATCACAGCCTGGCTGCACTTCTTAAATCAGTAGCTGTGGAGCACTGAATTATGGCTCAAGACCACAAGCTGAAATAAAAATGTGTTGAATATATTGAGTTAAATAAAGTCTAGTTTTAAAATGAATTTTCCCTTTTCTTTTTATTCATTTTCAGTGGGAATGCTAGGGAATGCTAGAAAATATATAATTACATGTGTCGCTCTCACCAAATTTCTAGTAAACGGTGCTGTTTTACCATTTTTTTTGCAAGAAACAAAAAAGGTGTTCAAAAAGAAAAGCCAAGGAAATAACCTAGTTTTTATCTTTTCTACAGCTCAGAAATCACAATGTTTTTTTCTCTTTTTGTGAGGGAGAAACACCCCAAAACAGAAAATATCTAAAAAGAATGACAATTTTTACATGATCAGACAAAGTAAGTGGCTAAATCACACTCTAAAATCCACAAATGTATCAAATGTGCCTGATTTGATACAACCTGAAAACCTACTCATTTTAGCTTTTTTTTTTTTTTTAACAATTACCCATCTACATAACCAAATTCTGGCTCACAAGATGACCATAATAGTTGGAATAGGATGGGCATGGTGGCTCTTGCCTGTAATCCCAGCACTTTGGGAGGCCAAGGCAGGCGGATCACTTGAGCCCAGGAATTCAAGACCAGCCTGGGCAATGTGGTGAAACCTCATCTCTACTAAAAATATAAAAATTAGCTGGATATGGTGGCATGTACCTGTGGTCCCAGCTACTCAGGAGAATTTAATTACCATTTTCACAGAAATTCCATGTATCATTAGGGTCTTAAGAATCACAGAAGAGCTATAGGATGGCTTGGGTTGGCTTATGCAGGCTACCTACCATTCAGTGAATGGGGTACAGTTCATCTCAGTGGGTGTATTTTCATATTCTTTGTGCTGTATTGCTTAAGTGGATTATGTTTTCATTGTCTTGTTTTGTTGTATTATATTTCTGATGCACACAAATGAATCAAGCACACAAAACACTTATTGAAGTGAAATGGAGAGGTGGGAATTCCAATATAAAAATTTAAACTTAAAGAAGCATATTCCCATGAGGCAGATACTAACACTCTCACCAATGATAGATGGGGAAACTGAGGCATGGTTTTATTTCATGTCAGCTGCTATAACTAACTGCCATAGGCTGGGTGGCTTGTAAATGACAGAAATTTATTTCTCATGGTTGAGTCTGGGGAGACCAAGATCAAGGCAAGGTGAGGGCCTGCTTCCTAGCTCATAGATGGCTGTCTTTTTGCTGCATCCTCAAAAAGCAGAAGAAATCAAGGTAACTTTCGGGGGTGTCTTTTGTAAGGGCACTAATCCTATTCTTGAGGGCTCAACCCTCATGACCTAATCACCTCCCACAGGCCCCACCTCCTAATATCATCACCTTGCGGGTTAGGTTTTCCACACATACATTTTAGTGGCAAACAGAGATTCCTTAAGATAGGATTACAAAGCTCCTAAGTGGCAGAGCTTGGATTTTAACTCTACCATAGTGGGTCTGGAGCCCACACTTGCACACACTATAAAATGCTGCCACAAAATGAGTGAAGGAGACCTGTGCTGTTATTACCCAAAGCCTGTGAGATTTCTTGCTAAATTAATGACTACTTTTGATCCATTATTTACACTTAGTACTAATTTGGAGCACCTGCTAAGTTTGAAAAAAAGAAGGGCATTAATATTGGAATAAAACTGGCTAAACTTGAATGCCCATCCAGAAACGGTTTCATTCACAGACAGCAGCTGGCACTGCAATATGTCTCTTGATCTTAATGCTGTGTTGGAGGAAATAGGGGACACTGAAAATTTATCTATCAAGAAAGGGAGCACATGCTTGGTGAAGAACTAGAAAGTGAGTTTATTTTTTCACATATTAGTATGCTTTCTAATAAAGGAGAAGGTGTAGGTGAAATTCAAGATTTTTTGTTATTTATTTACTTGTAGAGACAGGGTCTCACTCTGTTGACCAGGTTGGTCTTGAACTCCTGATCTCAAGAGATCTTCCCTCCTTGGCCTCCCAAAGTGCTGGAATAACAGATGTGAGGCACCGTGCCTGGCCCCAACATTTTTTTGAATAAAGAATGAGATAAAAATATTTTCTCATTACCCTGATAATACTACTTAAAGCCATCTCTAAGATTTCATTGAGCTTTGTCAATTTGGGATCTCAAACACATTCAGCGTCTTACCTACACCGAACCTGAACTTTAAAGCCAAAATGTTACAATTTTTAATGTTGAGAAACAAGATGGTAGGGTGTCCTGAATAAAGCAAACTATGAATCAAACAGTCCAATCACCTGAAGTTCAATATTTCACAGTACTTGGTTACTCAATTATTTCTTTACTCACTGAAGAAAGAAATCAATGGCTCATTATTAGGTCATTTATTTATAAATGACACTAAGACCAAATAGTTTCCAAAATGCTTCCAGCCCTACAGGTACAACCAAGGAATGAATTAGGACTCCACTTAGAGCTATTGTTCAAGTTCACACTTAATCTCCCAGTGTTTGAATGTGAGGTGTTTGTCACCTTAATACCTTTGAAGAATTGAAATTAGTAAGGAGAGAGAAATTGCAGCATTATTTCTGGGTCCAGTTTCAATTCAAATATCCAGAACTTCCTGTCAGAACCACTAAACAATTGCTATCATCTTAATGACTTATAATTATGTTAGGGTTTCCCAATTTAATAGAAATAAAGAGTAATACACTTAATTGTATTAGATTTGGTTTATCTGGACAATATTAAAGCCCCAGAAAGAGTAATTTTAAAAAAATAGGAAATTTTCTCTCTCTCTCTCTCTCTCTCTCTCTCTCTGACAAGAAGTCAGCTGGTAAGCAATACAATGAAGCTTTAGTTTCATCGTTTCATCTACCTTTCTAATCAATCAACCTGTCATCCTCAAAGTTATCACATCATCTAAGATGGCTGCTGGAGCTCCAGCCATTTCACCTGTGTCCTACACTATGGAAGGAGGAAAGACCAAAGAGAAAATGGAACCCCCAGAGCTCAGCCAGATCCCTTTAATCAGCCACCCTAGACATCACCTATTCCACTTGTACTTACATTTCAGTGGCTGGAATTAGTCACATGGCCTTACCTAACTCGAGGGAAGTCTTTTCTTCTGGGTAATAAATAATGTGCATAGCTAAGAACTGGTGTTGGGAGTTCCGTTAGGAAGAGAGAATGGATGTAGGGGCGGACATCTCACTTTCTCCACCAGGAGATGTGAGCCAAGTGCATGTGGAGCTTGAACCTGTGGCTTACTTATCCTGGGTAGAATTGGATGAAAGTTTTTCAAATCATGGTATCACTTTTACTGCAATTTTAAAATTCATTATTTTTATAAGCATTATTTTTGTTTTATTATTTTTAAAATTGTGAACAGTCTTTTTTCTTCCTAAAAATGGACACTTGAAATTGTTGGACACTCATTAACGGATTAAATATGCCCAAAGTTTGATATGCACTTACCCATATGATTCAACTAGAAGGGGCTAAAAGGCCCAGTTTTCCTGGATACCCATCCCAGTGGGTTCCACTCCCACTGAGCCTAACATCCCCACTGACAGGATGGGGATGTATTTGGGATTTCAGATACACCAAACACTTCACAATTTGCGTATGACTGTGGAGCTGAAACACGAGCTACAGGAAGACCAGATCTCTACCCTGGTCCTCACTGTTCTCAGGAATGGGGAGAGGCCCCGGCACAGAGTTGGAATAACTGAGTGAATGAGTCAGTGAAGAAAGGACTTAGCGAGTGACATTGAAAAGGCCACCACATACTCCCTATTCCTGTTTTCCCAAATGTAAAATAATATATGACCTAGTTCTGCTCAAGGTTCTTGAATAATAACAGGTGTGAGAACACAGGGTTAACTTTTAAAGAGTAGAGTTGTGTCGTATTTATCTCATTTATATACTCTATATCAACTGCGATCACTATTAATCTTCAGTGCGGTACTGCTTTTCAGTTTTAGAAATACTTGAGGTGCCCTGAAAAATTACCCAATAACTCATGTGACATAATCACTAGTTCTGGAGTTTCCATTTCCACCATTCTTAATACCGTATGACATTTCAGGAAAAAAAAAAAAAAAAAAACACTGAACTTGTCTAGACCCCAATTCCTTCTCCTATGAAATGCAGAAATACATAAAGTTCTAGAAAATGTGGAGAACTCAGTTATTAGGCAGGGTATGCTGAAAAGGATAGGGTTTGAGCCCCAGCCCTCCGCTGGCCAACGGTGCCTGCAGAAAGGTATTTAACCTCTCGCTGGGTAGGGCCGGGAGAGGCCTCGCAGCGTTCCCAGCCCCAACTCCGCCTGGAGCACACAGCGCACAGGTGGCACGCCAGAGCCGCCCCGCTGCCGCTACCCGGTCTGCAGCGCTCCCCCGAAGCCGGCTGCAGCCTCCCCACGGCCCGGGAACCTCCCGGAACGGCACTCAGCCCCAGCCTCTTCCACCCGCCCCTTTATCTCGGTCAGAGTCGCCCCAGGTTGAAGTCTGGGCCCACCTCTCTTCCCCTCCGCGCCCTGGCAGGCACTCCCCCCACCTCGTCCGGTCCGGTCTGGGCGGATACTTCCCAGCAGCCCTGAGCTAAGAAGTAGCCTCAGCTTCTACCATAAAGTGGAGATAATCCAGGATAGTTTCCAACATAAGTTCAGGCTTGAAATGTGACACATGCTTCGCCTGGCACACTGAGGGGCACGTCGGAGTCTCCCCCACCCCCCGCCCTCCCACCTATTTGCAGTAACCACGGCTAAACTCCCCCCCCCACCCCCCCGATCGTGTGAAAATCTACATGTGTGGACAGGAAAGGAAGCCAGAGAGGATGGAGACTTGGGAGCTCAAGTATATCATCAGGGATAAGAAGAGCGAAGTGGAGAGGAGGTCCTGAGGTCTGGGCCGGTCCTGAAGTCTGAGCAAGAAGCTGCAGTCCCAGCAGAGGCGGCTCCGGGAAGGGGACGGGAGGGTCCTCTCAGCCCTGCCTGGGGGTTTGAGGTCTCAGCGCCCTGGATTCCTTTAACAGTGGTGTGCCCCCTGCCTGGGGTGCACACCACTGATGCACCCACTGATGCACGCACCCGTCAGGCTGCCGTGGTGTCGCCAGGGTAGCAGGGCCCGGGGGTTTGCACCCGCTCCCCGAACAATGCCCTTCTCTACCCAAGCTCCCTCTCCCTGACCTACAAGGCTTGGAAGCGGGAGCTACAAGGCCCCCAGAGCTCCCCTGTGGGGTGAGCCCCTAGCCTGGCCCTCTGCCCTTCCATATTCCCATTCCCTCACCATTCTTCCCAGACCAGTTTTCCTTAAGAACACCTCCTACTCTCACATTCGCAAGAATCTTGGTCTCAGAAACTTCTGGTGGATCCGGGCGTGGCCAAACACTTGGCGGATCCGCCTCCCGGTAACCCCTTGAGTCCGTTGTCTTGATTGAGGCTGCCTGTCCGCGCCTGGACGATTTCAGAAGGGCCAGGCGCGGACAGGCAGCCTCACAAAATCCTACTGAGCAAGCTAATCGTTGTTGTTGTTGTTGTTGTTGTTGTTGTTGTTGTTGTTGTTGTTGTTGTTGTTGCTGTTGTTCCCACCCGAAACTTCTGAGAAACTACAATTCATATTAGCAAAAACCGTACGGTGCTTCGGCGAAATATGTGTCTTAGAGCCAAAAACATCTGCATCTATATGAATACAGTTTTCACTTCTCATCTAAAGGTTTTTGGCACTAAGTAGGCAGAGCCTGAAAAATATTACAGCCTGACTCACGTTAGCTAATGTTATACTGATTTAGAAAAACAAATTGGCCAAGACGCAGTTTTTCAAAACTGCTATGCAATAATCTAGTGCTAATTTTTCCACTGCAATTACATTTGGATCTGGCACCAAACAATGAGTAAATCAACTGTTCAATAGCCTTTTTTAGCCTGTTCCTATGACTGAATTACACACATTTCCCACGATGCTCTTAATTTCAAAACTCATTTCCTACCAGGGTGGATAACATTTTTCTGAATGTCCTTCCATGATTTTGAGGCTGTTTCTGTAACTGATTCCTCAAACACCTGATTTGGTTAGGACACAGAGTGCGAGGAAAGCTTATGTCACATATAAATAAACTTTTAACTCTTTAGTGAAAGGATCGCTTTACATGATGTGTGGATTGTAATTCATTAAAATGGGAAGGGGGGATTTACATGTATTGCATAGACAGTAACAACAACGACCTTGTTTCATCACCTTTTAGCACCTCATTGTAATTCTTCTTCCATCTCTTTTGCTCTAACAATTCTCTTTCAGTCAACCCTATGCAGTTTTCTGTTTGAAAATTAGTCTGACATATTCTCTGATTTAATTTGTCAAAAGCCCTGGTTAATAGATATATAGTCTATTGATTTCCACTCTTTCATTTTGTAGATCTTAATACAAATTTCTCTTTATAATGTCCTTTAATTGTCTCTAGAATGTTTGGGCTTCTTCTAAAAATTCCCATACTAAGTTTACTTTTATTACCTTTATGGAATGCAAAGATGTGATAAGGCAAAAGCATAACATATAGCTATAGTGTGGCATGTCCTGTTTCTCCCAAGGATTACCAAGCAGACATCACTGCACTGTGTGCAATTTCTTCAGGGGTCATCTGCAGAGCAACCCCCCAAGCCAGAAGGAAAGATTATCTTCCCTCAGTAATTTCCCACATAGAACCACAGAGAGAATTCATCTCACACAGCTGGGCCATGAAGCTGTCAAGTGGATGTAACCTCCTCCCTTCAGGACACGTGGTCCTGCCTTATCAGAGAAGAAGATGGAAATGATGAGTTCCAGGAAGCTACTTCCTTGGCATACACCTAACGCTAACCCACTGTATGACAGCTGGGGCTGTCATAACAAATACCACATGCTGGGTGACTTAAATAACAAAAATTTATTTATTTTTTTTCACAGTCTGGAGGCTGGAAGTCCAAGATCAAGATGTCAACAGGTTGGGTTTACTCTGAGGTCTCTCTCCGTGGCTTGTAGATTTGTGGACGGTTGTCTTTTCCCCATGTCTTCACATGGTCTTCCTTCTTGTGTGTCTACATCCTAATCTTTTCTTCTTATAAGGACACCAGTCCTATGGGATTAGGGCCCACCCTCATTACCTCAATTTACCTTAATTACCTCTTTAAAGACCCTATCTCTAAACACAGTCACATTCTGAGATACTGTGGGTTAGGGCTCCAACATATGAATGGGGAGGGACACAATTTAGCCCATAACCCCTACTTTGGGTGTGTTGCAGCCATTTACTCTACTGGCTTTGGCAGGTCCATCAGGAATTCAAACCATAGATTTGTGGTAGGCTACGGTTTGAATGTGTCCCTTCCAAAACTCAGGTGTTGCCAATATGATAGTATTAAGAGGTGAGGCCTTTAAGGGGTGATTAGACGGTGAGGACTCCTACCAAGTTAACGGGAGTAAGGTCCTTTTAAAAAAAGCTTCACACAGCATTTAACTAGCTGGCTAGCTTTGTTTTCTGTTTTTCTGCTGTGTGAGGACTTTAGCAGCTGTCACTGACAACTGAATCTGTCAGCACCTTACCTTGGACTTTCCAGCCTCTGGAACTGTGAGAAAATATGTTTCTGTTCTTTTTAAATATCCCCATCTCAGGTATTCTGTTATAGCAACACAAATGAACTAAGACAGGATACAATGCTGGAGACGGAAGCCTGAGCCCTATTCGGTTCACTCTCCAGTTTTGCCAACATCTCATAGCTCCTTACCACAGCACTGCACTGCTGGACACGGAAACCCCAAGGGGTGCCCAAGACAGTTGATGCCTAGCAGGGCAGAGGGTGCACATTCCTGCTGGAGACCTGGGGGCTCTTAATCCAAAGCTACTGTGGACGCACATACAGAATTACTCATGACTCTGTGTCCAAGTTGACTCTCCCAACTATTGCTAGAGAACACCCAGAAAAGAGCCCAGGCTTCGGAGAGACAAGGAATGCCTGGGTTTTAGTTCAGCAACAAAGTTGGGCCTGAAACATGAAGACCAATGTAGAGCTAAACTCCTTTTTATTCTTTTCTTTTCTTAATTTCTATAACGATTCAGTTGAAACAAAGACTATCACAGACTGTAAGTCATAGACTCTATATGGATGGGAAGATGTCCTTACTGTGGAAAGGACCAAGTTGCAGATCTAGTTCTTTTATGTGTGATCTCGGATGAGTTTCTTACCTTTCTTTAACTGTTTCTCCCACTGTAGGAAACATAGATTTAATTTAATTCAATATTTGTTGCATTTTCATCTAAGAATAAAAGACCCAGTCTCCTAGGTAAGTCCTTTAAACAACTCAAAGACGTCATGAGAGCAAGAGCTAGACTGGATACATTTTTGATATTGGGCTTTGCTTAAAAGGTAGGACCAGGAACCTCTCTTCTGCTGAATCAACACAGTGTCATTACCTCCGTAGACACGGGCCAAGTGCTGCCAATGAGGAAAAGGTGGGATCCCAGGAAAGAGATGCTGAGGTGAAATTTGCATGGAGGAAACTTAATGGGGAATGCCCTTGGGATCAAGTCCTAAGGAGTGAGAAGAAAGCAGGATAGGACAGAAGGAAGAGTTGAGCCGTGATGTAGTCACCACCAAGATCTTGGCTGAGTCAAGGGAAGCTCTGGAACTGAGACAGCCTTGTAGAGCTCTTTCACTTTGAGGCAAGGGGACTTGCCCTTTGTAAACCCAGCCATCCCAGATAGATGAGTCCTTAGACTAGCAGCCCAGGAAATGTTATACTACCTGGTCAAGTCAGCTCGGTTCTAGAAAGGGACTCAGCTGCCAGGGGCCAGTCACCCATACTCCCAGCAGCTGGGAGCTCAGTGCTTCGCCCTGGTCGTTAGAGACCTGGGTGGTGCACACAGCATGCACCTCAACTGCATTCCATTCACCAAGAAGCCTTCTTTCTCATCACTACATCGCAAAGCAGAATGTAGCAAGCAGTGTGATAGAGGGAAAAAATATCCTCAAAATAATGCTCTGAGAGCACACAAGAATAACTCTGATGAGATCAAAGAAAGCCCAGTGGAAACAATAGCATTTGAGCTGGGATTTGAAGAATAAATGGAATTTTGGAAAACAGGATAAAAGATGGGCATTCTAAGTGAAGGAAACAGCATGAAAAGAGGAAAGATGTAACATGCAGGATGGAGTTTTTAGGTAAATATTGAGTGGTACAAACTGACTAGAGTAAAGGCAATAAAGGAAAAGAAACCAGGTGTCACAAAAGAACGGTGAAAGAAGACAGGAGGAAGCCTGGGGCCTACAATAAGGAATTGTGACATATCAGTGACACTCAGCAATGAGGTACAGTGAGCTAATAAGATGGACATTTAACCTGTAAAGTCTGTTTTAGTGCACAGTCTGTCACAAGATAAAACAATAGCTCTGGGCAGCATTATTTATAAGTATTAGGAACATCCTCAAGTTCTAGCTTCTGAATCATTTGGCTATTGAAGGAAACTGTGATTTAGCTCAAGTCTCTACCACATATCCTATGGGCATTCCAGCACCTTCTCCAATACATATTAGGGTTCTCAGAAAGAGTACGTTCTTCTGGTCGCCACTCACTCTAAATTCCTGCCCCACAAAATTTCTGGTCACTGCTCAAAGCAGTCACAGCTGCTGGCCTTGTTCCACGAGACCTCTTCCATCATGAACACAAGCAGTGCCCTCCAGAGAGGTTGATGACTAGCCTAAGATCACAGGGCCACCAAGATGCTGGCCCAGAATTAAGACCAGGTTTCCCTGACCCCAAGCCCAGCTTTTCAATCTTTCAACATTAGTGGTTGCAAAGGGGGAAAAATAAAACTCCCAGTACCATGTACAGATTTTACTGTTTTAATGTTTAATGTAACTTTTAAAGAAGACATATTATAATGTCTAATATATATTCACTACAAAGATGTGTGTGGCCATCTACTTATTATAATAGAATTATGAATTCTTTTCTCTGATTCATATTGTTTGCCTTTAATAAAAGATAAGGAATTTCATATATCCTTAGGAGAGTCACTTTAGCAACAGTTGGATAAATAATATAACATTATAAAAGCCTACAATTTTGTTACTAGTTCATAAACTATTCATTTTGTTTAAAAAATCAGAGTAATAAATGGCTACAATTTCAACAATATAATTTACAGTAATAGACTCATTCTCTTTTCCCTCAATAGAAAAGCTGAAAGAAGTGCAAAGTCTGTGACTGTGTTTCATATATATTGCAAGCAGCTCTTCTTTACTGTATTTCAGGAAGGATTCAGGAAAAAAAAATCTCCATATGTTTCTCTTGTCTGACTTCTAGTGGAAATAACAATAATCTTTTTCATTGTTATTTAATATCTGTTTGCATTTTTTTCTTGCAAATTCTTCTTTGACATGCAAGTGCGTTAGCAAGTAAATATAGAAAAGAAATTACACAAAGAAACACTACAAACAGGTTTTTAAAAATGTTAATCATTAAATATACACATTCTTTATCAGCAGCCATTTCTTTACATAGCAAATTGTTTATCCTGCCTTCCTCCAATAGTTCCTGAAGAATTTTCCTAACACCTATATATTTTTATAAAATTTTTATCATTAAACAGAGGAGTTGAAAAACCTGATCAGTAAAAACCTTCTTGAAAAACTAGTCTGAAGAAAAAAAATCTGTAATTTTATCCAGAAAAAACATATTACCGGGTGCTTTTTGTGTCCTACTGTTCTCAGAAAACATGAAAGTTGGATGTGAATCTTGTTTTGATTATACATGCCAATCTGATTTATCAGAGTGCAATGACAAGGTGGTGTGTTAAAGTAGGACAGCTCTGGTGCAGCTAGACATTTTTACACCTACCCTCCCCCCGCCCCCCATTTTTAAAATTGCATTTCCCAAAACAACAAAAACAGCAAGGATTAAAAGAACCCAAAAAACAAACAACAAACAACAAACAAAAAACCACGAGCATGAAGAATACTACCCAGTGAGAGAGATCTCTGTACAACTGCACAGGTTTTGCTCTGGCTCAATGGTACCTGCAAGACATGAATGAGGGTAAAATCTAGTCCTAACCAAACTTACGTCCTGGTCTAGGCTGTGGCACAAGAGGAAATGGCTCTGCCTTCTTCTAATTCATCTACTTAAAAGGGGCTCCCTACTTGGGAGGCTGAGGCAGGAGTAACCCTGGAGCTCAGGAGTTGGAGTCCAACCTGGGCAAGAGAGAAAGACCCGTCTCTACAAAAACAAGGGGGACCACTGTGTGTAATTCACTCAAAGGAAGTCTTTGTCCTCTCAGTGGCCTTAAAACAAGAGTATACAAAAGAGAAGAGCGGTGAGGAGTGTGATGTTTACAGTGGGTGAGAGAGACCTGCCAAAAAAAAAGACCAAGAAGTACCAGTCAGAAATGTAGAAGGCCTAGGCCAGGTGCGGTGGCTCATGCCTGTAATCCCAGCACTTTGGGAGGCTGAGGTGGGCATATCACAATGTCAGGAGTTCAAGACCAGCTTGGCCAACATAGTGAAACGCCATCTCTACTAAAAATACAAAAATTAGCCAGGCATGGTGGCACGTTCCTGTAATCCCAGCTACTTGGGAGGCTGAGGCAAAAGAATCGCTTGAACCTGGGAGGTAGAGGTTGCAGTGAGCCGAGATCACACCACTGCACTCCAGCCCTAGCAACAGAGTGAGACTCTGTCAAAAAAAAAAAAAAAAAAAAGAAGAAAGAAAAGAAAAAAGAAATGGAGAAGCCCTGGGAAAAAGACAGTATCATGGAATTCAGAGAAGCAGAAGCTCTGAAGTAGGAAGAAAGTTAATATCAAATGATCAAATGTAGCAAAGAGGTCCAATAAGATAATAATGGAAATGTGTTCTTTGGATAAAGCCTCTGAAGATCATTAGGACCTTCCTCGAGCATTAACATTGGCAGTGGAGGCAGCAGGGGCTGTGGCAGAAGACGAAGAAGGAAAAGAGACAAAGGCTGGTGGGGCCAGGCAGTTGAATTTGTGATTGTCTTCAGATGATTGCAGTAGAGAAAATGTGTGTTTGAGTTGGTTTCGGTAAGAATAAAATTTTTTAGAACACTGTAAATAGTGGAAGTTAAATTTCCTTAATTTCTGGGAATTTTAGGAATATTCAATGATATAAATGCTTATGTATCTGCAAGCCAATCAGAGTAGTGTCCCTTTAAGATATTTTTATAATTTAAGTTACTAATACCATCTGGAGGAAGGAAAATATTACACACTCACGCAATGAGAGATAAATGTCTTTCTAAATTACAGACATAGAAACATAAACAATATGACATAGAGAGAAAGCTTATAGCTTCAGTTCAGAATTTCAGCCGTGGGTCAAAGTAACACAGAATTACAAAACTCACCAGGCCATATCGACAAGCTGTTCTCTTCCCAGAGAGTATGAATCCTTAATTGATTTGAGTTCAAAATAGACAATTAGAAAAGATGAACAGGCTAGGTGAAGTGGCTCACACCTGTAATCCCAGCATTTTGGGAGGTTGTGGCATTCAGATCACTTGAGCCTGGGAGTTCAAGACCAGCCTGGTCAATATAGAAAAATCCTATCTTGGCCAGGCATGGTGGCTTACACCTGTAATCCCAGCACTTTGGGAGGCTGAGACAGGTGGATCACCTGAGGTCAGGAGTTTGAGGCCAGCCTGGCCAACATGGCGAAACCCTGTCTCTACTAAAAATACAAAAATTAGCTGAGTGTGGTGGCAAGCACCTGTAATCCCAGCTACTTGGGAGGCTGAGGCAGGAGAATCGCTTGAACCCAGGAGGTGGAGGTTGCAGTGAGCCGAGATCGTGCCATTGCACTCCAGCCTGGAGGACAAGAGCAAGACTTCATCTCAAAAAAAAAAAAAAACAAAAAAAGAAAAATCCTGTCTCTACAAAAAATACAAAAATTAGCCAAGTGTGGTGGTGCCCACCTGTAGTCCTAGCTACTCAGGAGGCTGAGGCAGGAGGTGTGTTTGAGTTTGGGAGGTTGCAGTGAGCTATGATGGTGCAACTGCACTCCAACCTAGGTGACACAGCAAGACCCTGTCTCAAATTTTAAAAAAAGAAAAACAAAGCAGGTTCTCTGTCATTTTTCACGTAGCAGACGTAAGATTTCTATAAATCATCGTTTCATTTACAGAGAATCCCAAACGGTTAGACAATAAAGTCAAAAGAAGCTGGCACCAGATATCAAGTGAATACTCAAAAAGAAGCATAATCAAAATCTTACAAGGGGAGGATTTGGACAAGAGGCAGAGCACAGGACCAAATGTTGGACATACCCTTGGTCCACAGATGGTGGGTCAGGAAAGAGCCCTGTGAAGAAGGCCTCCTTACTGGGCAGAGTGAACAGGGCTTCACAGATGAGGTCCAATCCTGTGGAGTCACAGCACAAACCAAGTCACAGTGACAAACCAAAGGAGTCACAGTGACAAACCAAAAGCACAGGACAATTCCAGAGATGATTTTATTCAGGTTATTGAGATAGGGAGAGTGTTCATTTATAAGGAACATCTCCGAGAAAAGGAAGCAGCTAAACAAGAGATTCATTGAGTCTTCAAATGGGAGTCATGAGGAAAGATGGGGAAGGATCTTATCTCAGAATATTTGGGTTTATGGTTAGCTCTTTCTTTGGGAAATGATGAGAAGATTTTTGAAAACAAAAGGTTGTAGGGGGGTTTCTTCACCATTACTGTTTTTCAGGAGCACAGGGCTCAGGTCAAGTTCAATGTTGTCAAGCGTTTGGCTGGGTTTGGAGTATAGGGTCGAGGAGAGGCAAGAGGAAGGATTACCAAGGAGGACCAGGAAATTTAGGGTGCAATGTTCACCCTCTTATCTTGATAGAGATGATGGTTTCACCCATTATAGAAATGTGAAAGAATGCACATTTTAAATATGTACAGTTTATTGTACATCAGTGAAGCCTCAAGAAAGATGTTAAAAAACCTGCTTGATAGATTTGCCTCACTGGCATAATATTTCTTCTGAGGAAATATGCTAATCTTGTAAATTACTATATAACGTTCAAAATTTTGGAAGTCTGACTACTATTCAAGAGACATTTCATGTGTTCAAAAAAAAAAATTAGCCTTGGTACCAAACTGTATCCCGTATTTCAAAACTAATAATCATTTGGGAGATATAATTATCTTAGATGTCATAAATTGCTACCATTGTTAGAAACACTTAAAATTCAATTATTTGACTTAGGTTTATTTCCTCAAGTCGGCAATTATCATTATAAAAGAACAACTTTTCTGTCTTGTTCAATTCTACTCTGCTTTAATATATTAGAAAACCACCTTTGAAGCTGGGCGCAGTGGCTCATGCTTGTAATCCCAACACTTTCGGAGGCCGAGTTGGGTGGATCACCTGAGACCAGCAGTTCGAGACCAGCCTGGCCAACATGGTGAAACCCCATCTCTACTAAAAATACAAAAATTAGCTGGGTGTGGTGGCACACACCTGTAATCCCCATTACTCGGGAGGCTGAGGTGAGAGAATCACTTGAACCCGGGAGGCAGAGGTTGCAGTGAGCCAAGATTGTGCCACTGCAGCCTGGGCAACAAGAGCGAAACTCCATCTCAAAGAAAAAAAGAGAAAGAAAGAAAACTACCTTTACACACCTCAAGTGGAAACATATTGTGGCATTTAATTTTGCTGTATTGAATTATGTAAGAAACTGCTACAGTCATCTGTTACTTTGCATTAAGTTCTTAATCATTGAAATATATCCTGATCGTATATGGCCATACCACTCTGAATGTGCCTGATCTTGTCTGAAATATATCCAGATTATTTCAGCAGTATTTTTTAAATGAAATCTAAGTTCATTTATATCTACAAAATTGGGCCTAGGTATTGCCCACATATTGTGATTCTGTTCACATTGTTTTTGCTCTTCTGTATACAAATTACTTATAACAAAAATACTTTATTCCTGTTACGGGTTGAATTGTGTGCCCCAAAATTCATACGTTGAAGTCCTAACCCCTAGCACCTCAGAATGTGACTATAGCATTTGGAGATAGGATCTTTAAAGCAGTAATTAAATTAAAATGCAGTCATTAGGGTGAGTCCTAATCCAGTATGACTGGTGTCCTTATAAGAAAATGAGGCCGGCACGGTGGCTCACACCTGTAATCTCAGTACTTTGGGAGGCCAAGGTGGACAGATAGCCTGAGTTCAGGAGTTCGAGACCGCCCTGGGCAACACGGTGAAACCCCGTCTCTACTAAAATACAAATATATATATATATATACCTGGGCTTGGTGGCGCATGCCTGTAGTCCCAGCTATTCGGGAGGCTGAGGCAGAAGAATCGCTTAAGCCCCAGACGCGGAGGTTGCAGTGAGCAGAGATCACACCACTTTACTCCAGCTTGGGCTACAGAGTGAGACTCCGTCTCAAAAAAAAAAAAAAAAAAAAAGGAAAAAAAGAAAATGAGATAAGGGCACTGACTATACAGGAACAATGCCCTATAAACATGAAGACAGCCACCTACAAGCCAAGGAAATCCTTCCCTCAGGACCCGCAGAAGGAACCAAACCTGCCCATGCCTTGATCTCAAACTTCTTGCCCACAAAACTGTGAGACGATAAATATTTCCTGTTTAAGCTATGCAGTTTTTGGTACTTTAACATGGCAGCTCTAGCAAACTACAACAATCCCCAACGAACTTTTATTTATTTTTCTTTTTTTCTCATATACTTTTGTTTGTTTGTCTGTTTTTGAGACGGAGTCTTGCTCTGTAGCCCAGGCTGGAATGCAGGGGCACCGAAACCTCCGCCTCTTGGGTTCAAGCAATTCTTCTGCCTCAGCCTCCCGAGTAGCTGGGACTACAGGCGCCTGCCACCATGACCGGCTAATTTTTGTATTTTTAGTAGAGACGGGGTTTCACCATATTGGCCAGGCTGGTCTTGAACTCCCGACTTCGTGATCCGCCTGCCTCGGCCTCCCAAAGTGCTGGGATTACAGGCATGAGCCACCGTGCCCAGCCTCTCATATGCTTTTAAAATGTATCACTTACTCTGTTTATACCATATTAGATTTTTAAAAATTTTAACCTTTCAGCCAGTCTTAAAGACTGTCATGTGAAGTCCGCCCTGACTGAGATATAAGCAGCAGGCTGACAAACTAATTATCTTGTTACTTCTTCTATCTTGTTTAAAACAAACAAAGAAAAAATAAGTGTGGAAGAGAGGAGCTGCTCACACTAGGTAGCTGCAGTTTCTCCCTGGGCAGCTGAGGGGCGCTCAAACAAACGTCCCCACTGGGGCCCCTGCGTAGCTTGTTTCAGCCACAAAAGCAGTCAGTCAGCGTGTACTGTTTACCTTCCCTGCACCAGCGCTGGTGTGCAGGTCTGAAACTCAGAGACAAAAACGAAGTGTTTCTTATCCAAGGTAAAGGAGCATTTGACCTGCTCTGAGTAAATCCGAGAAACTTGCCTGATAAAAAAAAACACAGTTTTTGGTAGAAAAAAAAATATGTAGTTGATAAACTTGTTAAAAATTAGTGGGAAACATAAGTCTCAGCTTTGAAAAGTCCATCCTAGCATTAAAAATTGTTGTTAGCTAAAAATGTGAAATAACAGTTCTGTCATTTTACAACTCATGGTATTCTCTCTCACGTGCTCCATATGATAAATTTCAGTAAATACTCAAACACATTACGGAGTTGGAGTTTTGTGATTTTCCAAATTCCATTTTTATGAAGGCTGGTTGCTGGTGGGAGAGGGATTCGTGCTGTAGGTGGATAAATTGGCAATACTGCTGTGAGAATGTGGAAGTACATTTTCAAATGATTAAAATAATAATACTAAATGTGGGTGATCACATTTCCTTACTATTAAAAGTATACGATTCTTCATGTTGAATGGATTTTTTAATTAAGTAAATTACTAATTGATGCCATATGTAAGAGTTTTTTTGAGATTAGAGGCCAGGCGCACTGACTGACGCCTGTAATCCCAGCACTTTGGGAGGCCAAGGTGGGCAGATCACTTGAGGTCAGGAGTTCGCGACCAGCCTGGCCAACGTGGTGAAACCCCGTCTCTACTAAAATACAAAAATTAGACGGGTGTGGTGGCAAGTGCCTGTAGTCCCAGCTACTCGGGAGGTCAAGGCAGGAGAATCACTTGAACCTGGAAGGTGGAGGTTGCAGTGAGCCGAGATCACACCACTGCACTCCCACCTGGGCAACAGGTGAGACTCTATCTCAAAAAAAAAAAAAAAAGGTTAGAACATCCCTGGTAATTCAAGGAGTAATTTAACTCCTTGTCTTTGGTGAATTGTCAGATTCCTGCAACTTTGGAGTCTAGTGTTAGGAGCTTTGGGGCTGGTTGGCTCATTGGCTCAGTGAGTTCAGCCAGACTCCAGGGTCTTCCCATTTCTGTGCTCTACTCTCTTGAGCAGTACCTGTACTCCCCACAGCTCAGGCTGATGTAGACAGAGGATGAAGATGGTCCCCTTCTTCCTATGGCACTCCCTTAGGAACAAGGATTCATTTCCTGGAATATCTGATACAGACATCTCACCCCTCTTCAGCCTTTCCTTGAACCAATTGCTCATTAGGGAATGGGAGACAAATTGGGCTCCTGCTGTCTCTTTCCCCTCCACTCTTGCTATGGACTTTCAGTGCAAAGTAGACTGACACTATCCTCCTGGTCCTCGCCATGCCCAAGCTTCTTGCTTTCCAGCGTCCCTGTATTTGCCTAGCCTCAAAGATCCAGCCAGTCATGACCCATCACACAGGACTGATGTTCTCCCCCTGGGGTCCACAGATCCCTTACCTTCAAGATTGCCCTAGCATCTTCAGCCCTTCAGTTGCTATCACTAAGCTGCCTGTGAGCTAATTGCCTGGCCTATCACCATAGAACAAAGTGCCCAGGGACATTCAGCAGAACCTGAGATCTCTCCCAAACCCAGAGCTTTGCAGGTGATAGTGGCCACAGATCTAAGGAGATGCATGATTCAGTGATAAATGGAGAGGAAAGGAAATGTCAGGGCACAGTGTTTCCAGAACCTTCTTCTCAACAATTAATTGCCATTCTTATGGGAGCTCATTTGATTTGGGATTCTCTCACTTCAACCAAAAGAATCCTGTCTTGTCAACCACCCACTAGGTGGGCCTCCCCAAGGCTTGGAGGCCTTTGCTGGAATTAACATCCTGGTCAGAGGAATCACACAGACTGACATGCCCAGTTTCCCACAGAAAAAAATAAAGCAAAAGCCTTAAGGAGCTTCAAGGACAGCTAGGAAGACCAAATGCTAAGTACAAAGGAATAAGAGTGGGGTTATAAAAAGGAAACAGAGATAAGAACCAGGAGGGTATGAGACTGCAAGAGGGAGGTGCAGACAGAACAAGCTGGGCGGGTTTGCAGATGGGTATAGGAGAGTGACATACTGGCTAACAGGGACAGACTTTGGGTGATGTCCATCTTCTTAAAATAGGATACAATTCTATTTACTCTCAAGGTTGATGTGAGGTAACTTTCATAAAGTGCTAAGCACATTCTCTGGGCAAATTGTAGAACTTTTTCGTCCTCAGTTTTTGTCAAAATGAAGAAAATAATGCATAGATGAGTAGTGGAGAAATGTCATATTCTACTTCTTTAATTAATACATGTTTCTTGTTCCTCCTGCCCTTGTACACTGAGGAAACAGATGTTCTGCATTATTAGGGATCTGAATTATCCCAGGTAACCACTTCCTCCATCAGTCTCTCCTCACCTTTGTTAATGTCTTGGCTCTGAGTCAGAATCTTAGAGGTAATGTAGGTTCTCTTATCTCTAAAATAATTGATTGTGTAATTAAAAAGTGCTTGGCACATTGGCTGTTAACATTTTATTATTATTAGTGTCATTAGGAACTAAATCTGAGAAGTAAATTTCTGATCTACAACATCTAAAGCAAAAATATATTAATGAAGTTTTACTTAGGTCAGGAGAAACACATGGGCCAAGCAGAGATTTATTGATCTATCTTTTTTTATTGTAATCCAAATATTTTTGTGTATCTTCCTTCTGAAGCATTTTTCCCACAAGTAGTATATTCATCGAGCTTTGCTACCACAACCTCATTTCTTTGGCAGGTTAGGTGACTTTGCAACAATATATTAAATTAGTAATAAATTAATTATGATGTATAGAGGTGATAAAAATATGTTAATGTGAGTAATATGTAATTTAAATCCCCAATTCAGAATTAGTCAATTAAATTCTTTAGTAAGCCATGTTTATATTATTTCATATTCTGAGTTTCCTTCAAGAATCAAGGTCACATAGTCTGGAGGAAATTGTTCTAGACTTTCTTTCAAATTTAAATACTTCCTGAGAACAAAATACTTCAAAAAATTGTACCCCAAAATACTACACACACACACACACACACACACACACACACACACACACAGAAAGAGAGTCATGATTACATAGATACTGGCATAGAGATCAATAGATGGTTGGGTGGGTGGGTGGATGGATGGATGGATGGACAGATGAATAGAGACATCAAGGTAGAAAGAACATTAAATTAAACTCAGTTGACACATATTCTAGCTTTCTACCTGCCTCTAACCTTGGTTGAGCCATTTATGTCCTCTAGCTCAATGTTCCACAATAATACAATAAGAAGTTGGATTAGATGATCTTTTAGGTATTTTTTCTTCAAAGGACATATTATTAAAATCCTCCTAGTGAAGCAATTTCAACTCCTGCAGTCATTTTGTCACCTCTCTATTGCTCCTTGTATCTCCCTCTGAGTCTCCTTTTTAACACAAGCACTGATAATAGAAGCTAATACTCTTAGAACAAAAGTCATCTAGTCAAGGCTGCAGTTTACAGTGGATGTTAGATCAAAGCAAAATTAAGAAGGTTAGAGTTTGCTTAAAAAACATGTTGGAACAAACAAAAGAAATTCTATGCCCATCAAGAGAATTGTTCGGGAACGAGTAATCTCATTTAATCGAATATTTCCACATTAATATAATTTTCTGTTTGGGGCTGAGTCACATGCAAGCTTATTTATGCATGAACAGATCAAATCAACATCTTTCTTCTAGATTTTACAGCCACTTCCCTAAGAGGACCTAAGGGAAATGATTCTAGTGATGACAGATTATACTAGAATATCAAATTCACAGTAGAAAAAAATTACAATATGCATTGAAATTCCTAAAAGGTGGGTACTTTCTAACTTTAGAATGGAGAACCATTAACACATGGTAAATTTCTTCTGATGTATACCATGAGTAAAAAATTTGTTTCATGACATTATTTGTGGAAAGAAAAAGTAATATTTATATTTTAATTCAACTATCACAAGCTTGGTTTTGAAATAAATGCTATAACTGGAAACCTTTGGTCAAAATTAATGACGTCCCAAATATTTCAGCTAAACTAAATATTGATTCTTTGAAAACAAACAAGGTGTTCATTATGTAGGAATAAGAGACTGAGGCTAGCCAAAGTTTTCTATCATCCATTTATCCTCTACTTTAAAAAGTATTAAACATTTAGATATGATTTACATTAGCTTCAGCCTTCTACTGGAGTTATCCAAGCCATCTGCTAGGGAGATTTCTTCTTTTTTTTTTCAGAGGTTCAAACCAGTTCTGACCCCTACCTTCTTTTGAAGGGCAGATAGAGAGTTTAATGTGTAACCACAGGACAGTTTAAGGTCCCCAGCACCCCATATTACTTTTCCTGGGGTAACAGAGCTGATGAGCCATTGTGCACGGAATCATTCTGTATTTGAGGAAAGTTCAATAGGTTGGTCCCTCTTTTCATTTAATAAGAACGTTAAAAGTGCCACAAGAATTAAAAACAGTCATAGCTTACTGCCTTCACAGGACTATTTCCATGAGGAAGGGACAGCAATCATGCCTATAAAGAGTCTCTAGAAATGCTTGGTCATATACATTATACTGATATATATGTGTGTGTGCATGCGTGTATGTGTGTGTGTTTGAGACAAGGTCTTGCTCTGTTACCCAGGCTGGAGTACAGTTTCACAAGCATAGCTCACTGCAGCCTCAAACTCCTCCATTCAAGCTATCTTCCCACCTCAGCTTCCTGGGTAGCTGGGACAACAAGCACATGCCAACACGCTTGGCTATCTTTTCTTTTCTTTCTTTTCTCCTTTCTTTCTCTTTCTTTCTTTCTTTCCCCTCCCTCCCTTCCTTCCTTCTTTCCTTCCTTCCTTCCTTCACTCTTTCTCTTTCTCTCTCTTTTTCCTTTTTTCTTTTTTTTCTGTAGAGATGGGGTCTCACTATATTGCCCAAGCTGGTTTCAAAATCCTTGGCTCATGATCCTTCTGCCTTGGCCTCCCAAAGCACTGGGATTGCAGGCATGAGCCGCCATGCCCACTACTGGTGTTCTCGGTGGTAGAGATTATGAAGAAGAATTGGGACACATAAGAGAAGCTATTTTTACCCTGGACCAGAGTTTCTCTGCATTTCCCACCTGCAAATCTGTGAGCAGCCACAATTGTCTCTTTGTTGCTGTTGCTTTATCAGTTGGATGGGCAGTTGGAAGTCTCCAGAAGGAAGTTAGGTTTTTCTGTCCAGGATGGAGGCTGGTATAAGACTCTTCAGAGGCTGCACCCTGTCATGCTCCCTCTGCACACTCCAGACTGCCTGTATGGATGTAGCAGGTGCTCATTTAACTCCTTTATTTATGTCCTTGGGAGTGCTGGTGAAGGCACACTGTTGTCCTCCCTCATTAGCCAGCTCCTTGGCAATCCTATTTCAGAAGGGGCAGACACTTTGTGTGTCTTCCCCATCATCCCTCCCTACCAACTTCCCTGGAGACTATCTCAACATGTTCACCTGAGATGCACCATGTGTTAATGCAAAGTAAAGACACCTGTATAATAACATTTTTAAATAATCAAAAAAAAAATAGCAAGGTATCAGTGATGACTGTCCTTCACGGATCTCCGTGACTGAGGTCTATGAAGGAGACAGGAAGGCAATGGTTACAGCTGGGAAAAGACAAAGCCTTAGACTCCGGTGCACTGTTCTCTTTCAACTTCAGATGGTTATCATGGCATTTTAATTACTCTCCTATAATAATTTCCAACTGGGTTCCTGTCCCAGGGTTACTTATCCTCTCACTTTCATTCTCTTTCCCCAGGCATCTCCAGACAATTCATACTCGGGTTTACCAAAGCTTGAGCTAGTCTCAAATTTCCTCGTGAAGCGGGCCCAAGGCTGATAACAGCCATGACTGAAGGTCCCTTCTCCTGCCTTTATTCTTCCTTGCTGGGCCTAATCCTTAGCGCTTCTCAGTTCCTACCTGGTGTGAAATCCAAAAGAGCTTTTCTTCAAGTCGTTCATTAAACTTGGTGTGCTCAGTGCTTAAAGTGGGTGTTTAATTCTTCCTATTTTATGCTCATCTGCATACAACTTTTTAAAAATCAAAAGGTTATACTTTTAAATGTTAATGTATTAGATTTTACATTATTAATTAAAATGAACTATCTTTATTCATCAAATTAGCAATGATGGGGGTTTTGGAAAATAAGCTTTCTACTAGACTGCTGTCAGAAGCACTGATTGCTTCATTTCTGGAGGAAGATTTGGCAATATGTATCAAAAGCCTTAAACATGTTAGTACCGTTGACCTAGCAGTTTTATTTCTAAATATGAGACCTAATAAAACTAATATATGTGCAAAGATGCTCATAGAAGCCTTGTTTATAAGGAATATATAGAAATATGTTGTTAAGCAAGTGGATAGTTTAGTCATTTATGGCACATTTTTACGGTAGAATGCTATATGACCATTGAAAGGTGATGAAGAGTTAGTCTTCCTCAGTATCTGGGGATTGGTTCCAGGACACCTTCTTCCCCACCTCTCACTGTGGGTATCAAAAGCCAACAAAACTCAAGTCCCTGATATATAATGGCGTAGTATTTGCATATAACCTGCACACATCCACCTGTATACTTCTGTTGTTATTATTTATTTATTTATTTATTTATTTATTTATTTTTGAGACAGGGTCTCCCTCTGTCACCCAGGCTGGAGTGCAGTGGCGTGATCACAGCTCACTGCAGACTTGACTTCCAGGGCTCAAGCGATTCTCCTACCTCAGCCTCCCCAGTAGCTGGGACTACAGGTGTGCACCACCATGTCCAGCTAATTTTTGTAGTATTAGTAGAGACGGGGTTTCACTGTATTGGCCAGGCTGGTCTCGGACTCCTGAGCTCAGGCAATCTTCCTGCCTTGGCCTTCCAAAGTGCTGGGATTACAGGCATGAGCCACTGCACCCGGCCTTCCTGTATACTTTAAATCATCTTTAGGTTATTTATATTACCTAATACAATATAAATGTTATCTAAATAGTACTTGTACTGTAATGTGTAGGGAATAATGACAAGAAAAACGTTTGTACATGTTCAGTACAGACGCAATTTTTTTTGAATATTTTCAATCCTCAGTTGAATCTACAGATGTGGAACTCACAAATACGGAAGGCCAAATGCATATGCACTAATACAGAAAAAAGTCTTACATACTTTCAAGAAAAAAAGTAAGCTCCAGAACAATGTAAAATTGTACAAAATATTATCAGTGGTTATCTTGGGTTAATAAAATTATAGTTGAAATATTTTTAAATCTCCTTTTCATGTGAACTTTTAAATTTTATCACCATAAACTTATTATATCTTTCAAGATTAATTTTTTAAATTTTCATGTTGATTCAATTTTTTAAGATATTAACTTAATGTACCTACTTCTTAATAATATTGAGACAAATTATTAGAAAGGCAGGTAAATATTTTTGTAAATGAAAAGAGAAGCCAATGAAGGCATGAATAATTGAAATCCACAGGTAGTTTAAAAATTTATCTTTGATCCTCTGTTTTTTACCAAATATGCAAATAAGATATACAGTTACTGAGTTTTGTTTCCGCAATTCCTGTGTTCCCTGAAAATTTTGAGGAAATATGTAATAATGAAAATTGTGGGATAATGGAGAGTGACTAGAGCAGGAAGAATCGTATATAACCTGCAAATAATCAACCAGTTATGCATATATAGAGCTATTAATTTGCTCAAGTTTGATTATAAGCCCTTGATAATCACTATCCATATTGATCAAAAGAGGTTGAGGGGGCCCAGGAATTCTGTGGGGGCTAAGTTACCAGAATAAGTTGTTAAGGAGTGAAGTGTAAACACTCACAGTATTTCTTATCAGAGTATTTTCCACATTGCATTTTTCTCATAATTACTGTATCAACCTCCTGTTAGGTTGTAAACTGTTAAGAGAAAGGACACATCTCTTCTCATGATTGTAATTTCTTTTCCCTTCATATGCCTGGTATGGCTACACTGGCAATATATTGCATGTCTTTAATGAATGAATAACGAACTCTTTGTTATTGATGCTCTTCTACCCGTAAAGCATATCTTGAACCTTCAGTTTCCACTGCTCCCTGCAGCCAGGTTGGGCCAGATTCCCTGCCCACCACACCAGGGGAGACCTTGGGCAGGTTCCCTTCATCCTCTCACTCCCTCCTCCTCAGCCTCAGTGTCCTCATCCAACAGGAGCAATTTTACTTGTCACAGGGAACTGCTGTGAGATCAAGTAGCCACATGAGCACCTTGAAGGCAGCAACAGGGTCTTAACTCCCCTTGAAACCTTATGGACTAACTGCAGACCTCACCCCACTGGCCTCCATAAATGTTAGGTACTTTTCTCCCCTCCCCTTGGCTATGAGGTTCAACCAGAATGCTAGAGAGGCTTATTTGTAACAGAGAAGAGAAAACAAGTTGTTTTACCAGTGCTTAATTCAATTCCACACATTTCTGAGTCTCAGAATGTCTCAAATAGGAGAATTGGTCTGAAAATCTTCCCTCAGTAATTCTCCAAACTACCATTTGGGGCCTGAATAATTATTAACACCAATCTAATAATGGGAGGACAATCTATTTATAGATATTTTCCTGCAAGTTGTTGTGATGGTTTTAGTCCACTTTGTATTATTTGTTTTAAGAGTTTCATCCTTTTATGTCATCAAGCTGTTAAATTTTATAGTTGAAAACTTTCAATTCCAAAAAGGCAAATACTTTGGGACATTCTCCTCCTACCTTTTTTCATTATTCCAAGTGAATCAAAACTTTTCTTCAATAACGAAAAATCATATATTTATCCATAGATTTTGCATATGCTTCTGTTCCCTTATATATTAAGGTTTTCCCTCAATCCTTTTGCACTGTGCTTTTCAGGTAAGGAGCACAAACCCCAAATACAGTTCTTATGTAGAAACTCCTAAACGTGATACCCTACCAGGCTTTCCACTGAAACTCCTAGCAGTGCCTTCCACTCAATTGCTAACACTAAGTCCAAGGAATATCATAAACTCCTCCCCATTACTCATTTCCCTTCTCTTCTTGGCTTCTAATTTTGACCACTATGTTCCATTCTATTCTAAGCAGTAAAAATTATCTTTATAGAGCATAAATCAGATCATTTCAACCCAAACTACTACTTAAAACCCTTCAAAATCTTCCCATTGCAGTTTGAAAAAAGTACATAAGTTGTATGATATTTTTTTTTGTTTCTTTTTCCCATGGGCTGACTAAATACTATTTCTGTATCCTACCAGACACAGGAGCCAGGCATATAGAGGTCGAAGCATAACCTTTGCTTGGGACAACACTGGGGAATGCAGCCTCTGAGTGTGGGCCTGTGAGCTGCTGGCACAGAGGCCTGGGCTAGACAGTGGTACTGCTGGACAACTGTGGGTCCCAGCACAGGAGAGGGCGAGTTCATCCTATGGTGGAGCATGAACCTGACACGTGCCCTCTGCAGGCAGGTGGATCCCCAACAAAGGGAGAACACAGAAGGGTTGCTCTGCCACTCTCCATGTCTCACCATCTGGTGAACTCACTGGTTTCTCTCAGACAGAAAGAAGCCAAGACCCTTCTCCTAATGGAAAGCCCTCTCCAGGGGGACATAGGACTCCTTCAACATTCACCACAGCTACAAGCCCCTCCACCATGGGGGTCCCTGCAGCTACTCCACCCCGCAGGACTCTTTCACTACACCTCAGCCACAATGGCCTCCTCCTAGTCCTTGACTCTGTTAAGTGCTTTTCTGCCTCCTCTCTTTGCATTTGTTCTTTTCTCTGCCTCCAAAGGGCACGTCCCAAGGCTGGATGCTTTTCATCCCTAAGGTCTCAGATCAAATGGCCTGGCCTCAGAAATGGCAAACAGAACACAAAATAAGATGGTAGAATCATGTCTAAATGCATCTGTAACCATTATTACTGGAAGGAGTCTTTTTTAATCCAGCAATATGGCACTTATATAAGACAGAAGTAAAGCAAAGAAGCTCAGAACGTTGAAAATAAAGAATTAGAAAAAGGTATGACTGGCAAACAAAAGATAGGGCAGAGATATTAATACCAAACAAAAGAGACTTTGAGGATAAAGCATTAAGACAGATGAAATGAGATGATAGGTAATAATTATAAGGAACAATTAAGCTAATAGATATAAGGAAATTATGAACTTGTATGCATCTTAAAAAGTGGCTCTGTGATTCATGTTGATATAGCAAAACCTGATGGAATTTTAAGGGAAATTGCCAAAATGATCATCATGGTAGAAGACTTTACCACCAGGCTGTGCCACATTAGCTTTGAGGCCAGGCAGTGAGGCAAGCCTGAAGATGCCTTGCCAAGAGGGAAGACCAGAAGCTCCATAAGAAAATGGGGGCAGAAGAATACACAGAACTGTTGCCTTCGTAAATGGACAGGAGAAAGAGCTCCTAATAAAATGATGGATCTGCCTAAGGAGCTTCTTTCAGCTGCCTATAATAAAACCCTGGAGCAATAAAATAAGATAGAAAAAAGTTTTGTTTTCAAGCAGAATTTAGGGTAAATATAAAGAAAAACCACGACTGTAGGATTCCAACATAAAACTGTTTCTCATCCCATCTCTCATAACAAAAGATTCTCAGAGTGAATTAGTAATTTCCTCAGAATAAAGATCAAATCCAGGGCCCTCTCAGTAAAAGAGTTATCACAGGAACAAAAATATGTGAAACACTTTGTTAAGACTTCAGAAAGACTTAAGACATTATGGAACAATTCAGATAGACAGTGGGGCTTTTAAGACTCTTAATTCATCCCCTATCACTCTGATTTTGAGGTCCAAGTGGAAAGAGATCTGTCTTGAAGATATTTATGGGTACAGCTTTTATTGAATAAAGTGAATTTATAATTTGATACATAGAAAATGTATTAACTTTCTAAAGAAATTATACTATATTGAACTCAAAAGACCAGAGAGAGTTTCAAATGAAAAACGAATTTTAAATTGTGCAAGAAAGGGTTAACTCAGTAGACCCACGTTACTCAAACCCTGCACATTCTGAGGGAAAGTCTGTGTTCAGGACTAGTCTTTGGCTGATTCCTGGGATATGAGCTCTATGACCCTGGAATATGCTGCCTGATGAGTGTTTTGGTATGCCTGAGGCCTTGGGACATGCAGTAACAGTTTGACAATTAGTTTATGCTGACAATGTGACTTACAGTGAATGCCTATTTTGCTGAGGGGAAAAGGATTCTGAGTGACTTCCCAACAAAAGCACTGGACACCAAGGTTCAGGGGAGCTTCTCTGGTTGTCATACATCCTTGATGAGAGAATTAAGTACCTTCCACAGGAATGGGACACCTGGAAGCTTGCACCAGGTTACTCCTGGAAGTCACACCATTTGCATCTTTCCTTTGCTGATTTTAATCTATATCTTTTCACTGTAATCAACCATAAGTGTGTGAATAAAGCTTCCAAGACCAGTGAGTCTTTCTAGTAAATCATTGGGCCTGAGGTGGTCTTGGGAACCCCAACATACAGACTGTGAAAACCACTCAACTCCAAATAAAAGCCATTTCTCACAGGAAAAAAATTGCTTCTGAGGGTGGAACCAAGGGCCGTGAAGAAACACTCCCAGAGGGCAGAACTGGGACCTAGTCAAGGAATGAAAAATTTATGCCTTGCAGGATTTCAAAATTTCTATGAATCAGTGGCTACTGTGGGCCTTCTGTTTTCACCCTTTGTAAATAGGAATTTCTTTTTGGTTTTCCTGGCACAGCCTTACCTATGTGTGTTAGGGATATGGAAGACAACTTGAATTTTGATTTCATTAGAGAGCCCACTTCTGAAGAGCATCATCTGCACATGGACCTAAATTAGATAAGGAGACCCTGGACCTCAAGCCTGAGCCCTATGTCATAATAGAATGACATCTTTGGAAGGCATTCTAGAGAGTGAATATATAATGTATATGGTAGAAATGTGAATCATTAGGGGTCAGGATTATGGTAATTCATTAAATTAATACCTCCATTTACCCATACTTCTCATTATTCATGCTTATCCTTGAATCTAGGCTGAGCCTGTGACTTAATTTTTAAAATATGTCAGGAAAAATGTTGTGCCCATTCTGACTAATCTTAAGAAGTTCTGTAAGCTTCTACTTTTGCACTCTTGGGAGCCCTGAGCTTTCAAGCAAGAGGTCTGTCTAGGCTGCTGGAAAGATCATTTGAAGAAACCATGTAGTAACACCATGTAAACAGGATACCAGGGGAGGGGGAGAGGGGGAGAGATAGAGAGAGACTCCTGAGACTACAACAGTGCAGAACCAAGGAACACAGCCAACAAAGAAATCCAAAAATCCTAGGCATAGGTATATCGTCCCCATTAAGCAGCCCCAACCAGCCCTCAGTTACTGAAGTCAACTTAGCTGAGAAGCCAGAAATGAGTGAAGTGAACATCTTGTACATTCCAGTCTCAGAAGACATCACTTGGCGTGTGATGAACCATCCTGCTGAGCCTTCTCTGAATGCCTAACGTACAATGATTGTGGTGTTAAGCTACAAAGTTTTAAGTAGTTTGTTTTGCAGCAACAAATATAAAGTTTTAAGTTTGTTTTGCAGCAACAAATATATTCTAGCCAACTTTCTTCTAAGAGTCCACTCACTTTTTGTTTCACCAACCAGTTCTTTCTTCTTGTTCAGAGTTAATTATTAAGTATTCATTCATTTAGTGGGTAGAAAGAGTATGGGATACTGAGTCTGAGGACCTGAGTCAGAGTCCAATTCTACCACATTGGCTCTGTGACTGAATCCCTTACCTTTAAGTTTTGTCTTCTCACATAGAAATGGGAATAATATTCCTCACTGCCTCATGATGATGATTAAGTGAAATGACAATAGTGAGATGTCTTTGAAACAACTAAGCTTATTCTTCCATCCTTTTTCCCCATAACTGAGACTCTAATTTCTAGACATGGGAACTTCCTTCTCCTTGTGTGCCCACTGCAGGACCATGGGTGTGGTGACTGCATGGGGCAGGCTCAGTAGGTGTCTTGGTTACTATAAGATATTAGCTATGCCTGTCATAGAAGGAGAAGCCACAGCCATCCTAGGGACACATTCCATACTTATTTATACAAATATATATATATATATATATATATATATTAAAGTGACTATTTTGATAACCACTGAGATTATAGATCCTTTGAGCAGCTGCTTTTCCACTTGGCATTAGCATGAACTTTAAAATTAAACAAACATTGTTTCCTCGTGAATGAGAAAAAAATAAAATTAGACAAACAGACTTGAAATACTGGCTTTGTTGGTTACTCTGTGTATGATTTTGGATGTGACTTAACTTCTTTAAACTACCTCCTTTTTCCATAAAATGGAAATAGTATACACATCACATTTAGTATTACATTTTTGATGGTTGGATATAATATTTTGATATTTATCAAGTTATTTTTCCATTCTTCTTCAGCTTCGGCCACAATGCCATAAAAACAAAATAGGTCTAATAAAAATAATTATACTTAAGTACTGGCACTAGAATTTATATTTAAATCTCCATCATAGAGAATTTTTTTGAAAATTTTACATAATTCTACAAAGAATGTACATATTTTCTATTCCATAAATAGACTTTCCATGGTGGTTGTTTTTAACTAATGTTAGAATAAATTTTTATTGTGTGAATTAACCAATAGATGGCTGAACTTCAGAGAAAACTGAGGTTCTGCTGTCTCATTGCAAAATACTATCTGCATAATCCAAAAGATAATTAACAAAGATACAAAAGCTCCAATTCGGAGTCTTTCATGCAAGCTCTGCTTAAATGTTGTGTTGTCCTCTTTCAGTCTAATCATAATTTGCAATTGTGCATAATTTCAATACAAAAATATTCTATTAAACATGAAAATATGATAATGTGATATAGTGCTAAGGGAGAAAATGCTTTGTAAAATACTAAAAAAGATACATAATTCATTTTAAAATAGATGGCTCTTAGCTTATGAAAATATATTTTCCAGGGAAAAATAAGGTTTTTAGGGTGTTATCTGGAAGGAGATGGAGAGGAAAAGAAAGCTGATTTTTGCAGCTTAATAAAATGATAGACTAGGCGAGAGAAATTGGGAATTATCGGAACAAAGAGAAAAGGCGAGGTGAAAAAGACCCCATAAGAGAGAGCTATCTGAGCTACATGCCTCCCTCCTCTTCTTATAACCACATTTGAACTCTCCTGCAAGGTCTGCAGAGTCCTGAAGCACCTTGTCCTTTTGAATATTCTTTAATAGCTCCTCTTGGGTCTTGTGACCTCAGGTGCTTTAACGGGCTATAAACCTAGGGCTTCGTTCTGATGTCTATTTGCATACTTTTGCAAATGTTCTACTTTTTTTTTTTTTTTTTTTTCAGAATCTGCCCTCAAATTCAAATCTACAAACAGCAGCTTGAGTAGGTTTTTGTAAATTAAAATAATTTTCAGGCACATTGGGACATTCACAGCCTATGTTCTGCTGGCACTCTTGGCAGGAGCCCAAGAGTAATTGTACACTACATTAATATTAAATACGCCCTTTGAAAATTTTTCTGAAGGTGGTGATGCAATTTCAGTAACTTTTTCTCCCCCTAGGCATTTATAAATACCAAATTGGTTTAGTAAAAAGGCACTATTAGGGGACTTCATCATAAATTCGCCTCTTAAAATAATCCTTCAATGTACTATGTGGAAATCCCCCAAACTGTGGTGTTGAAACAGATGGCACAATTGTGCTATTGAACATCAATGCCATCCATGGACTGTTAATTTCAATTATAAAATGTAAGTCACGGAAGGGTGGATTATGTCACTGGTGATGGTCACAGTATGTTTTCATAAGGTCACATATTTCTTGATGTTAAGTTACAAAGTGGGAGAGAGGTATCTCATGACACTTGTACCCAGACCACACCCAGACATATAGAAGCTTAGTTTTTGGACATTCTTGGTTTGCCTCAAGATAGATGTAAATTCTTTTCAGATAGGTCTCAAGAAGGAGGCTGATGAAACTGCAAATTTCCACCATCTTTCTTCTATTTGAGAGGCTCCTCTGAAGCAAGATGGCAGAATGAAATAATAAAATAATGGCACAATGAAGCCATAAGATAACATTTTGTTTTCTGAAATGAACAAAATAAATATTAACAAAGCTTTAAAATTATTAAAACCATACACTAAGGAAGTGGAATAACCTCATGAGAAAATCTTGAAATCAGTGAGAGAAAAATAAGTGATTATCTAGATGATGTCCCAAGTAAGATTATAGTTGACGTATCAGAAATTATGGAGTCCAAAAAAATGCAGTATATACAGAATGGGATACTTTTCAGCCTTTAAAAATGAAGAAAATCCTGTCATTTGCAAAAACATGGATGAACCTGGAGAACACTGTGTTAAGTAAAATAGCCCAGGCACAGAAAGACAAATACCGTATGATCTCACTTATATGTGGAATTTAAAAAAGGAATTCATGGAAGTACAGAGGAGAATGATGGTTAACTGGGGTCTGGGAAAAGAAAGTGTGTTTGTGGAGATGTTGGTTAAAGGATACAAAACTTTAGCTAGGATGAATCAGTGCAAGAGATCTATTGCACAACATAATGACTATAGTTAATAACAATGTATTTTATTCTTGAAAAATGCTAAGAGAGTAGATTTTAAGTGTTCTCACCATAAAAAGTGAGGTAATGCATGTGTCAGTTAGCTCAATTTACCCATTCCACAATGTATACATACTTTAAAACAACATTTTGTACACCATAAATATATACAATTTGTACTTGTCAGTTAAAAACTAAGTTAAAGAAAAGTAATGAAGGAGGTCAGAAGAAATGGAAAAAAACTATCAATGAAGAATCTTATATTCAGCAAAGTTATTCTATAGAAATGAAGGCAAAATATAGACACCCCTATGCAAACAAACACTAAGAGAATTTGTTGCTAGCGGACTTACCTTATAAGAAATACTAAAGAACTTTATTTAATATGAAAGCAAGTGATAATAATTATAATCCACATGGAAAAAATAAGAGCTAAAAATTAATCATTAAAGGTATTCATGTATTTACAAAAGACAGCATAAATGCATATTTCTCTCCTTCCTTCTCCTAACTGGTTTAAAAATTAATGATAAAAAACAAAAATACATATAATTTTATTGTTGGACCTATAACATATAAAAATGCAATATATTTGCCAATAGCATTACAAAGGAGGTGAGTTGGAATAAAGCTATACTGGACTATGGAAAGGGCTTCAGATGGCAACTCAAAGCCACAGGGCAAATGAAGAGAACCTGCACTAATTTTAAAAAACAAGGTTAATATAACAAAGACTATAAATATTTACTTGCTTTTCTTTTCTCTCTCAGCTTCTTTAAAACACTTATAAGATTGTATAACATAATCATTTATAACAATATGTTGTTGAGGACGGGCATGGTGGCTCATGCCTGCAATCCCAGCACTTTGGGAGGCCGAGGCGGGCGGATCACAAGATCAGGAGGAGTTCAAGGCCAGCCTGGACAACATGGTGAAATCCCGTCTCTACTAAAAGTACAAAAAGTAGCCGGGGGTGGTGGCACATGCCTGTAATCCCAGCAACTTGGGAGGCTGAGGGAGAAGAATCACTTGAACTCGGGAAAAGGAGGTTGCAGTGAACCAAGATTGTACCATTGCACTCCAGCCTGGGTGACAAAGCGAGATTCTGTCTCAAAATAATAAAAAAGTATTGTTGAATTTGTAACATTTATAGATGTAATATGTATAACAATGATGCCACAAAAAGTAAAAAAGAATAGAGCTTCATATAAGTAACATTTGTATATTTCATTGGAATTAAATTAAGACAAATCTGAAACTGATTTTCGTAAGTTAAGGTGCATATTGTAAGCCCTAGAGCAACTACTAAGAAAACAACTTTAAAAATGGCAAAACTTTATTGAAGAAATAAAAATAGTACTTTAGAAAATATCCACTAAATGCAAACGAAAGCAAAAAAGGGGTAATAAGGGAACAGAAAAAACATGAGACATTAACAAAAACAAAAAAGCAAAATGGCATGTAATCATTTAATGTTATTATTGATAGAGTTGGATACAAATCCAATATATGGAATTCCAGTTCCATAAATTGGATGTTATAGTTAGATGTAAATCCAACTATAGCAATAATAACATTAAATGTTATCAAATTAAATAACCCAATCAAAAAGCAACTTGTCAGATAAGATTTAAGAAAAACGAGATAGAAATACATGCTGTCAACAGAAGACGTACTTTATATTCAAAGACAAAGAAAAACTAAGGCCGGGCGCGATGGCTCACGCCTGTAATCCCAGCACTTTGGGAGGCCGAGGCAGGCGGATCACGAGGTCAGGAGGTCGAGACCATCCTGGCTAACACGGTGAAACCCCGCCTCTACTAAAAATACAAAAAAAATTAGCCAGGTGCGGTGACAGGTGCCTGTAGTCCCAGCTACTCGGGAGGCTGAGGCAGGAGAATGGCGTGAACCCGGGAGGCAGAGCTTGCAGTGAGCAGAGATAGCGTCACTGCAGTCCGGCCTGGGTGAAAGAGCGAGACTCTGTCTCAAAAAAAAAAAAAAAAAAAAAAAAAAAGGAAAGAAAAACTAAATCAGAAATGAAAGAGAAGACTTTATTTCCAGTCTTGGTAAAAGAAAAAGGATTATAAAGAAATAGTACAAGCAATTCTGTC
Organism: Pan paniscus; assembly: GCF_029289425.2. Lineage (NCBI taxonomy): Eukaryota > Metazoa > Chordata > Mammalia > Primates > Hominidae > Pan > Pan paniscus. The sequence continues at coordinate 67,700,364 of NC_073256.2, read as the reverse complement.
AATAAATTAGAAAATTTAGGTGAAATGGACAAATTCCTAGAGAACACAAATTACTGAAACAGACTTAAGAAGGAATAGAAAATCTGAATAGGGAGAGGGAAGGAAGAGGGCGGATAGGAGACAGGGCTAACATGCAGCTCCCACTTGGACAGACAGAACATGTGGAGACTCGCACCATGAACTTTTGCTCCAAGAAACGCTGCAGGAACATATCAAGAAAACCAAAAGAATTCACAGATCCTTTAAAAGGAGTGGCCTGTCGCTGTAAATTCCATGAGACAGGTGAAAAACTGTGAGTTCCCAAAGTGTGAGGAGGGAAACCTACCTCTGAAAACACATCCCCACTGGAGAACCTGAAAATCCAGATCCCAGGAGAAGGATTTAACTTTACCTGGAGCTGAAACGGATTTAGGGAGCCATGCAAAACATAAAAGTAGAAGCAGCAGGAGGAAGAGCCTTGTAGGCACTCCCAGTATCCAGCCTGGGCCCAGGGAAGACAACCCTGACTATATCTCACAGGGACCTTGGGGAAGGCAGCCAGTGGAATTAGGGAGGGGTCACAGGGTGAACAGGGTAAAAGAAGTTTCCAGCTGAATTTTGTAATAATTTTGACTGAGCACAAATTTCCTTGAGCAGAATCTGGGGATTGAATGGGAACTGTTGCAGATATGAGCACAGGAGCCACTGCTGGTATTGTGGGTAGATGAGGAGGGATGAGGCCTGAAAGATGCGCTTGCTTTCTCAGCAACGAAGCTTATGGCCTAGGGCAAGGTCTGAGTCCCATGCACTGGCTGCCTGGTTCTAAACTCGTCACTGCTGGCAGAGCACTGCAGGAGGAAGACCGGCCTCGCCAACTGCATGGGAGCTGAGTGGGGCCAATCACTACTGGCTTTCCCCCATTTCCCTGGCGAGCTAGATGGCACAGCAGAGGCAGCCATAATCCCCTCTGGAACATAACCTCATTGGCCTGAGAACAATCTTTCATCCCCCATAGTGGCTGTGGCAAGCCCTGCCCAAGGAGAGTCTGAGCTCGGACCTGCCTAACCCTGTTCCCACCTGATGGCTTTTCTTTACGCACCCTTGCAGCTGAACATAAAAGACATAAACCCTGGGGAACTTTATGGCCCTGCCCACTGCCTACCCTGGCCTTACTCATCCTGGCCAACTTAGGGCAAGCTTATATCTCCCTTCTACGACTGCAGCTGGTGCTCTCTTGAAAGTGTCACTTCCTGGCTGGAGGCCACCAACTCAGGCCGTTACAGCAAATCATGACAGAATAACTCTACTCCCAAGAAATAGGGTTAACAATAGCTAATTCCAATGCCTGCAACCAGAGGTCCTGAGCCTACCCATGTATCAACTTCACTACTAGAATACCCAGCATCTGAGAAAGCCAGCACACTAAACACATCTACAACCAATGACTGTCACACAGTCTACTTCACTCTCCTGCCACCTCCATCAAAGCAGGTGCTGGTACCCATGGCTGGAAGACCTGAAGACAGATAACATCACAGGACTCTTTGCAGACATTCCCCAGCACCAGCACAGGATAAGGTAGCCCCACTGGGTGGCTAGACCCAGAAGAACAATAACAATCACTGCAGCTCTCAGGAAGCCCCATCCCTAGGAAAAGGGTGAGAGCACCACATCAAGGGATCACCCCGTGGGACAAAAGAATCTGAACAGCAGCTTTTGAGTTCCAGATCTTTCCACTGAAATAGTCTACCAAAATGAGAAGGAACCAGAAAAGTAATTCTGGTAATACAACAAAACAAGGTTCTATAACACCCCCAAAAAATCACATGAGCTCCCCAGCAATGAATCCAAACCAAGAAGAAACCTCTGAATTGCCAGAAACAATACAGGATATGAATGAAACAATACAGGATATGATATGGATGAAAAATTCTCCAGATAAATAGATAGCATGAAAGAAAAAACAACCATAACTTCTTGAAATGAAAGCCACACTTAGAGAAATACAAAATGCACTGGAAAGTCTCATGAATAGAATCAAGCAAGTAGAAGAAAGAAGTTCAGAGCTCAAAGACAAGGTTTTTTAATTAACCCAATCCAACGAAGACAAAGAAAAAAGAATTTTTAAAAAATGAGCAAAGCCTTCAAGAAATTTGGGATTATGTTAAATGGCCAAAACTAAGCATAATTGGTGTTCATGAGGAAGAAGAGAAATCTAAAAGTCTGGAAAACTTACTTGAGGATATAATTAGGGAAAACTTCCCTGTCCTTGCTAGAGATTTGTACATCCAAACACAAGAAGCTCAAAGAACACCTGGGAAATTCATTGCAAAAAGATCGTCACCTAGGCACACAGTTATCAGGTTAACTAAAGTCAAGACAAAGGAAAGAATTTTAGGAGCTGTGAGAGAAAAGTATCAGGTAACCTATAAAGGAAATTAGGGTCTGGGGTTCTATCTTTAGCCTCCTCAAACAAAATAATTGACAGCTGAGAATTTTATATCCAGCAAAACTAAGCTTCATAAATGAAGGAAAGATAAAGTCTTTTTCAGACAAACAAATGCTGCAGAATTGGCCACTAGCAAGCCAGCACTATAAGAAATGCTAAAAGGAGTTGTAAATCTTGAAACAAAACCTCAAAATACACCAAAATAGAACCTCCTTAAGGCAAAATTCTCATAGGGTCTATAAAACAATAACAGGATAAAAAAACACAAGGTATTACGGCAACGACAAGCATGATGAATAGAATCATACCTCACATCTCAATACTTACACTGAATATAAATGGCCTAAATCCTCCATATAAAAGATACAGAATGGCAGAATGAATTAAAAAGTCCATCAACCAAGTATCTACTATCTTCAAGAGACTCACCTAACACATAAGGACTTACATAAACTTAAGGTAAAGGGGTGGAAAAAGATGTTCCATGTAAATATAAACTAAAAGCAAGCAGGAGTAGCTATTCTTATATCAGACAAAACAAATGTTAATGCAACAACAGTTTAAAAAGACAAAGAGAACATTATATAATGATAAAAGTCTTACTCCAACAGGAAAGTGTCATGATTCTAAATATATAGGGACCTAACACCAGAGCTCCCAAATTTATTAAATAATTACTAGCAGACCTAAGAAATGAGATAGACAGTAGCACAATAATAGTGGGAGACTTCAATACTCCACTGACAGCACTAGACAGGTCATCAAGACAGAAAGTCAACAAAGAAAAAATGGACTTAAACTATACCCTAGAACAAATGGACTTATCAGATATTTACAGAACATTCTATCCAACAACATGCATTCTATTCATCAGCACATGGAACGTTCCCTAAGATAGACCATATGATAGGCCACAAAACAAGTCTCAATAAAATTAAGAAAATCAAAATTGTATCAAGTACTCTCTCAGACCACAATGGAATAAAACTGGAAATTAACTAGAAAAGGCACCCTCGATACTATATAAATACATGTAAATTAAATAATCTGCTCTTGGATGATATTTGGGTCAACAATGAAATCAAGATAGAAATTTAAAAATTCTTTGAACTGAATGATAATAGTGACACAATTTATCACAACCTCTGGGATATAGCAAAAGCAGTGCTAAGAGGAAAGTTCATAGCATTAAATGCCTACATCAAAAAGTCTGAAAGAGCAAAAATAGACAATTGAAGGTCACATCTCAAGGAACTAGGGAAACAAGAACAAACCAAACCCAAACCCAGCCGAAGAAAAGAAATAACAAAGCTCAGAGCATAACTAAATTAAATTAAAACAAACAAAAATAATACAAAAGATAAATGAAACAAAAAGCTGAGTTTTTGAAAAGATAAACAAAATTGATATACAATTAGTGAGATTAACCAAGAAAAGAAGAGAGAAGATCCAAATAAGCTCAAGTAGAAGTGAAATAGGAGATATTACAATTGATACCACAGAAATACAAAAGATCATTCAAGGCTACTATGAACACCTTTACACACACAAATGAGAAAATCTAGAGGAGATGAAAAAATTCCTGAAAATATACAACTTTCCTAAATTAAATCAGGAAGAAATACAAACTCCAAACAGACTAGTAACAAGTAGCAAGATAGAAATAGTAATACAAAAATTGCCAAAAAAAAAAAGTTCAGAACCAGACGGACACACAGTTGAATTCTATCAGATATTCAAAGAATTGGTACCAATCTTACTGAAACTATTCCAAAAGACAGAGAAAGAGGAAATCCTCCCTAAAGCATCCTATGAAGCCAGTATCACCATAATACCCAAACCAGGAAAAAACATAACAAAAAAAGAAAACTACAGACCAATATCCCTGGTGAACATAGGTGCAAAAATCCTCAACAAAACACTAGCTAACTGTATCCAAGAAACAGCTAACTGTTTCATACCAGGGATGCAAGGATGGTTTAACATACACAAATCAATAAATGTGATACATCACATAGACAGAATTAAAAAGAAAAAACTTATGATCATCCCAACAAACATAGATAAAACATTTGACAAAATCCAGTATTCCTTGATGATTAAAACCCTCAAAAAAATCTGCATAGAAGGAACATAACTCAAAGTAATAAAAGCCATCTATGCCACATCCACAGCCAACAGTATATTGAATGGGGAAAAGTTGAAAGCATTCTCCCTGAGAACTGGAACAAGACAAGGATGCCCACTCTCACCACTTCTCTTCAATGTAGTACTGGAAGTCCTAGCCAGAGCAATCAGACAAGAGAAAGAAATAATGGGCATCCAAATCAGCAAAGAGGAAGTTAAACTATCGCTGTTGCTCATGACCTAGAAAACCCTAATGACTCATCCAAAAAGCTCCTAGATATGCCAAATGAATCCAGCAAAGTTTCAGGATACAAAATCAATATACAAAAGTCAGTAGCACTGCTATACACCAACAACAACCAAGCCAAGAAACAAATCAAGAACTCAATCCCATTTACAACAGCCAGAAAAAATAGTACTTAGGAATAAACCTAACTAAGGAGGTGAAAGATTTCTACAAGAAAAACTCAAAACACTGCTGAAAGAAATCATAGAAGATAAATGAAACAAAAAGTTGACACAAACAAATGGAAACACATCTCCTGCTCATGGATGGGTAGAATCAATATTGTGAAAATGACCATACTGCCAAAAGCAATATAAAGAATCTTGGTGGGACTGTAAACTAGTTCAACCATTGTGGAAGTCAGTGTGGTGATTCCTCAGGGATCTAGAACTAGAAATACCATTTGACCCAGCCATCCCATTACTGGGCATATACCCAAAGGACTATAAATCATGCTGCTATAAAGACACATGCACACATATGTTTATTGTGGCACTATTCACAATAGCAAAGACTTGGAACCAACCCAAATGTCCAACAATGATAGACTGGATTAAGAAAATGTGGCACATATACACCATGGAGTACTATGCAGCCATAAAAAATGATGAGTTCATGTCCTTTGTAGGGACATGGATGAAACTGGAAAACATCATTCTCAGCAAACTATTGCAAGGACAAAAAACGGAACACCGCATGTTCTCACTCATAGGTGGGAATTGAACAATGAGAACACATGGACACAGGAAGGGGAACATCACACACTGGGGCCTGTTGTGGGGTGGGGGGAGGGGGGAGGGATAGCATTAGGAGATATACCTAATGCTAAATGACGAGTTAATGGGTGCAGCACACCAATATGGCACATATATACATATGTAACAAACCTGCACATAGTGCACATGTACCCGAAAACTTAAAGTATAATAATAATAAAATTTTTTTAAAAAGAATCAATGCTATTCCCATCAAAGTACCATCATCATTCTTCAAAGAACTAGAAAAAAAAATCCTTAAATCCATATGGAACCAAAAAAGAGCCTCCATAGCCAAAGCAAGACTAAGCAAAAAGAACAAATCTGGAGGCATCACATTACCTGACTTCAAACTATACTACAAGGCTAGAGTTACCAAAACAGCGTGGTACTGGTATAGAAATAGGCACATAGACAAATGGAACAGAATAGAGAACCAAAACAAAGTCAAATACTTACAGCCAACTGATCCTCAACAAAGCAAACAAAACATAAAGTGAAGAAAAGACACCCTATTCAACATAGTGGTGCTGTGATAATTGGCAAGCCACATGTATAAGATTGAAACTGGATCCTCACCTTTCACCTTATACAAAAACCAACTCAAGATGGATCAAAGACTTAAATCTAAGATCTGAAACCATAACAATTTTAGAAGATAACATCAGAAAAACTCTGCTAGACACAGGCTTAGGCAAAGAGTTCATGACAAAGAGCCCAAAAGCAACTGCAACAAAAACAAAAATAAGTAGATGTGACCTAATTAAACTAAAAAGCTTCTGCATAGCAAAAGAAATAATCAGCAGAGTAAACAAACAACCCACAGTGTGGGAGAAAATATTCACAAATTATGCACCTGACAAAGAACTAATGTCCAGAACCTACAAGAAACTCAAACAAGCCAGCAAAATAAAAAACAAAAAAAAAAATAATCCCATCAAAAAGTGGGCAAAAAATAGTTCTCAAAAGAAGATATACAAATGGCCAAGAAACATGAAAAAATGCTCAACATCACTAATGATCAGGGAAATACAAATCAAAACCACAATGTGATACCACCTTACTCCAGCAAGAATGGTCATAATTTAAAAATCAAAAGATAACAGATATTGGTATGGATGTGGTAAAAAGGAAGTATTTTTACACTGCAGGTGGGAATGCAAACTAGTACAACTGCTATGGAAAACATTATGGAGAGTCCCTAAAGTAATAAAAGTACAACTACCATTTGAGTCAGCAATCCCACTACAGGGTATCTAAGAGAAAAAGAAGTCATTATATGAAAAAACACGGCATACCCATGTTTATAGCAACACAACTTGTAATTGCAAAAATATGGAACCAGCCTAAATGCCCATTAACCAATGAGTGGATAAAGAAAATGTTATATATGTGTGTGTGTGTGTATATATATATAGTAGTATTCCATGGTGTGTGTGTGTGTGTGTGTGTATATATACATATATACGTATATGTATATACACATATATATGCATATATGTATATGTATATACACACACACACCATGGAATCTATATAGATAGATAGATAGATAGATTTTATATATATATATAGAGAGAGAGAGAGAGAGAGAGATAGAGAGAGTAGTATATATGTATATGTATACATATGTATGTGTATACATATGCACACACACACACACACACACCATAAAAAGTAACAGTAAAAAGTCATAAAAAGTAACAAAATAATGGCATTCACAGCAACCTGGATGGAGTTGGAGACCATTATTCTAAGTGAAGTAACTCAGGAATGGAAAACCAAACATTGTATGTTCTCACTTGTAAGTGGGGGCTAAAGCTATGAGGACACAAAGGCATAAGAATTATACAATGAACTTTGGGGACTCGAGGGGAAGGGTGGGAGGGGGTTGAGGGATAAAAGGCTACACATTGGGTACAGTGTACACTGCTCTTGTGATGGGTGCACCAAAATCTCAGAAAGCAGCACTAAAGAACTGATCCATGTGACCAAAAACCACCGGTTCCCCAAAAACTATTGAACTAAAAAATTAATAAATAATAAAATATTTTTTAAAATTAACAAATTAGATGGGCATGGTGGTGCATGTCTATAGTCCCAGCTAGTTGGGAGACTGAGGTGGGAAGACAGCTTGAGCCCAGGAGGTCAAGTCTGTAGTGAGCCATGATTGTGTTACTGCACTACAGCCTGGGCAACAGAGCAAGACCCTGTCTCAAAGCAAACAAACAAACAAACAAAAAATTAAAGTTCAAATAAAATTAAAAAAATAAAAATCTGAACAGGCCTATCACAAATAAAGAGATTAAATTAGTAATCAAAAAATTACCCTCCGTGAAACGCCTAGGCCAAAATGGTTTCACTATTAAATTCTAAAAATATTAGAGATGAATTAATACCAGTTCTTCATAAACAATTCCCCTTCATAAAAAGAAGAGAAAACACTTCTCAACTAATTATATGAGACTAGTTATTAACCTGACACCAAAGCCAGCCAAAGATTTTTTAAACTACAAACAAATGTATGTTATGAATATACATGCAAAAATTCTCAACAAAATACTAGCAAGCTAAAACTTGAAACATTAAAAAATAAAAATTATACACTATGACCAAATTTGAATTTATACCAGTAATGCAAGATTTAACATGTAAAAATTAATTGATGTAATATACTATATCAATTGAATAATTAAAAAAACCATGTTGATCTCAATTAATGCAGAAAAAGCATTTGACAAAATTCAATGCCCTTGCATGAAAAAAACACTTAGCAAACTAAAAATAGAAGGAAATTTCTTTAACCTGACAAAGGAAATTTGTAAAAATCCCATAGCTAACATCATACTCAATATGAAAAACTGGTTACTTTCTCCTAAGGTCATAAATAAAAGAGGAATATCTGTTCCTACCATTTATATTCAGCATTATACTAGAGGATCTAGCCAGGGAAATTTGTCAAGGAAAAGAAATAAAAGGCACCAGATTGGAAGGGAAGACTTAATAGAATTTCTATTCACAGATAATATGACCTTGTAAATTTTAAAAATCCAAGCTAATCTATTTTAAAATTATTAGAATGTATTCAGCAAAGTTGCAGGATATAAGACCAATATACAAAAATCAATGGTATTTCTAAATACTGATAACAATCTTTAAATATAATTATGAAAACAACTTTATATATAACATCAAAAAATGCTTAGCTTTAAATTTAGCAAAAGGAGTGTAAAACTTATGCTGCAAAAATTACAACTCCTTAGTAAAAGAAATTAAAGAATATCTAAATAAATGTAAAGCCATCCCATGTTCATACCCCCCAAACCAATCAGTATATCCAGTGCAATCCACATCAGAATACCAGCTGACTTTTTTGTATAAATTGACAAGATGATCCTAAAATTCGTATGGAAACTCAAGTGGCTCAGAAGTGCCAAAACAATCTTGAAATAAAAAATTCAAGGACTTAGTATTCTTGACTTCACATCTTACTATAAGGCAACAATAGTCAAGACAAATTAATACTAGCATAAGTATAGACATATGATCAATGGAATCAAATGGAAATAAACCCATGTATTTATGATCAATTGAGTTTCTACAAGAATGCCAAGACTATTCAATTAAAAAAGAATAATGCATTCAACAAATGGTCCTAGAACAACCAGATACCCACATGCAAAAAAAAAAAAGAAAAAGAAAAAATGAATTTGAATTCTTAACTTTATACTATATACAAAAATTAATTCAAAATGGATTAAAGACCTAAACTGAAACTTAAAGCTACAACACTCTTAGAAGGAAACACAGGAATAAATATTCATGAGATTAAATTTGCCAATGGATTCTTAGATATGACACCAAAAGCAAGAGCAAAAAAAGAAAAATAAAAAAATTGGACTTAAAATGTAAATGTTTTGTGCATCTAAGGACACTATCAAGAAAGTAAAAAAGACAACCCACAAACTGAAAAAAATTGTAAATCATGTATCTGATAAAGAACTCATATCTAAAATATATAAAGAATACTTACAACACAATAATAAAAAGACAGATAACACACTAAGATATGGCCAAAGGTAAATTAGTACAGTCACTATGGAGAACAGTTGTCAGGCTCCTCGAAAAACTAAAAATTGTATGTGTGTACCCAAAACAAAGGAAATTAGTATATCAAAGAGATATCTGCACTCCTATATTTATTGCATCTCTGTTCACAATAGCTAGGATTTGGAAGCAACCTAAGTGTCCATCAACAGATGAATGGATAAAGAAAATGTGGTACATATACAAATGGAGTACTATTCAGCCATAAAAAAGAATGAGATACAATCATTTGCAACAACATGGATGGAACTGGAGATCATTATGTTAAGTGAAATAAGCCAGGCACAGAAAGAAAAACATCACATATTCTCACTTATTTGTGGGATCTAACAATCAAAACAATTGAACTCATGGACATGGAGAGTAGAAGGATGGTTATCAGAGGCTGGGAAGGGTAGTGGGACTGTTGAGAGAAGGTGGGGATGGTGAATGGGTATAAAAAACATAGAATGAATAAGACCTACTGTTTGATAGCATGACAGGGTGACTATAGTCAATAAAAATTGTATATTTAAAAATAACTAAAAGAGTGTAATTGGATTGTTTATAACACAAAGAATAAATGAAATGCTTGAGGGAATGGATACCTCATTCTCCATGGTATGTTTATTATGCATTGCATGCATATATCAAAACATCTCATGTATCCCATAAATATATACACCTACTATGTATCCACAAAAATTTTTTTAAAAAGTTTTAAAGAATGCCATCATGAAAAAATAGAAAAGATATGAGCAAAGGATATAAATAGACATTTCTCCAAAGAAGATATACAAATATCCAAAAAGTGCCTGCATGAGGTAAACACAGGTCAAAAACCGCAGTGAGATTTCATTTACCACCCAAAAGGATGTCTATAATTTTAAAAAATTGAAAATAACAAACATTGGTGGGCATTTGGAGACACTGGAACCTTCATACATTGCTGGTGAGACTACAAAATTATTCAACCACTGTGAAAAAGTAGTTTGACATTTCCTCAAAAAGTTAAACACAGGATTTCCAGATTATCCAGGAATTCCACTCCTAGGTATATATCCAAATAATTGAAAACAGGTAATAAAATAAATACTTGTAAAGGAACGTTAATACCAGCACCATTCACAAGAGCCAAAATATAAAATCAGCCCAATGTTCACCGACAGATGAATGGATGAACAAATTACAGTATATACACACAATGAAATATTATTCAACCATAAAGAGGAATGAAGTACTGATACATGCTGCAATACGGATGAACCTTGAGAACATCAGGCCAAATGAAAGTAGTCTGCCACTAAAGACCACATATTGTGTGATTCCATTTATGTGAAATAGCCATAGTAGGCAGAAGTAGATTGGCGGTCTCAGACTTTGAGCCATTGCCCATAGACTAGGTGAATCTCCCTAGCTATGCTCAGTGTGCAATAATACACAGCCCTCAACTAAATCCAAAGTGAAGAAGTGCAAGTCTCAGAGAAGGGATGGACTAATAAATCATCCACATGATGTAAAAGTAATAAGAGGATGTCAAAAACAGTTGCCTACTTTAAACATGGGTGGGGAATGGGGAAAGGAAACAATATTTAAAAAATCTAAGAAAGCATAGTAGGAAACCAGGTTGGTTATTTATTCGAATAATTAGCCATGCTTGACTGTACTGAACAAAATCATGTCAAAAGAGCATGGGCTTTGGAGACCTAATTCTTATTTCTGGGCATATTCCTCACTCTTCTAGAATCTTGAGCAAGTCACTTAATGTCTCTGTCCCTAGTTGTAAATCTGCAAAATGAAGTTAATGCCATGCACTTTGCAGAAATTGTCAAGGGGATTAAATGAGGTAATTTATTGAGAGAACCTGTATGACACTCAATCAATGATCACTATTTGTCCAGATTCCAGGGCAGAAATCACAAAAACATGTAGGTGAAATGCGAACTTTAGGTTGATTTGTTGTGAGGACCGAGGGAACACAGAAAATAAACAAGCAGGGACATAGGCATGAATGAGACCCACAGATGACTCCTGACATTGCGTGAAATAAAAATAACCATGGTCACTTCTAAGATCTTACCCAACACTACTAGGCATGTTATATCTGATAGTTCATTTAATTCCCCTAGCCATATGAAGTAGACAACGTGATTAATCTCATGTTATAAATGAGGAAACCGAGGCTTAAAGTAGTTAAACAACTTTCCCAAAGTCATGCAACTAGGAGTAATAACATTAGCCAACTCTTAATAGTGCTCTCATTCTGTTGCCCAGGCTGGAGTGCAGTGGTGGGAACATGACTCACTGCTGTCTTGACTTCCTGGGCTCAAGTGATCCTCCTGCCTCAGCCTCCCTAGTACCTGGGACGATAGGCATGTGCCACCATGCCTGGCTAAATTTTTTTATTTCTTGCAGAGGTGAGAGTCTCACCATGTTGCCCCAGCTGGTCTCCAACTCCTGGGCTCAAGTGTTCATCCTGCCTCTGCCACCCGAAGTGCTGGGATTACAGGCATGAGCAACCATGCCTGACCTAAAGCACTTTGCATAAGCTCTTATAAGTCTGTACTATCCTCTCCTCTCTAGGATACAGTATGTGAAGATTTAGGTCAATTCCTATAGTGTCGTATTTCCTCAAATCTAAAGTGCATGATTTTTCACATTTTAACACTTCTGCAATTAGTACGTGCTTTACAAATAATATGGTTTTTTTGTTTGTTTGTTTTGTTTTATTTTTGAGACAGAGTCTCACTCTGTCACCAGGCTGGAGTGCAGTGGCATGATCTTGGCTTACTGCAACCTCCACCTCCCAGGTTCAAGTGATTCTCCTGCCTCAGCCTCCTGAGTAGCTGGGACTACAGGCATGCACCACCACGCCCGGCTACTTTTTTTATTTTTAGTAGAGACAGGTTTTCACCATGTTGGCCAGGATTGTCTCAATCTCTTGACCTCGTGATCCACCCACCTCAGCCTCCCAAAGTGCTGGGATTACAGGTGTGAGCCACCACGCCCGGCCGATAATATGTATTTTTAATGAAATCATACTTTCTTTTTTTCTAAACCATTACTATTAAATCAGTGGTACTTTTGTAAACTTTCTGAATTTGGGCTGTATATCATACCAATGTATTATTCATAGTTTTTGCAATATAATAGTTCCTTGATAATTACTTGTGAAATAACAAATTTTCAATATTTTTGCATAGGTAGGTCAGGGCTTTAAATGTAGAGCTCCTTTACCCAAATGCTTCTTACACTCCTTATTTAATAAGCAGCTACTTTGCTTCCAACATTCTTTTATTTTCAACACTTAAAAAAATAATCTGCCTTCCCCAGTGACTGGTGATGGGTACCTCCTGACAGGGGCTTTTCTGCTTTTCCCACCCCGGTATCAAAGGAATCCTTCTTTTAAATCTCTAACAATCCCACATGAGCTTCCTGAAACACTATGATATTCCCAATCATCACAAATCTATTTTCATCCCCTACTATGTGCTTTTCAATGCAAGAATCCATCCAAGTATCTTTTTTAAATGATGGCACAAACAGACTAAAAGCCAAGGTACATTATGCCAAAGCTAGTCCTGAGACCTGCGATGCCACAGCCCATGTACCCCTAGGACCCACCCTACACAGAAGGGTGGAGCCAAGAGTTGTCAGAAGACTCACAAAAGAGGGAAATAAATAAATGCTGGGAACAGATCTTTTTTTCTTCATTTTTTTATCATGAGATATTTCAGACATATCAAAAAGCACTGAGGCTAATATAACAAACACTCATGTACCAGGAATCCAGCATAAGAAATCAGACAATATGGACACGTTTTTGTCCGCTCATGTTTTAACATTCATTTCACTTTTTCAGTGGCCTTTATTCTAATTACACAACAAGAAGTCTGAAATAACATGTGAGCAAGAATCAGAATCAGAAGTTCAGCTCATATCCTTTGGCCGAAATGCAGATTGGCTGAAATTTTTTTGCCATAGTTGCTATCAGCTACAACAGGTTTTTATTTTTACTTATTCAAAAGCAAGTAGACAAAATATCACACAAAAAAGACTGCTTTAATATCAATATATACAAAACCTTTTAAAAGTCTCTGACACTTGCAGATGAATGCACATTAAAGAAAGCTTTTAGAGCATCATTGCTAATCACTTTTAAATTTTTTTAGGCTTTTTGTCATTGATTAGAGGTATTCAGATAATTAATGACGGTAACATCTGGTCGTTTGTATGAATGCATACAACACAAATGTGGACAATAGTCACTTCTTCTTTTTGAAAGTTTTCAGGCTTTTTGAATCAAGAAGTTCCCTGAAAGGATTGACAATGGCACGCAGACACGGATGTGTCAACTAGTGGCAGAGACCATGTTATTTTATAGTCCAGGAACTTCCCAACATTCCACCAGGAAGAATGGATTTTGAAGTGTAGCTAGTTCCGATTGCAATCAAGTCTGGGAAGCTAGAATAATCATTCAAGCATATACTTAAAAGTCTTATAAAATTATCTTTGTTAGAAGCAGTTGCGGAAGTCTGAGCAAGGCAAATTTACATTCCAATTTATGAATACTGGTTGGTTTTATATTGGAAAATATTTCACTAAGACCCTTAAAATCCTGACTTCATTGAATAGTGTTTTGCTTCAATAAGTCAGATGCTGTCCTCCCAACTGTAAAATGGTTTCATTCCCTAATTTAATGGAATGTATATGTCATGTTTATTTTTAGAAGAATTTGGATTAATCATAGTGTATTTTTTAACTTTGGAATTGACTCAAAATTATAATCTATCTGTTATTATTCTCACAAAACATACCACTTGGTAGGAGATAAGGATTTGAAGATAGAGCTCACACATGTTCTCCTTGCTTTCTTGGAAAAAGGGAGATTGTGGGGCTAAATCAGGGTAAATGCTTCATTCCCTATTGTTCATTCAGACCAAAAGTGAAAAATGAAATGAATGTGTTACTGATTAGTTTTCTAGTATGCCATAACAATGTACCACAAACTGGGTGCCTTAAACAACAGAAATGTATTTTTTCACAATTTTGGAGGCTGGAAGTTCAAGATCAAGATGTCATCAAGGTTGGTTTCTTTGAGGCCTCTCTCCTTGCCTCACAGGTGGTTGCCTTTCCCCAGATGTTGCAGGGGTGTCTCTCCATGTGTGCACTTGCCTGGCATCTCTGTCTGTGTCCTAATCTCCTCTTTTTATAAAAACACCACCAGTCATATTGGATGAGGGTCCACCCTAATGACCTCAATGTACCTTAACTACCTCTTTAGAGACCCTGTCTCCAAATACAGCCACATTGTTAGGTACTGGGATTAGGATGTCAGCAGGTGGATATGAGGCACATGATTCAGTCCACACAGTTACATGGACGAAAACACTCCACGAGCCCCAGCTTGAGCTCCAGGTGCTCACCACACTCTGCAAAGCCTGCCCTCTCACCAGCAGGAGCAAGGCTGGGCTCACACACAGTGCCACTTTCTGAAAGAAGCTCTTTGCTTTAATAAAATGAGATGATTTTTATACTCATTTTCAATTCTAATGAAATGTTCACTACTACAGCTGAGTCAAAGAATCTCCTAAGTATCTTCAGAAAGAAAAATAAATTTTTGGACATTCAGCTAAAGAGAAAATGTTCGCCTTAATTTCCTAAGACTAACAAGGTTAGGCTCCCACAGTCCTTCTGCATTTCTGGTGGCTCTGGCATCAGCTAACTACAGAAAAGCTGCTCGGCCCACAGCAAATAGGTCCAGTGATGCCGACAGGAGGAGAAATATTACACTTCTCAGCTGCAAGTGTGATCAGCAAGGCAGTGGGGCCCCTGACATCCAGGCTGTCTGTACTTCCCTCTCCAGGAACAAGCTGAGTCCTGCTCCAGGGAGGTGAGGTGCCAGGTGCCTGCCTTTTGCCCTGACAATGTTTTCTCCAGGAGTGCTCAAACTTAAGCTAAATACTTTCAATACGGGGTACCTTTGTATGCACGTAAGAAACACATTTTGCCATTTTTATTTTTATATACGCAAAATATGGAATTTTACACAGAAAGTATTTTTATAAATCACTTTATATTCTGGGCACCTAACATTTCTAATCACTATGACTTGAGGACTTATTACCATAAAACCTTCATGGTTTCAGGATGCTTGAGTAATCCTTGGTCTTACAACCTCTGGAGTTCAGTGGTCAATTCTAGGTTCAGTGGAGAAGCCCCAGGACAGGACATTGCTCTTGGGAGCAATGCCCTATGGCCAGGGGAGCTATGAAGGCCATGGGATCCACAGGAGCAAAAAAACCAAGGAGCCAAGCAGGCAGAGGAACCACAGAGCTACCGGAGCTGCCTGGCCTCTGGCTGAAAGGAGAAAGTATTCAGGCTGAGCACCTTCTTGTGAGGCTCATCCTAGATTTCTCCAGCTCATCTGCTCACTTCATATTCTCAAGCCTGGGAGGGATATATTAATTCCTCTCCTTCTTTTCTCTTCCCCTCCCTCTTTTCCTCCTTTCCTCCCTTCCTCCCTCCCTCCTTTCCTTCCTTTCTTCCTTCCTTCCTTCTTCCCTTCCTCCCTTCCTTCCCTCTTTTCCTGCCTTCCCTCCCTCCCTGCTTCCTTCCTCCCTTCCTTCCTTCCTTCCTTCTTTCCTTCTTTCCTTCTTGAACCTGAGGTTCGGGGCAGTTGCTTTCCTTTTGGCAAACAGGTTCCAAGTACAAAAACCCATGCTGTTTTGGTAGCACATGCCTTCAGTTGTGTGTAGGGGGGAAATGCATGGCCCTGATTGGCCATCAATGTGTGGCAACCTGATATGTGGCATCTTTTGTGAAATGTTTTCTCAATAGCTTCTTGGAGAAAGCTAATCCACAGGAAAGAAACCAGGTAGGCTTTTCACATGTTTGAGGATATGATTTCAAACAAGTATGTTATATGAGTTATTTTTATAAGAACTAACGAGGCTCAGAAGACTGGTTTATGTGAAGGAGGTCTCTGAGTGCTTGAGTGTTTGTGAGTGACGGAATAGAGGTGCTTCAGACCCGGTCAGCTGAGGACAGTGGGTTTCTTTGGCAATGAGCATGGCTGCTGATCATGGGGCCTCGGTCCCAGCCCTGCCCCTGCCTCCCATTGTGTATGTGGGGTTGGGTAAGTTGTTAACCCAAAGTGCCTCAGCTTTCTTGTCAGTAAAATGAATATAAAACCAGTAGATGCATATATAAACAAACTTTGGTACATCCAGAAAGTGGAATGTTATTCAGAGTTATAAAGACATTAGTTCTCAAGCCATGAAAAGACGTGGAAATCTTAAATGCATATTACTAAGTGAAGGAAGCCAACCTGAAAAGGCTACACAATGTATGATTCCAACTCTATGACATTCTGGAAAAAGGAAGAGTATGGAGACAGTAAAAGAATCACTGGTTGCCCACAGTTAGGGGAGAGGGAGGGATAAAAAAATGAGTATAAACTGAGAACCTATCTCATTAAGGCTGTCATGAAGACTATTGAGTTGCTCTTCGTGAACCACTGGAGCTGGCTGGAGCACAGGCAGTGTGGGGAGCTCTCACTACGGTGCTACGATGACCTCTGCTATACTAGTTGTCTAAAGAAGGTGAGCTGCCACATCCATGAACCCTCCAGAACTCTCCAGTGGGCCAGGGAATAAAGGAAGGCCTTCCTCCTAACCCGACGTGGCTGAGCTAGTCAGAGCCTAGATATTGTTTAAGGCAGTGGCTCACAAACTTGAGTGCTATGGGCTGAATGTCTGTGGGCCCCTAACATTCCTATGTTGAAATCCTAACCCCCCGGTGTGATGGTATTTGGACGTGGGACCTTTGAGAGGTAATTGGGTCATGAGGGTGGAGCCCTCATGAATGAAATTAGTGCCCTTATGAGAGGATTAAAAAGAGACATGAAAGAGATGACCTCTCTTTTTCTCTCTCTGTCAGGTGAAGACATAGTGAGAAGGTAGCTGTCTGCAAAGCAGGAAAACAACCCTTACCAGGAATCCAATTGGCCCCTACTTGGATCTTGGACGGCCCAGCTTTTAGGACTGTGAGGAATAGATTTCTGTTGTTTCAGCCACCTAGTCTATGGAGTTTTTGCTGAAGAAGCCTGAGCTAACACATTGACTTAGCTTCAGCAGTTTAAACACAGATGCTGGCCCCACACCCAGAGTTACCAATTCAGCAGGTATAAGGTGGGACCCAGTAATTTACATTCTAACAAGTTTTCAGGGGATGATGATGGTATTGGCCTGGGAACCACAGTCCTAGAGTCACTGGTTTGCTGAAATGCCCGGTTCTTGGTTAAAG
The DNA here is from genome assembly GCF_029289425.2 of Pan paniscus. Taxonomy (NCBI): domain Eukaryota; kingdom Metazoa; phylum Chordata; class Mammalia; order Primates; family Hominidae; genus Pan; species Pan paniscus. Next base: position 67,682,375 of record NC_073256.2, on the reverse strand, counting down.
CTGTGTATAATGTCAAATCACCCAGGTAACCTTCCCTACATAGTGGGGAGGCAAGAGGATGGATGCTGCCAGCTGACCCAGAACTCCTTGACTGCATATCTTTTTCTGTGAGGTAGAATCTAAGAACATCTGGAAATATATAGGTCTAAAACGATGGAAATAAATAAAGCACTCAGTTTCAGCAAATTGCAAAGGGAGGGATCAAATGTTTCTTTAAAAAGTTAAACTTGTAAAAATTCATCTGATTATTTTAGAAGAGATCAAGGGAATGGCAGAGAAAATAGAATACTAGAGGGATATTACACTACTTTAGAAAATCACATGGCAGAAAGAAGCATCTATGTTGTTATTAAAGAATCACAAGATATTCATTGCCTGAGAAATGCGAAGTGAGGAGAGGAAGGGTGTGGAGGAGGAACACTGGCAGGGCTGATCCTCTACAGAAGCCGCAGGGCTCTGGCTTCCACAGCATCAGTTGTGTTTCTTCATCTGCCAACAGTGACTCTCCAGGGGAGAACTCTTGCAGGGGAGGCAGACAGCACAGTCCCTGCAACTCAACAGCCAGAGGCAGTGGTGGCAGCCACTGCAGCACTGACGAAGCTCAGGAGAAGGCGCAGGAGCTGTGGCATTAATCAGAGCCCTGTCCTCAGCTCAGTCCTGAAAGGTCAGGGCCACCAGAAAAAGGGGGCATTAGAAATAGAGGTTTGATTATGCTGGATGGGAAAGAAATGCACCTCAACATATCAAGGGTCTACAGCAAGCCCATTACTGGGTATATACCCAGTGGAAAATAAATCATTCTACCAAAAAGACGCATGCATCCGTACATTCATTGCAGCACTATTCACAATAGCAAAGACATGGAATCAAGCTAGGTGCCCATCAATGGTGGACTGAATAAAGAAAATGTGGTATATATACACCACGGAATACTATGCAGCCATAAAAAAGAATGAGATTTTTCTTTTTTATGAAATTCCTTTGCAGGAAAATGGATGCAGCTGGAGATCATTATCCTAAGCAAATTAACACAGGAACAGAAAACCAAATATCCCATGTTCTCATAAGTGGGGGCTAACCATTGGGTACACAAGGAAATAAAGATGGCAACAATAGACACTGGGGACTACCAGGGTGGGGAGGGAAGGAAGGGGGCATGGGTTGAAAAACTGCCTATTGGGTACTATGTTAACTGCCTATTGGGTACTATGTAACTATGTGATTGGACCAGTAGAAGCCCAAATCTCAGCATCATACAATACACCCGTGAAACAAACCTGCACATGTACACCCTCACTGAATCTAAATTTTTTTAAAAAACTAATTTAATTAGATGCAAAAATAAAAGTTAAAGAAATCTAGGGTCTACAGCTGTGAGCAGTGCAAATGTCTAAATTTTGCAAGAAAATTTTCAAAGCACTGAGGAGAAACAGCCTGCGGAGATGAGCTTTTACCTCAACTATGATGAGCCTGATGAATGAGTCCTGCCATTAAACCCAAGTCTATATAATGGCCTCGTGGCTGACATCAATTTTCTTTCTTCTATCTGATGTCACCTTGTCTTTCCCCGGTTGGTCTCAGGTTGGTGCCAACCATGTGGTTCTAGATGATATTAACCACTGGGTTCTTTGCTTGGGTTAACTGTGATACCAAGAGTGATTTGCTTATGCATGTGTGTATTTGTGTGTGTGTGTGTGTGCGCGCACGTGTGTGATGGAGTCTCGCTCTGTCACCCAGGCTGGAGTGCAGTGGTGCGATCTCGGCTCACTGCAAGCTCCGCCTCCTGGGTTCATGCCGTTCTCCTGCCTCAGCCTCTGGAGTAGCTGGAACTACAGGCGCCCCCACATCACGCCCGGCTAATTTTTTGTATTTTTAGTAGAGATGGGATTTCACCGTGTTTGCCAGGATGGTCTCGATCTCCTGACCTCATGATCCACCTGCCTCGGCCTCCCAAAATGCTGGGATTACAGACTTGAGCCACCATACCACGTGTGTATTATATATGTACATGTATACATACATGAGCATATGTATGCATATAAATGTACATACCAAGGGCTGAAGAGTAGAATAGGAAATGACTGCCAGCCTTGGGACAACAATGTTCTGGAGCAAAATAGGAATAATTAAGCTGGTTCAACAGAGCAATGCTGCAGGCAAACCTGAATGTCAGGGCACCCACCTCAAATAAACTGGAGCACAGCTGATGAAGAAAACTGCTCATTTCCTGCATTTGGGGATGAACCACAGCCTGTTTAAGGAAACTAAGTGGCAGGGTGTGGTGGTACATTCCTGTGGCCCCAGCTACTCAGGAGGTTGAGGTGGGAGGATTGCTTGAGCCTAGGAGTTCGAGGCTGCAGTAAGCCATGATTGTGCCACTGTGCTCTGGTCTGGGTTACAGAGCAAGACCCTGTTTCAAAGAAAGTAAAAATTGTGGCCAGGCGTGGTGGCTCAAGCCTGTAATCCCAGTACTTTGGGAGGCCAAGGCAGACAGATTGCCTGAGGTCAAAAGTTTGAGACCAGCCTGGCTAACATGGTGAAACCCTGTCTCCACTAAAAATATAAAAATTAGCCGGGCGCGGTGGCAGGCGCCTGTAATTCCAGCTACTTGGGAGGCTGAAGCAGGAGAATCGCTTGAACCATGGAGGCAGAGGTTGCAGTGAGCTGAGATCACACCACTGTACTCCCGCCTGGGTGACAGAGTGAGACTCCATCTCAAAAAAATAAATAAATAAAAATAAAAATAGAAAAACAGGCCCTCAGGAATGTTCACATGCCTTGGCTATTACTGTGGGAGGCTCCTGCTAGAAAAGCACACCTGGCCTCTGGCCACTGCCTCTGCCTGACACTTGCTATCCCCAAAGGAGGTGTGGCTTCCCAGTTGTCTCCAGAGGAGATGCAGCGCTTCAGATTGGTCAGTTCCAAGAGGGAACCGCGTCTGTATGCATAGCTGTCCTTTCTTCTGCGGCTAGCTGCTTGTCCTCATGACCTGCAAGCTATGTTTGTTCTTCAGTCACCCTTCTCCTGCAGGGAGGCCTGTGGCTTGGAGGTCAAGTCAACACAGGTAGCAGGAAGTGGGCATGGGGCTGCTGCAGAGCCCAGTCGTGTCCAGACCCCTCTGCACTCCCCACCTTAGACTCCTCAGGAATACAGTGAGTATGACTTGGACCACCTCTCTGATTTCTGCATCTATTTTTCTGCTGCTCCCAGGCTTAGAGAAGGAACCAAAGTATGCAGGATTATAGCCACTAAAACCTCAATCATGGTAACAAGGGTTTTACTGGATAAGGCTAGGCTGGTTGAGACTTACAAACAGTGGTAGCTCCAGCTCTCTGGTTCCCGCCTGAAACTCTGCCTCTCCAGCTCTCCCACCACTCAAATGCCTGGACGTGTGCTCCGGGGAGGCATGACATCTGTCCCTTCACAGGATTTTTTAATCTCTGAGAATCAGTTGACAATTATGCTAGGTGGGGAGGTGAGGGAAAATAAATCTACTTCACTGTATACATAATTCTAAACTACAGTTCCAACTTCCTTCTTAATAGCCTCTTTAACTGCTACTAGTAACAATGACAAAGCCAGGCAATGTTAATTCCACTTTCTTTATGAATCTTTCCTTCCTTTTCCCAGTCACAAGTGCTTGTGTCCCTTCTATGAATTCTCAGAGCTCTTAATCCTTCTCTAGTGACATTTTCCATGTTCTGACACAGTGTAGTCATGGCTTATCTGCTACTGGACTCTAATCTGCCTGAGGGCAGGGGCGTCATCCTATTCATTCCTTGTCTTTAGGATGATGCCCTGCAAAGAGTACTTGAAGCGAGTGTGTTCCAGACCTTTTACCTCCTGTCAAAGGCATTTAAAGAGCTTAGCATTACAGCTTTGTACTGTCATCCTGTGGGGATTCATTCTTTACCACCCAGAAATTGTGAATTGCATTTCAGATGAAAGCTTTTGATTAAAACAGGCCTTGCTGGCAGAGGCACCTCATGTCACTGGCTGCAAAGTGGTGCCAGGATGTGAGAATGAGCCAGGTCTCACCCAGCTTTGGGATTTCAATAAACATCAATACTCATATGTTTAAAACTGAAGCAAAATCCCTCAAAAGATCTTAAACTGCATTGAAGTGGGGATGAAAGATACTGCTGATCTTAGAGTTGGCATGGCAAAGAGAACTTCGGAACTCTTTGATCAATGCTGAAATAGGCTATGAGTCTCACAATGGAAAATAATGACATAGGTTATGCAGTCAAGACCTTACTTTTATGGGAGAGGAAACTGAGACCCGGGGAGGATCAATGATGGGATCACAGCTGGTCACCTGTTAAGACTGGTCAGAACACTCACTCCCCTGGCTACAACTGAAGTTGGGCTGTGAGGGGCGAGGGATGTCACTGCGGGGAACTCAGAGTTCATTCAAGTCTGGCTGCTGAAAGCCATTAACAGGTTCTGAGCACAAGATACCATGGTCGGCATTTAGGAAGAACAGTCTGGAGGTCCATGCTAGGGGGAGGAAGGAAAGGCAGAGGACAGGGAGGGTTCTGCAGAGACCTGGGCCATCAGGAGCCATGTGAGGACGTGATGACAATGCAGCCATACCAGGGGATATTTTGGATGGACCAGCAATGGCAGCATGCCATTGTATAGGAATAATTTCTTGATAAATTGCTTTCCAAATAAATTGTTGATTATTAACCCTTCACATGCTTTGTTACACTTATTTTCCAATGTCTCCTACCAGATGTTCCTTCTGAGAAAGACATAAGGAAATGGTGAAGTCGGAAATTTTGTCCACAGAAAGGAAGATGTATCCCCTTTCATCTGCCTCAGAGAAGGAAACAGAAAGCTATGATGCACAAAATGGAATGCACCCTTACTTTTGAATACCATGCGGCCATTAAAAGCCTGAGGTATCGTGTGTGCAGTGATGTGGCACATGCACGTTGTTCTGTGACTAATACAAGTCAGGGAACCATCATCATGGTATCACCTTAATGATTTCAAAACAAATCGGGCCATACCAGCATATTCATACCCCTGCTTTCATAAGTACACAGCCAAATACCTCATTGCTCAAGAGAGGAAAAGGGAGCATGCCCTCATTAGTCTGTATCTATCCCCACTGTTCACATTTTTGCCAACAAGAGCATATTTATGTAATTTTTTTAATTTTTACTTTAAGTTCTGGGATACGTGTGCAGAATGTGCAGGTTTGTTACATAGGTATACATGAGCCATGGTGGTTTGCTGCACCTATCAACCCATCATCCAGGTTTTAAGCCCCACATGCATTAGGTATTTGTCCTAATGCTCTCCTTCCCCTTGCTCCCCACCCCCTGACAGGCCCTGGTGTATGATGTTCCCCTCTCTGTGTCAATGTATTTATGTAATATTTAAAAATACATTTAAAAACAGTTGCTGATGTTTGTACTGCCATCAGAAAAGAAATCTCTACCTGATTTTCTTAGCATGTGGAGAGGAGCAAAAACTAGAATGACAAAGCTTTGAGAGAATGTGGCTCTAAAAAGATGGAGCTGAGCTGGTCCAGAAGCCTGTAACTGGGTAGGTCCTGGGGGTCCCAGGAGGGTGAAGTATGCACCTGTCCCAGGAGCCTTCAGCTGTCAGCATGATGAGGTGGCATGCCATGGCCGGCCAGCTTTTGGAAGGCCACAGACATCCCTGAACCTGTGCTCTGGGGACAGCAATTCTAAGTTGTGGGCTATAAGACTTTATTGTATAAGCTACCATAGAGTTTAAGAAAGTGTCTGTGTTTCTGTTTCTCTTCTTGATTTTCTATCATGAAAATCTTTCCTTTTTACTCAGTTGACCTTAGAAGATCAATTAAGATCAGCTTTCCATAGTAAGCAGATTTCTTCAACTCAGAGAGCAGCTAATATGACATTAAAATCTTTTGTCCATTTTCTTTTCTCTTCATTTTTTCTTTTTTTCTTTCTTCTTTTTTTTTCTTTTTTTCTTTTTTTTTACTTATTAAGATGATTTGGGAGGCCAAGATGGCCGAATAGGAACAGCTCCGGTCTACATCTCCCAGCGTGAGCAACGCAGAAGACGGGTGATTTCTGCATTTCCAACTGAGGTACCAGGTTCTTCTCAATGGGGAGTGCCTGACAGTAGGTGCAGAACGGTGGGTGCAGCGCACCATGCGTGAGCCGAAGCAGGGTGAGGCATTGCCTCACCCAGGAAGTGCAAGGGGTCAGGGAATTCCCTTTCCTAGTCAAAGAAAGGGGTGACAGATGGCACCTGGAAAATCGGGTCACTCCCACCCTAATACTACGCTTTCCCAACGGGCTTAAAAAACGGCACACCAGGAGATTATATCCGCACCTGGCTTGGAGGGTCCTATGCCCATGGAGTCTCTCTCATCGCTAACACAGCAGTCCAAGATCAAACTGCAAAGTGGCAGCGAGGCTGGGGGAGGGGCACCCACCATTGCTGAGTTAGTTGTTTGATTAGATAAACAAAGCGGCCAGAAGCTCAAACTGGGTGGAGCCCACCACAGCTCAAGGAGGCCTGCCTGCCTCTGTAGGCTCCACCTCTGGGGGCAGGGCACAGACAAACAAAAAGACAGCAGTAACCTCTGCAGACTTAAATGTCTCTCTCTGACAGCTTTGAAGAGAGCAGTGGTTCTCCCAGCACACAGCTGGAGATCTGAGAATGGGCAGACTGCCTTCTCAAGTGGGTCCCTGACCCCCGAGTAGCCTAACTGGGAGGCACCCCCAAGTAGGGGCGGACTGACACCTCACACGGCCGGGTACTCCTCTGAGACAAAACTTCCAGAGGAACGATCAGGCAGCAGCATTTGCAGTTCACCAATATACGCTGTTCTACAGCCACCACTGCTGATACCCAGGCAAACAGGGTCTGGAGTGGACCTCTAGCAAACTCCAACAGACCTGCAGATGAGGGTCCTGTCTGTTAGAAGGAAAACTAACAAACAGAAAGGACATCCACACCAAAAACGCATCTGTATGTCACCATCATCAAAGACCAAAGGTAGATAAAACCACAAAGATGGGAAAAAAACAGAGCAGAAAAACTGGAAACTCTAAATATCAGAGTGCCTCTCCTCCTCAAAAGGAACGCAGCTCCTCACCAGCAATGGAACAAAGCTGGATGGAGAATGACTTTGACGAGCTGAGAGAAGAAGGCTTCAGACGATCAAACTACTCCGAGCTACATGAGGAAATGTGAACCAATGGCAAAGAAGTTAAAAGCTTTGAAAAAAAATTAGACGAATGGATAACTAGAATAACAAAAGCAGAGAAGTCCTTAAAGGACCTCATGGAGCTGAAAACCACGGCATGAGAACTACGTGATAAATGCGCAAGCCTCAGTAGCTGATTAGATCAACTGGAAGGAAGGGTATCAGTGATGGAAGATGAAATGAATGAAATGAAGCGAGAAGAGAAGTTTAGAGAAAAAGAATAAAAAGAAACGAGCAAAGCCTCCAAGAAATATGGGACTATGTGAAAAGACCAAATCTACATCTGATTGGTGTACCTGAAAGTGATGGGGAGATGGAACCAAGTTGGAAAACACTCTGCAGGATATTATCCAGGAGAACTTCCCCAATCTAGCAAGGTAGGCCAAAATTCAAATTCAGGAAATACGGAGAATGCCACAAAGATACTCCTCGAGAAGAGCAACTCCAAGACACATAATTGTCAGATTCACCAAAGTTGAAACGAAGGAAAAAATGTTAAGGGCAGCCAGAGAGAAAGGTTGGGTTACCCACAAAGGGAAGCCCATCAGACTAACAGCTGATCTCTCGGCAGAAACTCTATAAGCCAGAAGAGAGTGGGGACCAATATTCAACATTCTTAAACGAAATAATTTTCAACCCAGAATTTCATATCCAGCCAAACTAAGCTTCATAAGTGAAGGAGAAATAAAATCCTTTACAGACAAGAAAATGCTGAGAGATTTTGTCACCACCAGGCCTGCACTAAAAGAGCTCCTGAAGGAAGCACTAAACACGGAAAGGAACGACCGGTACCAGCCACTGCAAAAACATGCCAAATTGTAAAGACCATTGAGGCTAGGAAGAAACTGCATCAACTAACGAGCAAAATAACCAGCTAACATCATAATGACAGGATCAAATTCACACATAACAATATTAACTTTACAAGTAAATGCTCCAATTAAAAGACATAGACTGGCAAATTGGATAAAGAGTCAAGACCCATCAGTGTGCTGTATTCAGGAGACCCATCTCATGTGCAGAGACACACATAGGCTCAAAATAAAGGGATTGAGGAAGATCTACCAAGCAAATGGAAAACAAAAAAAAGGCAGGCGTTGCAATCCTAGTCTCTGATAAAACAGACTTTAAACCAACAAAGATCAAAAGAGACAAAGAAGGCCATTACATAATGGAAAAGGGATCAATTCAACAAGAAGAGTGAACTATCCTAAATATATATGCACCCAATACAGGAGCACCCAGATTCATAAAGCAAGTCCTGAGTGATGTACAAAGAGATTTAGACTCCCACACAATAATAATGGGAGACTTTAACACCCCACTGTTAATATTAGACAGATCAATGAGACAGAAAGTTAACAAGGATATCCAGGAATTGAACTCAGCTCTGCAACAAGCAGACCTAATAGACATCTACAGAACTTTCCACCCCAAATCAACAGAATATACATTCTTTTCAGCACCACACCACACCTACTCTAAAATTGACCACATAGTTGGCAGTAAAGCACTCCTCAGCAAATGTAAAAGGACAGAAATTATAACAAACTGTCTCTCAGACCACAGTGCAATCAAACAAGAACTCACGATTAAGAAACTCACTCAAAACCGCTCTACTACATGGAAACTGAACAACCTGCTCCTGAATGACTACTGGGTAAATAATGAAATGAAGGCAGAAATAAACATGTTCTTTGAAGCCAACGAGAACAAAGACACAACATACCAGAATCTCTGGGACACATTCAAAGCAGTGTGTAGAGGGAAATTTGTAGCACTAAATGCCCACAAGAGAAAGCACGAAACATCTAAAATTGACACCCTAATATCACAATTAAAAGAACTAGAGAAGCAAGAGCAAACACATTCAAAAGCTAGCAGAAGGCAAGAAATAACTAAGATCAGAGAAGAACTGAAGGAAATGGAGACACAAAAAACCCTTCAAAAAATCAATGAATCCAGGAGCTGGTTTTTTGAAAAGATCAACAAAATTGATAGACTGCTAGCAAGACTAATAAAGAAGAAAAGAGAGAAGAATCAAATAGATGCAATAAAAAATGATAAAGGGGATATCACCACTGATCCCACAGAAATACAAACTACCATCAGAGAATACTATAACCACCTCTATGCAAATAAACTAGAAAATCTAGAAGAAATGGATAAATTCCTCAACACATACACCCTCCCAAGACTAAACCAGGAAGAAGTTGAATCTCTGAATAGACCAATAATAGGCTCTGAAATTGAGGCAATAATCAATAGCTTACCAACCAAAAAAAGTCCTGGACCAGATGGATTCACAGCCAAATTCTACCAGAGGTACAAAGAGGAGCTGGTACCATTCCTTCTGAAACTATTCCAATCAATAGAAAAAGAGGGAATCCTCCCTAACTCATTTTATGAGGCCAGCATCATCCTGATACCAAAGCCTGGCAGAGACACAACCAAAAAAGAGAATTTTAGACCAATATCCTTGATGAACATCGATGCAAAAATCCTCAGTAAAATACTGGCAAACCAAATCCAGCAGCACATCAAAAAGCTTATCCACCACGATCAAGTGGGCTTCGTCCCTGGGATGCAAGGCTGGTTCAACATATGCAAATCAATAAATGTAATCCAGCATATAAACGGAACCAAAGACAAAAACCACATGATTATCTCAATAGATGCAGAAAAGGCCTTTGACAAAATTCAACAACCTTCATGCTAAAAACTCTCAATAAATTAGGTATTGATGGGACGTATCTCAAAATAATAAGAGCTATCTATGACAAACCCACAGCCAATATCTTACTGAATGGGCAAAAACTGGAAGCATTCCCTTTGAAAACTGACACAAGACAGGGATGCCCTCTCTCACCACTCCTATTCAACATAGTGTTGGAAGTTCTGGCCAGGGCAATCAGGCAGGAGAAGGAAATAAAGGGTATTCAATTAGGAAAAGAGGAAGTCAAATTGTCCCTGTTTGCAGATGACATGATTGTATATCTAGAAAACCCAATCCTCTCAGCCCAAAATCTCCTCAAGCTGATAAGCAACTTCAGCAAAGTCTCATGATACGAAATCAATGTACGAAAATCACAAGCAGTCTTATACACCAATAAGAGACAAACAGAGAGCCAAATCATGAGTGAACTCCCATTCACAATTGTTTCAAAGAGAATAAAATACCTAGGAATCCAACTTACAAGGGATGTGAAGGACCTCTTCAGGGAGAACTGCAAACCACTGCTCAATGAAATAGAAGAAGATACAAACAAATGGAAGAACATTCCATGCTCATGGGTAGGAAGAATCAATATAGTCAAAATGACTATAATGCCCAAGGTAATATATAGATTCAATGACATCCCCATCAAGCTACCAATGACTTCCTTTACAGAATTGGAAAAAACTACTTTAAAGTTCATATGGAACCAAAAAATAGCCTGCATCACCAAGTCAATCCTAAGCCAAAAGAACAAAGCTGGAGGCATCACGCTACCTGACTTCAAACGATACTACAAGGCTACAGTAACCAAAACAGCATGGTACTAGTACCAAAACAGAGATATAGACCAATGGAACAGAACAGAGCCCTCAGAAATAATGCCGCATATCTATAATTATCTGATCTTTGACAAACCTGACTTAAACAAGCAATGGGGAAAGGATTCCCCATTTAATAATTGGTGCTGGGAAAACTGGCTAGCCATATGTAGAAAGCTGAAACTGAAACGCTTCCCTACACCTTATACAAAAATTAATTCAAGATGGATTAAAGACTTAAATGTTAGACCTAAAACCATAAAAACCCTAGAAGAAAACCTAGGCAATACCATTCAGGACATAAACATGGGCAAGGACTTCATGTCTAAAACACAAAAAGCAATAGCAACAAAAGCCAAAATTGACAAATGGGATCTAATTAAACTAAAGAGCTTCTGCACAGCAAAAGAAACTATCATCAGAGTGATCAGGCAACCTACAAAATGGGAGAAAATTTTTGCAATCTACTCATCTGACAAAGGGCTAATATCCAGAATCTACAATGAACTCAAACAAATTTACAAGAAATAAACAAACAACCCCATCAAAAAGTGGGTGAAGGATATGAACAGACATTGCTCAAAACAAGACATTTATGCAGCCAATAAACACATGAAAGAATGCTCATCATCACTGGCCATCAGAGAAATGCAAATCAAAACCACAATGAGATACCATCTCACACCAGTTAGAATGGCGATCATTAAAAAGTCAGGAAACAGCAGGTGCTGGAGAGGATGTGGAGAAATAGGAACACTTTTACACTGTTGGTGGGACTGTAAACTAGTTCAACCATTGTAGAAGTCAGTGTGGCGATTCCTTAGGGATGTAGAACTAGAAATACCATTTGACCCAGCCATCCCATTACTGGGTATATACCCAAAGGATTATAAATCATACTGCTATAAAGACACATGTACACGTATGTTTATTGTGGCACTATTCACAATAGCAAAGACTTGGAACCAACCTAAATGTCCAACAACAATAGACTGGATTAAGAAAATGTGGCACATATACACTATGGAATACTATGCAGCCATAAAAAGTGATGAGTTCATGTCCTTTGTAGGGACATGGATGAAACTGGAAACCATCATTCTCAGCAAACTATCGCAAGGACAAAAAACGGAACACTGCATGTTCTCACTCATAGGTGGGAATTGAACAATGAGAACACATGGACACAGGAAGGGGAACATCACACACCGGGGACTGTTGTGGGTTGGGGGGAGGGGGGAGGGATAGCATTAGGAGATATATCTAATGCTAAATGACGAGTTAATGGGTGCAGCACACCAACATGGCACATGTATACATATGTAACAAACCTGCACATTGTGCACATGTACCCTAAAACTTAAAGTATAATAATAATAAAATTTTTTAAAAAAGATGATTTGAATTTTTACTGGTCTAATTTATTTTAGTTTTGTTTGGAAAATTACTTTGGCTCCAAAAAAAAGTGGTCCATAAGTTAAGTAATTGATTATTTTTAAGACTAATTGAGGATTGCCTAAGCAACTATAATTTTATTACAAATGTATTTTCCTTAAACTACAAAAAAAATCACCGACTTCCTTGAAGCTGGGGGAGAATTATTTATGTAGATTGAAACAAATGCTGAATGTGCTCCCTTTTAAAATGAGAAAATAACCTTCAGCTCCTCTAAAATGTAGAGTTTGGCATTTTACTAAATTTCATAGGGAGAAAATGTAATGAGTCAATAAACCCAATTTGGAGGCTGGTTATTGTCACATAAATTAATTTGCCTGCTAAATGATCAGATTCACATCCACCTTTTCCCCCACCATCTGCCTCACAACAAAGTTGGCATTGTACTCCTTTGAGGACGGACTGTAAAAATGTCATTATTTAAAGGCTTATTATCCACCAAGTCATGTTAAATTCCAATTTCCTTGTGCTTGCAGGCTGACCAGGTAAACAACATAGTTTGGAATTCTCAAAAGAATTACATGTACCGGTGGTGTACCTTGAGGCATCTCTGCATTGGGCCCTTGTCCAAAGGCGAGGTGACTCCCATGACCTTGGACTCCTGCTGGCAGGCCACTCCCACCTCAGTGCGACGCAGCCACGTTTCCATGGCTCAGCTCTGACTTGCCTCTCCAAACACTTGTGATCTGTGAAATCTCTCCTGACTGTCACACTGAGTGATCCCATCCCATTTCTCTGCACAATCAGGCACCTGGCAGGCTTTGCCAAACAGAATGCTGGTTAGAGAGGGGTAAGCGGCTGCCAAATCCCCGCTCCAGCCAAGTCCTAAATATGACCCCAATGGAATCCAAAGACCAAGATCATCCTGACCATGATCTTACTACAAGCCCTGTTTGACAGGGGAAGGGGAAATGTGTTCAATAGAAAAAACATGATAGCTATAAGAGACCAGCTTAATAGTTAAAGATTTTTAAAAGTCAGAAACTAAATTCAGAGTCACAATTAACAACCTTTAAAAAAAAATGCTATTGACAGGTAGTTTTGTGTGTGTTTTGTTTTTCCTTTTTCATTTGTTCTCCCCCAGCAGTCTAGATGGCTTTATACACACTGATTCATTCTGCATTGGGTAACTCCTGCCATTTAGCCTCACTATATTAACATGGTATAAGCTTGTTAGATAACTCAGTTTGTTGGAAATATGTGAAGTGTAAATAATGACAATTACTCAAGAAATTATTGATAATTATATAACTTTTTTAAAAGTTAGTAGGAATATAGTCTGGCCTCAGATTTTTATAAATATGTATTAATCCAACTGTAAGTTCTGAGGACTTACTGTATGTTAAATATGCAAAGACAAATACAATCTAAAGGGAGAAGTCTGTGCTCATTGAGGCTCCTTGTCTAGACTCTGGAAGGAAAATCAGACAAGTAAAAAATAATCGACTACAGTGTATGAAATAAGCAAGTGTCATATTAGGCCCATTAGAAGGGCAGACTGAGGTCATGGAAGGCCTCCCAGTGACAGGGCCAGGAGTCAGCACAGCCTAGCACGGATGTGACTGGGAAACATGCAAGAAATAGGGACGAATTCTATTCTCAAGGGTTTCAAATGTCATGAAAACGATTTTAGAATTTGTTTAGTTGGAAACCTTTGACGAATTTTAAGCAGGAGTAACATCCCATTGGGTATGAGTTTTAGAAAGTTCCTTTATTCCACCAGCATTGTAGCAAATGTGTTGAGGCGAGGGTGATATTTGAGGTGTGGCAACCAGACTGGAGGCTTTTATGGCTTAATCCAGGCAGGAGATTATGCAGGTGGGAACTGGGCAGTGACAGCGGGAATGAAAAGAAGGGGTGTGTTGAAGATGGGGGTAGGAGCCATCCATAGCAACTGGTGAAAACAACATGAATGGAAAGGGAAGGCAGATGTCACAGATGACTCTCAGATGACTGTAGAGGATAATTCACCACAACAATAGAGTGAATTTCCATTTCCAATTCAAGTTGTGAAAATTAACAGCAACGAGAGATATTAATGACCAATTTACTTAAAGGACAGACAGTTAACTTTGCAGATGAGAAGTAATGAGATCATGCTAAACCAACAGCATGGAGGTGAAGCAGAAGGAAAATGACAGAAATGAATCACCAAGTATTGTCTATTGTTCAACCATCTAGAGAAGGATTTGGGGAAAGTAGAACAAAAAGTGCCCAGAGAGAGAGGGAGATGTGGAGCAAGTGGGTTTGTGTTTTAATTTCTTGATTTGGGTTGGAAAGTAATGAAAAGGCAAATAAAACATTGGAACATGCTAAGTATGTCTCTCATGGATGGCGGTGGGAGGGATCTTAAGGTTATTAGGAAAAGAAGATTTTGACAAAAGCACAGAGGTCCAGGGCTACCCACCTGCATGTGAACCACCCAAGCACAGAGAGAGAAGCATTGGGTCTTAGAGGAAGGAAACCCCGAAAGCAGGCGAGGGTGCCAGCCCCCATCCGGAGCCCCATGTTGTTTTTTCAGAGCTTGCCATGTGCAGTCCCTGAGTCAGTGAAGGGGTCCTGCCTCTGTAAAATATCTGTCACTCTTTGAGTTTCCTCTCCAAGATACTGAAACATCTGGTTCCTCTGAATGTTGGGACTCTAAAAAGGAAATGAGAACATTTTAAACAACGGAAGAATACCAAGGCAAGTTCCAAGTGTTGAGAGTTCTAGGCTGACACAAAATTTGTCAGGTTAATTTAAGTTGTAAAAGCTAAATATTGTGGGCTGATTTCTGTCCTTTCAAAATGCATGTGTTGAGGTCCTAACCTCCAGTACCTTATAAGGGACTGTATTTCCAGATAGGGCCTTTAAAGAGGTGATTAAGTTAAAATGAGGTTATTAGGGTGGGCCCTAATCCAGTATGGCGGGTGTCCTTTTAAGAAGAGATAAGGGGGCCGGGCGAGGTGGCTCACGCCTGTAATCCCGGCACTTTGGGAGGCCGAGGCGGGCAGATCACGAGGTCAGGAGATCCAGACCATCCTGGCTAACACGGTGAAACCCCGTCTCTACTAAAAATACAAAAAAATAGCGGAGCATGGTGGCAGGCACATGTAGTCCCAGCTATTCGGAAGGCTGAGGCAGGAGAATGGCGTGAAACCGGAAAGCAGAGCTTGCAGTGAGCAGAGATCTCGCCACTGCACTCCAGCCTGGGTAACAGAGAGAGACTCCATCTCAAAAAAAAAAAAAAGAGATTAGGAAACAGAGAGACACAGAGGGAAGCCCATGTGAAGACACAGGAAGATGACATCCTCTACAAGCCAAGGAGAGAGCCCTCAGGAGAACCAACCCTGCTGACACCTTGATCTCAGACTTCCAGCCTCTAGAACAGTGAGAAAACAAATTTCTGTTGCTTAAGTCATCCAGTCTGTGCTACTTCGTTATGGCAGCCCTAGAAAACTAATTAACTAAACAAGTCATTCTCCAAGTATTTACCTTGAGATTTACTCATCTGAACTTGGTACGGTTATTCACTCCAAATTAGATAATTTCCACAAAGTCGTTTCAATTACAGTTATGTGTTGCTTAATGATAGCAATACCTTCTGAGAAACGCACTGTTAGGCAATTCCGACACTGCGAACATCATAAAGTACACTTACACAAACCCAGATGGTAGAGCCCACCCCACACCCAGGCTATATGGTACAGCCCATTGCTCCTAGGCTGTAAACCTGCACAGCATGAACTGTACTGGATACTGCAGGCAATTGGAACACAACGGTATTTGTGTATCTAAACATATCTAAACCTAGAAAAAGTACAGTAAAAATATACTATTAGACAGAATAGGACCATCATTACATATGCAGCCCACCATTGACTGAAATGTCGCTATGTGGCTCATGAATATAATACTGCATAGACTCAGCTTGAGGGATTCATTTCAAAAAAATTTAAACATCCAGGCCGGGCGCAGTGGCTCACGCCTGTAATCCCAGCACTTTGGGAGGCCGAGGTGGGAGGATCACGAGGTCAGGAGATCGAGACCATCCTGGCTAACACGGTGAAACCCAGTCTCTACTAAGAAACACAAAAAATTAGGCAGGCGTGGTGGCCGGCGCCTGTCCGACCAGCTACTCGGGAGGCTGAGGCGGGAGGTTGAGGCAGGACAATGGCGTGAACCCGGGAGACGAAGCTTACAGTGAGCCGAGATCACCCCACTGCACTCCAGCCTGGGCAAAAGAACGAGACTCCGTCTCAAAAAAAAAAAAAAAAAAAATTAAACATCCAATCATGCCTTCACTGTAGTAGGCTTCAAGAGGGTCCCTCACAAATTTAATACCAAAGAAGGCCTGAAGTTCGTTCTACATTGTGTCTTTATGAAAATAATTTCAACCTTCCAAATATAGCTTGAGTATCTGGGGTACTATTAGAAATGAAAAAGTATTCTAGTAAGCAGAGGAATTACATTTACAAATTGTCATGTTTGTATTTTTTAAAATACCATCTATTGTAAAGGTACTCTGTGAATTAGTTACATGATTTCAGCCTACTTACCTGAACAAATGATTCCATTACTAACTCTAGCACCACATACCAATGTTTAAAACTCTATCCTACACTTCATAAAAACATCATTTTTGGTCATTTATATGTCATAAATGTTAGTGACAAGGGCAAAAATACATCTGAATTAATACCTATCTGGTCTTTATTTTATTTATATGTACTCTAAATTTTCAAGTTTAAAAAAGATTTTTAAAAATCAGCAAACTTTTCCAAAAATTAGCACTAAGTTCTACATTGGCTTCCTTTAAAAGTTTATTCTATTTTAAATGTATTGAAATAAAGGAATTTTTTTTCCTCTAGAAAAGAGCTCTCAATGTCAAAACAACTTTTTTTTTTTTTTTAATTTTTTATTATACTTTAAGTTTTAGGGTACATGTGCACACTGTGCAGGTTAGTTACATATGTATACATGTGCCATGCTGGTGCGCTGCACCCACTAACTCGTCATCTAGCATTAGATATATCTCCCAATGCTATCCCTCCCCCCTCCCCCCTCCCCACCACAGTCCCCAGAGTGTGATATTCCCCTTACTGTGTCCATGTGATCTCATTGTTCAATTCCCACCTATGAGTGAGAATATGCGGTGTTTGGTTTTTTGTTCTTGCGATAGTTTACTGAGAATGATGGTTTCCAGTTTCATCCATGTCCCTACAAAGGACATGAACTCATCATTTTTTATGGCTGCATAGTATTCCATGGTGTATATGTGCCACATTTTCTTAATCCAGTCTATCATTGTTGGACATTTGGGTTGGTTCCAAGTCTTTGCTATTGTGAATAGTGCCGCAATAAACATACGTGTGCATGTGTCTTTATAGCAGCATGATTTATAGTCATTTGGGTATATACCCAGTAATGGGATTGCTGGGTCAAATGGTATTTCTAGTTCTAGATCCCTGAGGAATCGCCACACTGACTTCCACAATGGTTGAACTAGTTTACAGTCCCACCAACAGTGTAAAAGTGTTCCTATTTCTCCACATCCTCTCCAGCACCTGTTGTTTCCTGACTTTTTAATGATTGCCATTCTAACTGGTGTGAGATGATATCTCATAGTGGTTTTGATTTGCATTTCTCTGATGGCCAGTGATGATGAGCATTTTTTCACGTGTTTTTTGGCTGCATAAATGTCTTCTTTTGAGAAGTGTCTGTTCATGACCTCTTCAAGGAGAACTACAAACCACTGCTCAACGAAATAAAAGAGGATACAAACAAATGGAAGAACATTCCATGCTCATGGGTAGGAAGAATCAATATCATCAAAATGGCCATACTGCCCAAGGTAATTTACAGATTCAATGCCATCCCCATCAAGCTACCAATGACTTTCTTCACAGATTTGGAAAAAACTACTTTAAAGTTCATATGGGACCAAAAAAGAGCCCGCATCGCCAAGTCAATCCTAAGCCAAAAGAACAAAGCTGGAGGCATCACACTACCTGACTTCAAACTATACTACAAGGCTACAGTAACCAAAACAGCATGGTACTGGTACCAAAACAGAGATATAGATCAATGGAACAGAACAGAGCCCTCAGAAATAACGCCACTTACCTACAACTATCTGATCTTTGACAAACCTGAGAAAAACAAGCAATGGGGAAAGGATTCCCTATTTAATAAATGGTGCTGGGAAAACTGGCTAGCCATATGTAGAAAGCTGAAACTGGATCCCTTCCTTACACCTTATACAAAAATCAGTTCAAGATGGATTAAAGATTTAAACGTTAGACCTAAAACCATAAAAACCCTAGAAGAAAACCTAGGCATTACCATTCAGGACATAGGCGTGGGCAAGGACTTCATGTCCAAAACACCAAAAGCAATGGCAACAAAAGCCAAAATTGACAAATGGGATCTAATTAAACTAAGGAGCTTCTGCACAGCAAAAGAAACTACCATCAGAGTGAACAGGCAACCTACAACATGGGAGAAAATTTTCGCAACCTACTCATCTGACAAAGGGCTAATATCCAGAATCTACAATGAACTCAAACAAATTTACAAGAAAAAAACAAACAACCCCATCAAAAAGTGGGCGAAGGACATGAAAAACAACTTTTAGGAATGTTGACTCACTTTAAATTTTGGAACAAGTTTAATTATGACTACTTGAGTATAACATAGAAAATAAATTTTATTATTAAGATCTTTTCTAGATCAAATCTTTTATGGCTCTGTAAGTTGCATGTCTGATTGTGATTTTTGAATTCCTGTAAGATGTATTGTTCTGCCCTTTTTCAGCTTTATTTTTATTTCAATTCATTTTGACTTATGAATTTTTATTCTCTCCTGCTTTTTCTATAGAGTGAAAAACTGCATATCTAACGTGTCCTTGAATATTACACTATTATTCAACAATAATAAAACACAGGTTTACTACAAACATGTTGGTGTAGAATCAGCTCAAGTCTATGAATGTCTGCATTTCCTTTTTCTTCCTGAAAATTGTGACGGATCTGAATGCTAGTCAAGGAAAAAAGCTTGCTATTGGAATAGGATTTGTATTCTTTCAATGAAGATGGAAAAAGTAAAAGCTAGTCAAATTTCAGGGATGTATTTATTGCCGACACACACTCATATACACACACCACACACAGTCACACACACACTACACACATATTACACACACGCCCTCACATACACCCCCCACACACAGAGGTCTTCAGTTTATCAGAAGCATGTTAGAAAGTTTGAAACAAACAGGTATTCATCTCAGAGTCAGATGCCAGAAGATCTACAGTATATGCTCATTATTCAGATCTGTATAAACAAATCTGAATTGGTATTTAAATTGGATTCTGTTAACTCACTTTGATAATAGGATTAAATGGCAGAATACTATTTGCTCACCCAGAAGCAAGTACAATCCACCATTCACACTGTTCTAACTTGAAAAATACATCGTGTTTTCAGTACTCCATGGCTCTAAGTATTTCTTAAAGTCTGTGAAAATACCAGGTCTGCTATTCAACATAACAAGCATATTTTAACATATTGATTACATTGAAAAATCCAATGAAGAAGAACAACTTTGATTTTTAAGACTCCAGATATCATTCTGAAAAACTCAAAAAGTCATCACTGATAACCATCCCAATGCAGCATTTCTGTCTCTATCTTCTTATCACCACTTGTGATAAACATAAATATTTTTAATTAAGAAAACATTTTCTTAGCTTGCCCTCACAAAATTAATATGGACTCCTATATAGCAACCCCAGCAGATTTTTAAGGAAATAAACCAGCTGGGAAAGGCACTGTCCACTCTCTTGGCCTTGTCCAAGGAGACTTTTCAGATCAAATCCTGGTAGTTCAAAGGCTGTCATCTTTTACCTTAGGATGAGCATATATGCAAAATCTCAAATACATTTTATAAATATGACAGTAGGCCCATGAAGATGAGGTGTCTCTCTCTCTCTTTTTTTTTTTTTTTTTTTGAGATAAGGTCTTGCTCTGTTGCCCGGGCTGGAGTGCAGTGGTGCAATCCTAGATCACTGCAAAATTCTGGGCTCAAATGATCCTCCTGCCTCAGCCTTCCAAGTAGCTGGGACTACATGCACGTGCCCCCATGCTCTGCTATTTTTAATCATTTTTTCTTTCGTAGAGATGGGGTATCACTATGTTGCCCAGGCTGGTCTTGAACCCCTGGCTTCAAGTGATCCTCCCGCATTGGCCTACCAAAGTGCTGGGATTACAGGTGTGAGCCACCGTGCCTAGCTATTTCTATCTATAACTTCTCTATCCTCAGCCTTACAGTATCTGGTATGTAATGGATATTTAACAAATATTTGCTGAATGGACAAAAAGTCCCTAATACTAATATAATAACTCAATGACAAGAAAAGCTTCAGACAGAAGATGAACATTTTGTACATATCTCATATTATGCTGAATTCTGCTTTGCAATGATGGGCAAAGCTCAATATATAGTGAACATATTGATTGACATTACCAGAGAGTACTCCTCATTACAGGTGGCAGTACAGATTGCTCAGAAGGAGCAAAGAGATCCAGGCACAAAGATAAATGCAGACACATCAGCACAAAAGCCTGGGGATGGTGAAAGCATGCTTGAAGCATGACTTGAAGCATGACTTCATGGAGAAGGCACCAGCAGTGCCTGGCTTGTGTGGCTGAAGACATGTTCCCAAGCACACCAGAGAATGCTGTGTGGAAGCATAGCCCCCAGAACTGGACGTAGAAGAACTCTGGAAATGCACAAGACAATTGGGTGCCAATGGGAGCCTGCAGATGGGCAGTGGATATTTTTGAGTCAGAAAATCATACCTGTGCGTCCTGACAGCTGGGTCCCCTAAAGCAACTGGATCCTCTAAAAATTGAGCTCACTTTCTTTCTTTCTGCGCATTGCATTTCTCATAGAACACTCTATTCCTTTCTCTAAGGATTGGATGTAGAGTTGTTCTTATTACTCCAGTTCCCTTTCTCTGTGTTGTTTCAGAGTAAAGAATCACATTCTTGTTATATGTTGGCTTTTATTCTACCAAAAGGCAACAAGAAATTTGGATAGTGGCGAGCATGGGACAAGTTTCAAAGGCTCAAGAAACCACCTGAAACTAACCGGCATGAGTCCCTCTGTGAGCTTGATGTTGTTCTAAGCACTAGCTGTGCATTACCATAGCAGAGAAGGACAATCATGATTCACTCTATTTTTAAAGTGAAGACACCAAATTTTACATAATAGTTAGTCCATTACCTGTGTTGCAACGTAGAAGAAAGCAGGCCTTACTTTTCACAGCATTTTCTTTGACTTGCTTCTAAAATGTCTAGGGGTTTCTCTCCTATGAAACTATTTCTCCCTTGATTCCTGGAATTCATCGTCTACTCTCACAACCCCCTTTTGACATTCTCTGAATGTCTTATGCCCTCTCTGTCTGGAATAAAGGAAAGAGATGGCACTTACTGGGCATTGTACTAGTTGCTTCATATACATTATCTTATTTAGTTCTCACAGAAAACTTAGGAAGTACTTTCCCCAATGCTCTGAAGAAGAAAATGAGACTCAAAGAGATGAAATGATTTCCTGAGTCGTGGAGCTGGCATGTAGCCGTAGGGATTTGATCCCATGCACTTACATCCCTCTGTGCTGCCTGCCTTTCGGGCAAGTAGTGCATGATAAATGACGCTGCTCACAACAAAAGATTAGTGGAGGTGAAGAAGGCAAACAGCTTGTAAATTCAGAAAATGAAGTCAGTTGCACAGGGGCCAAAGTCTGGAAGTCTGGACTGAACAGGAAGAGAAATAGGGCCCAGGTGTTTACACAGATGTCAGAGTCCCAGTTTCCGCTGGGCACAGAGCAGGAGACTTGCCAGATACGGGGGCTGAGCTAGGCGCATTTCACCTGTGTTGTGCCTGAAGTAAGGCGGGAGTGCATGCCTCGCTTTGCTCTCATACCTGTCTTGCAGGTAATTTCAATGTGCCTCTTGCAGATGCAGCCTTCATCCTTTTTCCCTCAGCCCTGCACTGCCTCCAGGAGCTCCTGAGCCTGGGCAAGACAACTGAGGGAGGAAGGAGAAGCTATGCTTTTATCCTCTGGCCCGCCCCAGCCTAGCCAGTGAGTCCCTCCACCTAGGCCCCAGCTCTGCTAACGCAGTGGCTGCAAACGACTTTCCTTTGCATTCTGGGCACAGCCCTGGTGGTTTCTTATACTCGGTCCACTCCTTGTATGTAGCCTTTTATTAAATCTTCCTAAAATGATCCTCATTAAAGAGTGTCTTCTTATCGCCACAGGTCCCCTGTCTGGTACACACATATAGTAACAAAACCAGTTCCAGGAATATTTTCATCATAGATTCTTAGGAAAGTATAGAAAATAATGGAAAATATAGAAATAGTATAGGGAAAGTATCAAAAAGAAATTATACTTTTCCTGAAAAGTATAATTTATTATACTTATTATCTAAAATGTATTTAAATACATCTATTAAAATTTTTATATTATGTATTTATTTAAAATTAATGTTTGAACCATTGCAGTGATACATTTCCATGCCATTAAAGTCTCATAGTCCGCCCCTGTCCTGCCCCTTCACCCCTCCTGGGCCTCCTCCTCAGAGCCTGCCACGTTCAATTCGTTTAGCTGTTTCCTCAGCATTGACCTTCCTGTTTCCAGTTTTAGGTAGAAACTGTCTGAAATATGTTTGTTGATTTGTTTAGAGAGATTCTCCTGACACCAATGTGAAGGACAGGGATTTAGGTCCTGGTTGCCCCCACTTTTCTCCAGCCCTAAAACACAGTTCTGTAGAAAAGAGGGTGTGTTCCCTGACACCAAGCACGCATCAGAATAGAATAAGAGGCAGGTTCCAGAGAACAGGCCATGAGACACAGAAAAGAGGGAAGCGGGGCCCAGGTGGACAGCCGTGCAGCACAGCTTGGGAGCACCCAGTGCCAACGGGAGCCTGAGCATGGGGGATTCTAGGGAAGAAGGAAAATGGGACCTGATTAACTGCAGGAGGTGTGAGCTCTGCAGAGGACCAGGTCCAAAGGCGTTCAGAGAGCACTGGTGGGAAATTTAAGAATTTATTCTCTGGGGAGGAAAATAGAAGCAGATCACAGTTTCCTGATTAATACTGAGTGTAAACACTATTGACACTCTTTTTTTTTTTTTTTTTTTAACTCCAGAGCCAATCAGGGTATATAAACACATTTTCTTTTTTTGATTGTTTGTTTGTTTAATTATACTTTAAGTTTTAGGGTACGTGTGCACAACGTGCAGGTTTGTTACATATGTATACATGTGCTACGTTAGTGTGCTGTACCCATTAACTCATCATTTAACATTAGGTATATCTCCTAATGCTATCCCTCCCCCTCCCCCCACACCACAACAGTCCCCAGTGTGTGATGTTCCCCTTCCTATGTCCATGTGTTCTCATTGTTCAATTCCCAACTATGAGTGAGAACATGTGGTGTTTAGTTTTTTGTCCTTGCGATAGTTTGCTGAGAATGATGTTTTCCAATTTCATCCATGTCCTTACAAAGGACATGAACTCATCATTTTTTATGGCTGCATAGTATTCCATGGTGTATATGTGCCACATTTTCTTAATCCAGTCTATCATTGTAGGACATTTGGGTTGGTTCCAAGTCTTTGCTATTGTGAATAGTGCCGCAATAAACATACGTGTGCATGCGTCTTTATAGCAGAATGATTTATAATCCTTTGGGTATATACCCAGTAATGGGATGGCTGGTCAAATGGTATTTCTAGTTCTACATCCCTGAGGAATCGCCACATTGACTTCTACAATGGTTGAACTAGTTTACAGTCCCACCAACAGTGTAAAAGTGTTCCTATTTCTCCACATACTCTCCAGCACCTGCTGTTTCCTGACTTTTTAATGATCGCCATTCTAACCGGTGTGAGATGGTATCTCACTGTGGTTTTGATTTGCATTTCTCTGATGGCCAGTGATGATGAGCATTTTTTCATCGCTTTTGTCTGCATAAATGTCTTCTTGTGAGAAATGTCTGTTCATATCCTTTGCCCGCTTTTTGATGGGGTTGTTTGTTTTTTTCTTGTAAATTTGTTTGAGTTCATTGTAGATTCTGGATATTAGCCCTTTGTCAGATGAGTAGATTGCAAAAATTTTCTCCCATTCTGTAGGTTGCCTGTTCACTCTGATGGTAGTTTCTTTTGCTGTGCAGAAGCTCTTTAGTTTAATTAGATCCCATTTGTCAATTTTGGCTTTTGTTGCTATTGCTTTTTGTGTTTTAGACATGAAGTCCTTGCCCATGCCTATGTCCTGAATGGTATTGCCTAGGTTTTCTTCTAGGGTTTTTATAGTTTTAGGTCTAACGTTTAAGTCTTTAATCCATCTTGAATTAATTTTTGTATAAGGTGTAAGGAATGGATCCAGTTTCAGCTTTCTACATATGGCTAGCCAGTTTTTCCAGCACCGTTTATTAAATGGGGAATCCCTTCCCCATTTCTTGTTTTTGTCAGGTTTGTCAAAGATCAGATAGTTGTAGATATGTGGCAGTATTTCTGAGGGCTCTGTTCTGTTCCATTGGTCTATATCTCTGTTTTGGTACCAGTACCATGCTGTTTTGGTTACTGTAGCCTTGTAGTGTCGTTTGAAGTCAGGTAGTGTGATGCCTCCAGCTTTGTTCTTTTGGCTTAGGATTGATTTGGCAATGCGGGCTCTTTTTTGGTCCCATATGAACTTTAAAGTAGTTTTTTCCAATTCTGTGAAGAATTGGTAGCTTGATGGGGATGTCATTGAATCTATAAATTACCTTGGGCAGTATGGCCATTTTCACAATATTGATTCCTCCTACCCATGAGCGTGGAATGTTCTTCCATTTGTTTGTATCCTCTTTTATTTCGTTGAGCAGTGGTTTGTAGTTCTCCTTGAAGAGGTCCTTCACATCCCTTGTAAGTTGGATTCCTAGGTATTTTATTCTCTTTGAAGCAATTGTGAATGGGGTTCACTCATGATTTGGCTCTCTGTTTGTCTCTTATTGGTGTATAGGAATGCTTGTGATTTTTGCACATTGATTTTGTATCCTGAGATTTTGCTGAAGTTGCTTATCAGTTTAAGGAGATTTGGGGCTGAGATGATGGGTTTTCTAGATATACAATCATGTCATCTGCAAACAGGGACAATTTGACTTCCTCTTTTCCTAATTGAATACCCTTTATTTCCTTCTCCTGCCTGATTGCCCTGGCCAGAACTTCCAACACTATGTTGAATAGGAGTGGTGAGAGAGGGCATCCCTGTCTTGTGTCAGTTTTCAAAGGGAATGCTTCCAGTTTTTGCCCATTCAGTATGATATTGCCTGTGGGTTTGTCATAGATAGCTCTTATTATTTTGAAATACGTCCCATCAATACCTAATTTATTGAGAGTTTTTAGCATGAAGGGTTGTTGAATTTTGTCAAAGGCCTTTTTTGCATCTATTGAGATAATCATGTGGTTTTTGTCTCTGGTTCTGTTTATATGCTGGATTACGTTTATTGATTTGCGTATATTGAACCAGCCTTGCATCCCAGGGATGAAGCCCACTTGACCATGGTGGATAAGCTTTTTGATGTGCTGCTGGATTTGGTTTGCCAGTATTTTACTGAGGATTTTTGCATCGATGTTCATCAGGGATATTGGTCTAAAATTCTCTTTTTTGGTTGTGTCTCTGCCAGGCTTTGGTATCAGGATGATGCTGGCCTCATAAAATGAGTTAGGGAGGATTCCCTCTTTTTCTATTGATTGGAATAGTTTCAGAAGGAATGGTACCAGCTCCTCTTTGTACCTCTGGTAGAATTTGGCTGTGAATCCATCTGGTCCTGGACCTTTTTTGGTTGGTAAGCTATTGATTATTGCCTCAATTTCAGAGCCTATTATTGGTCTATTCAGAGATTCAACTTCTTCTTCCTGGTTTAGTCTTGGGAGGGTGTATGTGTCAAGGAATTTATCCATTTCTTCTAGATTTTCAATTTTATTTGCATAGAGTTCTTTATAGTATTCTCTGATGGTAGTTTATATTTCTGTGGGTTCAGTGGTGATATCCCCTTTATCATTTTTTATTGCATCTATTTGATTCTTCTCTCTTTTCTTCTTTATTAGTCTTGCTAGCGGTCTATCAATTTTGTTGATCTTTTCAAAAAACCAGCTCCTGGATTCATTGATTTTTTGAAGGGTTTTTTGTGTCTCTATTTCCTTCAGCTCTGCTCTGATCTTAGTTATTTCTTGCTTTCTGCTAGCTTTTGAATGCGTTTGCTCTTGCTTTTCTAGTTCTTTTAATTGTGATGTTAGGGTGTCAATTTTACATGTTTTGTGCTTTCTCTTGTGGGCATTTAGTGCTACAAATTTCCCTCTACACACTGCTTTGAATGTGTCCCAGAGATTCTGGTATGTTGTGTCTTTGTTCTCATTGGTTTCAAAGAACATCTTTATTTCTGCCTTCATTTGGTTATGAACCCAGTAGTCATTCAGGAGCAGATTGTTCAGTTTCCATGTAGTTGATTGGTTTTGAGTGAGTTTCTTAATCCTGAGTTCTAGTTTGATTGCACTGTGGTCTGAGAGACAGTTTGTTATAATTTCTGTTCTTTTACATTTGCTGAGGAGTGCTTTACTTCCAACTATGTGGTCAATTTTGGAATACGTGTGGTGTGGTGCTGAAAAGAATGTATATTCTGTTGATTTGGGGTGGAAAGTTCTGTAGATGTCTATTAGGTCCGCTTGTTGCAGAGCTGAGTTCAATTCCTGGATATCCTTGTTGATTTCTGTCTCGTTGATCTGTCTAATGTTGACAGAGTGCCTCTCCTCCTCCAAAGGAGCATAGCTCCTCACCAGCAATGGAACAAAGCTGGACGGGGAATGACTTTGATGAGTTGAGAGAAGAAGGCTTCAGATGATCAAACTACTCCAAACGAAAGGAGGAAGTTCGAACCCATGGCAAAGAAGTTAAAAACCTTGAAAAAAAATTAGATGAATGGCTAACTAGAATAACCAATGCAGAGAAGTCCTTAAAGGACCTGATGGAGCTGAAAACCATGGCACGAGAACTACATGGCAAATGCACAAGCCTCAGTAGCCGATTTGATCAACTGGAAGAAAGGGTATCAGTGATGGAAGATCAAATGAGTGAAATGAAGCGAGAAGAGAAGTTTAGAGAATAAAGAATAAAAAGAAATGAACAAAGCCTCCGAGAAATATGTGACTATGTGAAAAGACCAAATCTTTGTCTGATTGGTGTACCTGAAAGTGACGGGGAGAATGGAACCAAGTTGGAAAACACTCTGCAGGATGTTATCCAGGAGAACTTCCCCAGTCTAACAAGACAGGCCAACATTCAAATTCAGGAAATACAGAGAACGCCACAAAGATACTCCTCGAGAAGAGCAACTCCAAGACACATAATTGTCAGATTCACCAAAGTTGATATGAAGGAAAAAATGTTAAGGGCAGCCAGAGAGAAATGTCAGGTTACCCACAAGGGAAGCCCATCAGACTAACAGGTGATCTCTCGGCAGAAACTCTGCAAGCCAGAAGAGAGTGGGGGCCAATATTCAATATTCTTAAAGAAAAGAATTTTCAACCCAGAATTTCATATCCAGCCAAACTAAGCTTCACAAGTGAAGGAGAAATAAAATCCTTTACAGACAAGCAAATGCTGAGAGATTTTGTCACCACCAGGCCTGCACTAAAAGAGCTCCTGAAGGAAGCACTAAACATGGAAAGGAACGACCGGTACCAGCCACTGCAAAAACATGCCAAATTGTAAAGACCATTGAGGCTAGGAAGAAACTGCATCAACTAACGAGCAAAATAACCAGCTAACATCATAATGACAGGATCAAATTCACACATAACAATATTAACCTTAAATGTAAATGGGCTAAATGCTCCAATTAAAAGACACAGACAGGAAAATTGGATAAAGAGTCAAGACCCATCAGTGTGCTGTATTCAGGAGACCCATCTCACGTGCAAAGACACACATAAGCTCAATATAAAGGGATGGAGAAAGATCTACCAAGTAAATAGAAAAGAAAAAAAGGCAGGGGTTGCAATCCTAGTCTCTGATAAAACAGACTTTAAACCAACAAAGATCAAAAGAGACAAAGAAGGCCATTACATAATGGTAAACAGATCAATTCAACAAGAAGAGCTAACTATCCTAAATATATATGCATCCAATACATGAGCACTCAGATTCATAAAGCAAGTCATTAAAGACCTACAAAGAGACTTAGACTCCCATGCAATAAAAATGGG
Organism: Pan paniscus; assembly: GCF_029289425.2. Taxonomy (NCBI): domain Eukaryota; kingdom Metazoa; phylum Chordata; class Mammalia; order Primates; family Hominidae; genus Pan; species Pan paniscus. Next base: position 67,653,876 of record NC_073256.2, on the reverse strand, counting down.
AGACTTTAACACATTTTCTTTTCTGTACAGTTTTATTCATTAAATCATTTATATTACCTTGATTTTCTATGTCCCTATCATTAATTCTTCTTAAATTTCCCAGAAACTAGTGTCCTTCAGATTTTTGTTATTCTTAAAAAATTTTTAAAAATTTATTTTTTCATATAGAGATGGGAGTCTCACTTTGTTTCCCAGACAAACTCCTGGACTCAAGGGATCCTCCCACCTCAGCCTCCCAAAGGGCTGGGATTACAGACGTGAGCTACCGTATCTCTCCATGTCCTTCAAATTTAAAAAACAAACAAAAAAACCCTGCATTTTAAGAAATATTTTCTTCTTTTCCATTTTTTTCTCTTCTTTTAATGAAATTCTTAAAGAGACATTAAAACTCACAGACTTTTAAAAAAATTATTATCTTTCCTCTCCTGTTTTTCTCTTTATACCTTTTTAATTGCTTCTGGAAGGCTTTCTCCACTCTGTCTTCTGAATCTTCAACTGAGTTTTTCTTTCAGTTCTTATATATTTTTCAGAGTTCTTTGTTGTTCACTTTTACTGCCCTTTTCTTACCTTTCTGATATGTTTTCTTGAATAAAATGTCATCTCTTATTTTTCCAGGGTCTTAAATGTAATTTTTATTGTTTTATTCTAACATATTTATCATTTTTCCCCATTGAGTTCCTTTTTTTTTCCCTATTTTGGTTCGTTCATTCTTTCTCCTTTTCTTCCTTCCTCTCCTTACCTCCTTTTTCTTTTTCTTTTTTTCTTTCTTTCTTAGTTTCTTTCTTCATTGGCTTTCCTCAAATGGCTACTGATTGTTGGCTATTATTTCATAATTAAGAATGAGAGACTAGGCCAGGCACAATGGCTCATGTCTATAATCCTAGCCCTTCGGGAGGCTGAGGCAGATGGATCACTTGAAGCAAGGAGTTAAAGACCAGCCTGGGCAACATGGGGAGACCCCATCACTACAAATAAATGCAAAAATTAGCCAGGCATAGTGACACGTGCTTGTAGTCCCAACTACTCAGGAGGCTCAAGTGGGAGGATTGCTTGAGCCTGGAAAATTTTGAGGCTATACCAAAATTGTGCCACTGCACTCCAGCCTGTGTGACAGAATAAGACCCTATCACAAAAAAAAGAAAGAAAGAAAGAAAGAAAAAAGAAAACAAAAAACTTTCCTCATGGTTAAATTATTACTTTTCTTTTTCATTTCATAGAACATTTTGCATTGAACTATTCTTCAAGATAGTGGAGGAAAAACATCCAGAGAGGAAGCTGTGCTTAGTCAAAGTGTAGTACTCAATATTTTGGACATATAAGGACTCTGTTGAGCTGTCAGAAAGGAGAGCCAAAAGCTGGCAGTCTTAGTAAATAAAACGTTTGTATTTATATCTGTATTAGTTCATTCTTGAATTGCTATAAAGAAATACCTGAGACTGAGTAATTTATAAGAAAGGAAGTTTAACTGGTTCACAGTTCTTCAGGCCATACAGGAAGCATAGAGGCTTCTTCTGCTCCTTGGAAAGCCTCAGTAAACTTCCAATGATGGTAGAAGGTAAAGGGGAAACATCTTACGTGGCAAGAGCAGTAGTAAGCAAGAGAATGGGGAAGGGGAGCTGCCACACACTTTAAACAACCAGATCTCGGGAGAACGTACTCACTATTTCGAGAACAGTACCAAGTGGATGGCACTAAACCATTCATAAGAAATCCACCCCCATGATCCAGTCACCTCCTACCAGGTCCCACCTTCAACATTGGGGATTGCAATTTGACATGAGATTTGTGTGGAGACACAGATCCAAATCATATCATTCCACCCTGACCCCTCCCAAATCTCATGTCCTTCTCAAATTGCCAAATACAATCATGTCTTCCTAATAATCCCCAAAGTCTGAATTCATTCCAGCATTAACTCAAATGCACAAAGTCCAAATCTCATCTCAGACAAGGCTAATCCCTTCCACCTATGAGCCTATACAATCAAAAGCAAGTTAGTTACGCACAAGATACAATGGAGGTACAAACATTGGGTAAATTCTCCCATTCCAAATGGGGAGAAATGCTCAAAACAAAGGGGCCACAGGTCCCATGCAAGTCTGAAACATCACCAAGCAGTCATTAAATCTTAAAACTCCAAAATCTCCCTTGACTTCATATATCACATCCAGAGATGAGCTCCCAAGGCCTTGGGCAGCTCTGCCCCCACAGCTGCTGTCACGCGCTGGTGTTGAGTGCCTGCAGCTTCTCCAAGGACATGGTGCAAGCTGTCAGTGGATCTACCATTGTGGGGTCTGGAGGACAGTGGCCCTCTTCTCACAGCTCCACTAGGCAGTGTCCCAGTGGGGATTATGTGGGGGGGCTCCAACCCCACATTTCCCTTCTGCACTGCTCTAGCCAAGGTTCTCCATAAGAGGTCTGCCTCTGCAGCAGACTTCTGCCTGGACATCCAGGCTTTTCCATACATTCTCTGAAATCTAGGTGGAGGCTCCCAAACCTCAATTTTTGTCTTCTGTGCACCCACAGGCCCAACACCATGTGGAAGCTTCCATGGCTTGGGGCTTGCACCCTCTGAAGCAAGGGCCCAAGCTGTACCTTGGCCTCTTTTAGCCAGTACTGGAGCTGAGTGGCTAGAACACAGGACACCAAGTACCAAGGATGCACAGAGAAGTTGGGCCTTAGGCCTGGCCCACGAAACCATTTTTTCTTCCTAGGTCTCTGGGCCTGTGATGAGAGGGGATGCTGCTAAGATCTCTGACATGCACTAGAGAATTTTCTCCATTGTCTTGGCTAATAAGATTCGGCTCCTCATTACTTATGCAAATTTCAGCAGCTGGCTTGAATTTCTCCCCAGAAAATGAGTTTTTCTTTTCTACCATATGGTCAAGCTGCAAATTTTCCAAACTTTTATACTTTGTTTCCCTTTTAAACATAAGTTCCAATTTCAAACCATCTCTTTGTGAACACATATAACTGTACACTTTCAGGAAAATCCAGGTCACTTCTTGAAAGCTTTGCCGCTTAGAAATTTCTTCCACCACATACCCTAAATCATCTCTCTCAAGTTCAAAGTTCCATACATCTCTAGGGCAGGGCAAAATGCCACCAGTCTTTTTGCTAAAGCATAGCGAAAGTGCCTTTGCTCCAGTTTCCAATAAGTTTCTCATCTCCATCTGAGACCACCTCAGTATGGACTTCATTGTCCATGTCACTAGGAGCATTTTGGTCAAAACCATTCAATAAGTTTCTAGGAAGTTCCAAACTTTCCCACATCTTCCTGTCTTCTTCTGAGCCCTCCAAACTGTTCCAACCTCTGTCAGTTACCCAGTTCCAAAGTGGCTTCCACATTCTCGGGTATCTTATAGCAATGCCCTACTACCTTGGTACCAATTATCTGCATTAGTCCATTTTCACTTATAAAGAATACCTGAGACTGGGTAATTTAAAAAGAAAAGAGGCTTAGTTGACTCAAGAGTTCCACATAGCTGGGAAGGCCTCAGGAAACTTACAATCATGGTGAAAGGCAAAGGGGAAGCAAGACATATCTTATATGGCAGCAGGAGAGAGAGAGAGCAGGGGAAACTGCCATTTTTAAATCATTAGATATTGTGAGAAATCCCTCACTATCATGAGAACAGCATGGGGGAAACTGTCCCCGTGATCCAATCACTTCCCACCAGGTCCTTCCTGGACACATGGGGATTACAATTGGAGATGAGATTTGGGTGGAGACACAGGGCCAAACCACATCAGTGTTCGAAACACAGTACTTTATTCCATCATTTAAGAAAAGTGTATCAGTTTCCTCCTGTGTGGCTGTCCTGTCCTGGGTTCTGGGGAATCACATCTACCTAAGGACAGAGGCCCTTCTCTCATGGGGCTCACACGGGGATGGGGGTAGGGGAGGGGGAGGGCAAGCATGTCAGATGGGGCCTGTGAGAGGAATGGAGGAGGGAGGTCAAGGAAGGCCTCTCTCTCATGAGGTGCACCTGGTCAGAATTCAAAAGAAATAAGAACCAGCCAGGCATAGACCAGGAGAGAAGCAGACGAACTGCAAGCACCAAGGCCTTGAGGTGGGAATGTGCTTGGGATGCTCAGGAACAATGCAGAGGCCGCAGTGGCAGAAATGGAGGCCTTGAACGGGAGGCTGGTGGAGAAGCCGTCCTGCAGCAGGCCAGCCCGGGAAGCTGGTAACCACAGTCAGCACTTTGGATTTTACTTCAAGTGAGCACAGGAAGCCTCTGGAAGGTTTTGGTGGACAGAAGAGTGTCATCTTTTGGGGGTCACTCAGGCTACAGATGAATATTAACCTAAAGGAAGGAGGGGACAAAATGGTTATTATAATAATTATTATACTATCACTATGACTGTACTATCATTAATGTTATAGTTATTATGACTAAAATGAAAAATTACATTTGGTGTAGAAATGAGTAGCTGGAATGGAAAGGCCTGAGCCAGTGCTTCTCTACCTAAATGGACATCAGAATTCCCTGAAGGCCCTGCTCAAACACCTGCTCAAGCATCTATTCAACCACTTGCTCAAGCACCTGCTCAAACACCTACTCAAATACTCAAACATGGATTCCTGGGCTCCGCTGTAGGGCTCTGCCTCAGCCTGTCTGGAGTGGAACCGGGAATGCAGGCCTCTAACAAGCTCCAAGAGGATAGCAGTGCTGCTTGTCCCTGTTCACACAGAGCAGCCTCGTCTAAATGACATTGATTCACACATTGTACTTTCTTAATATCAATCATAGAATGCCCTAGTGGAAAAAAAAAGGCAAGAATGCCTGTTTGGCCAAAAGTAATCATGAGATGGTTGAAATGTGAGTAGTATAAGTAACTATTTGATTGGAGGCAAATAATAACTCCTGATGGATAAACATTGACTTACATTTTGTTAGTGCTTTGCACTTCAGAAAGAATTCATGATCTCATTGAATTCTTACAACTTAGGACAGATTAGATTTATTTGGCAGATAAGGAAAGGGTGTAGAATAGAAAACCAATCTCCTAAAGACACAAAGGTAATGAATGAGGAGCCTGGCCTTGGACCCCAATGCTCCTGTTGACATTAAGTGTGTTTTTCCACTATACATTGCTGCCCCTCAAGAAGGACGATGAGGACTGATATTACTTTTTTTTTTTTGAGATGGAGTTTCACCCTGTCTCACAGGCTGCAGTGCAGTGGCATGATCTCAGCTCACTGCAATCTCTGCCTCCTGGGTTCAAGAGATTCTCCTGCCTCAGCCTCCCGAGTAGCTGGGATTACAGGCATGCACTACCACATCAGCTAATTTTTTATATTTTTGATAGAGACAGGGTTTTGACATGTTGGCCAAGCTGGTCTTGAATTCTTGACCTCAAGTGATCTGCCTGCCTCAGCCTCCCAAAGTGCTGGGATTGCAGGCGTAGGCCCCTGCAGCCAGCCTGATGTTACATTTTGACATAGAAAAAGGCCAACTGAAATTGTTGATTAGATACCATGATATTCTCCCTCAAAACTCTCTCAAAATATCTAAGTATGTACTCTTTACTATGCATACTCATTTAACATAAAACAAAGCAATGGCCATCTGGAGATTGTTGCAAACCAAAGCAAAACAAGGAGCCACCACACCTGCTGGGCATTGTCAGCGTTCAGATATGTGGATTTCACACTTTTGGACAGAGTTGACTACTTCTTTGAAATACTCACTATGAACACAAAAATATCCTCATGGTAATTTTTTTGTAGGAACAGTTCGTGTTATAGGAAATGTTTGTTAAAAGAATAAATGTAAGCTAAATACCTTACGTTACAGAGTGCTTTGTGATTCGAAAAACACTTTCATTCCTTTTTTAAAAAATTTCCTGTCACAGCAAGCCTAGTAAAAAAAGAGTATCTAGTAGTTTTATGATCATCATTTTACAGATGAGAAAGCCGAGCTCTGGAGGGCTGGCAGCCTGCTCCCAGTCACAGGAGCCATCTGTTGTCAGACATTGATCATTCTACAGTGGATTGATTGGGTATAACTACTTGACATTGCATAACATAATGCTGGGATTAAAATATCTTTCCCTGTAAAATAAATTTTCCTGTATGTATTAGTTAGGATTCCCTGGTTATAAGTAACAGGAACCCACCCTTTGTAAGTGAAAAGGGATTTATTGTAAGGACCTCAAGTGGTTCCCAGAATTGAAGGGAAGCTGCAGAACTGGCCTTTGGGCAGACTGGAATGAAGGGCAGCTCTGGAGACCTGGGAAGCAGGAATGAGTAGACACCTTGACATCTGGGTGTGGTGTCCAAGATGGGTAGAGAGCATCTGGTTGGCCTAGATAGGTCACCATTGATGGCAAGGGACAGAAAAGTATGCCTTGGTTTACAGTGCTGGCAAGACTGAGGCAGTGCAGGGGGTTAAATCCCTAATGCAAAATGAGGGTGCTATGACCAGAAGGAGGAACAAACACGGGGCTGGCAAAATGACATCTGTCCACTCTTCCTGCTTCACAGCCCTGGCTTACTCTTAGTGATGCTGAATGCAAAGTAGCTGAAGCTAATCTGTGCAATTTCCCCATGCACCTTACTCCTAACAAGAGGGAAAAATATGTGAATAAATGTAGCGTTGGGTAAAATCCCAAAGAACTTGAAATTTCCTAGCCAACAGAAATAACTGTTTTATAATTGTTGCTGTTTTCTTCTAGAGAATGTAGCTATCAAAGCTGAATAGAACATTAGGAGCTCTGTAATTAATGGCCTGAATTAGGTTTGATTTTGTATTTAACCAAATTTCAAATGATTGAGGACCTGTGAGTTAAAATTCTGAGTTTAAAGGATAGAAGCCAGTTGTTTCATTCTGAAAATAATTTTCTACAAGTAAATCAAGGAAGTAGAATTTGGGTTTCTGGTTTGCCTACCTAATCAGAAGTCAAATTGAAAATACTTTATTATAAGATGACAAGATACAATTTTCTCTCCGTGTTAACTATACCTCAAGTCCAGCTAGAGTTGATATTAATAGAGTATATCATATATATTTCAGTTGCATTCTCGGCCAATGCCTATAGTTAATCTCTGCTTACATATGCTATCATTCATTCAATAAATATTTGAGAGTTTACCTCATGCTAGACTCTATGCTAGGTACTGGATACAAAGATAGAAGGATGAATAGAACCATAAAGAGATCATAATCTGGACAGCATGTATGGAGAACAAACAATACATCTATTGATTGCTTCATACATAATAGCACCCCAAGATAGACATGATTATTCTCTTTGCATAGAAAAGGTTGTATCTAAAGTCTTCAGAACTGCAGGTGGCAGTGCTGGAATTTAAATCCTGTGCTCCAAAGCTTGCGTTATTTTAATAAAAGACTTGGCTTTCTCAAAGGAGTTAGATTTGTACCAATTGCATATACTTTGAACAATGCTCTAAGATTGGACACACAGCAATGGGGCCACAGAAGAGTGCATGATTCTTTCTTCCTGGAGAGACAGTGACAATTGACTTAGGCCTTGAAGATTATGTCATGTTGTGCTAAGCAAAGAGGGGAAGAAAAGACATTGCATCTAGAAAAAACAATTTGCCAAAAAGAGCACAGAGACATAAAACACACAGTTTTCATGAAAGGACTAATTGCCACGTGGTAGGCTATATGCTGTAATGAGTACCTGAGGATGGTGCTAAAAAGACAGGCCAGAGCAGGTTCATGAAGGTCACGGAAGACATTCAAATTAGTTTTGTATTCCTTGCATGCTAGCTTGGTTTTTAAGCAGAACATGGTCAGATTAGTGCTGTATAAGATATAAAGTATCACTGGCTATGTGGAAAATGGGTAGAAAGGGGAGATGCCAGAGTGAAGAGGAGCAGAGTGAGAATAGTACAAAGTCTTATTGAGACGGAAAGTCAAGAACAGATTGGAGATGCTGATGAGGTGGTGTACATTTGACCAAAAGGGGCCTGAGGCAGGTGAGTGGGTGCTAAAGCCATCCATTCTTGGCCAGTCAGGAATATTGCCTAAGCAAGGAGCAAGTGCATATTCCAATGTTGCTTGCTCAATTTATTCTTGTACTCTCAAAATACTGACTGTGGCTGAATGTGGTCATTTGGCAGGAATTATAAACTGAAACTTTCATTTTCTCAATGTAAAAGATATAGATTATAAGCCTAGGGGCCAGAGAAAGAGAGGAGAGAGAGAGAGAGAGAGGCAGAGAGAGAGAGAGAGAGAAATACATAGATATATATATATTAGAATTAGTTTTCTTTTAATTTGGAATATACATGAATACATTCTCAATATTGACAGTGAAAAATAATCAAGTACTAAATTCTATGTATTAGTAACATAATTATAATCAAAACAGTGGTTATCAAAAATAATGCACCTAATTTTACAACTCTGGTTTTTTTAATTCCAGTTTTACAACTTTGGCTTTTTAAATTCTAATTTTCTAAAAACTATGAGATATAATCTTACAGATGTAATTATATCTCATAGTTTTTAGAAAATATATACATTACAGAATGATATGTAGGTATCTAGGTACATATGTTTTTTCTTTTAGAACCATATCTAATTCAGAGAAAATATATTACAACCTAATATCTTACCCAAACTCTTAGGGTAGACATAACTAAGAAAGAGAATACTAAGGGAAGATGGAATTGTTTTCAACTGAGATCTTCCAGGACTGTTTGAGGGTAGAAAAAGAAGATTAAGAACAAAAGAAAGTAGATGCCAAGAATAAAAGGAAAGGGTGGCAAAAAAAGGAAAGAGTGGCAAATATAAAAAACATGATTTTTAAAATATTTATTTAGGCATCTTCGCTTTCAGAACTATTTTCAAAAACATTTTTTTCACTTTGTAAAACACACTTTATAAAATTGTTCATAGTCTAGACATCCTAAATCCTAAGTAGCATTTCACAAGGAATGGGTCAATAGCAGAGGGAAAATAGACAACCTAAAATCACAAAGATGTGGTGAAAATATCATAGAAATATTTAAATAGCATCAACAGTGTTTAAATTAGATGGATATATTGCATCCATTTGACATCAAATAGAATCTTTCCCTTCCCACTGCCTGTCAACAAAATCATAACATTAAGTCTGTTAATGTCTACGAAAATATCTAAGGCTATTTTTTTCTCATGGAAGTATGCTGACATCTGTGAAATCCAGGTGGTAGGTTCTTGTTACATTTTTTACTGTGTTTTTTGAACATTTTAAATATTTAATAATTAGATATTTAAATGATTGATAGTAAAAAGGAATATTTGTCGGTGCAGAATTATATGAAATTTTAAAGAAAGAAGTTATCTGAAGAGGATCTTCACATTGGTTTGTTCAAGCTTGGCATGACAGGCTCAGAGACGTTCTGTGATCAGGCAGCCTGGCAAAAACCACATTTCTCTAAATGCTCATTTAATTCCAGAAAGGAGGACAAGCTTTATTACGCTTCGACACAACCTCTGAGATGTTTTTCTATGTGTTTGCTTGAGTGTGTATCACTGCATGTGCTGGCCGATAAGCTTCAACTTTTATTAAAATAAAAGGATGACTAAGCAAAATACAAAGTTCTCCTTTACTTCTGCAGTATAATATAATGTGCCTAGTATTTTCCTTCTTTTTTTACTGTTTAATGTAATTAAGTGCAGTGAAGATGTCAGAGAGACTCAAGTAAAATTTTTACAGATTTTTTTTAATATTCAAAACTTTGGTTGAATTTTTGATAAAAGATAAATAACAACGAATTTTATATTAGTTTATTAAATAAACTAATTAATGGTTTAATTATGAGGTATTATAGTGGAGTGTGCCACTGCACTCCGGCCTGGATAACAAAGCAAGACACTGCCTCAAAAAAAAAATCAAGGTTGTTATTTTTCAGGTCGTATTCTGCCATTTTCAGTAAGATATAATGCAAGACGCCTTGACAAAATCTGATCACCAGAAAGGAGTATTTGAAGCCACTTTATGGAAGATTAGTACATAACTTTAAGTCTTCCTAAATATATAAAAGTACCATATTGTAAAATAAATTCTCCACCTAGCATCTCAGGTGGTCCTGCTTAAACACAAGGCGAAAATGGTATTCTTCTGTTCAAATACTGACGTGGCTTCCTGGTTCCTCAGAATAGATGCCAAAGTTCTGGAAAAGATCAACATGCCGCTGACATCCTGGTGCTAGTCTGGCTTTCACAGCTAAGCCTGGGTGTTCTATAGTGTTGAACACAAACTGTTTCACAGAACACAAAAATCAGACAAGGTCATTCTGTGGTCATGACTGATTAAGACAACCATGATTGATCAAGACAATTTCCCTTTGTAAGAAATTCAGAGGTCGGGTGTGGTGGCTCACGCCTGTAATCCCAGGCACTCACTTTGGGAGGCAGAAGCGGGTGGATCACGAGGTCAGGAGATCAAGACCATCCTGGCTAACACAGTGAAACCCTGTCTCTACCAAAAATACAAAAAAATTAACCAGGTGTTGTGGTGAGCACCTATAGTCCCAGCTACTCAGGAGGCTGAGACAGGAGAATGGCGTGAACCTGGGAGATGGAGCTTTCAGTGACCCGAGATCACGCCACTGCACTCCAGCCTGGGTGACAGAGCGAGACTCCATCTCAAAAAAAAAAAAAAAAAAAAAAAGAAAAGAAAAGAAAAGAAAAAGAAAATTCAGAAAGTAAGTGACAAGCTCCAAGCTCCTGCAATCCATGAAACCTGACTCACCAAAGCTGGTAGGGAAATTTGAGACACCCACTCACTGGGGTGCCTGTCCCTAGTGCAGTGCCATATAATCAGAAAGAGACCTCTTAGCTCCTGGTTTCTCCCAAGTGGGGAAGGGGTTGGTTCCCATATCCAGCACCCCAACTTTCCCAAGAGGGCTCCCCAGAAGATCGACCACTGTCCTGCTATACTTGAAGTGACTCAGATAGGTCTACCACAGCTTACCGTCCTGGAGGGGAGTGGAAACAGCAGCCCAGGCTGGCAACGACCATAGCTCCCCATCCCACTCCCCACAGAGTAGCTGAACAAAATTCATAGCTGCTTGCCTCTTCCTGGAAAGGTAAAGATTTGGTAGAGGCCCCCAGAATCTCTGCCCAGTCTGATTGATGGGGGTCATCTTCTGTATGAGGCCAGTCCATGAAGACCAGCAGAGGTGGCTGCTTTGTCTAATGGGCAGACATCAACACAAAGAGTATAAGAAAAACAAAACACAAATAAAGACAGCAAAGGAGGAAAAGAAATGCTCATCATCTCTAAGTATTAGGGAAATGCAAATCAAAACCACAATTAAGTATCATCTCATTGACACCTGCCAGGACTGCTATTATCAAAAAACAAAGGACACCTGTTAGCAAGAATGTGGAAACTTTGCACACTGTGGGTAGGAATGCAAAATGGTGCAGCCACTGTGGAAAACACTACGGAGGTTCTTCAAAAAATTAAAATGAGAACTACCATATGATCCAACCATCCCACTCCTAGGTATTCAAATGAATTGAAATCAGGATCTTGCAGAGATGTCTGCCCTCCCATACTCATTTGCAGCATTATTCACAACAGCCAAGAAGTGGAAACAATCTAAGTGTTGTTTAATCATCAGTGGATGAATGGATAAAGAAAATGTGGCATATCGGGCACAGTGGTGCATGCCTATCGTTCCAGCTATTCAGGAGGCTGAGGCAGGAGGACTGCTTGAGCCCAGGAGTCCAAGACCAGCCTGGGCAAAATAGCGAGACCGCATCTCTAAAAACAAAAAGGAAAAAAAAAGTACACACATAAACACACGTGTGTGTAATGAAATACTATTCAGCCTTTAAAAAGAAGAAAATTCTGCAATATGACACCATGAAAGACCTTGAGAATGTGATGGTAAGTGAAATAAGCCGGATATTTAAAGTCAAGTACTGCATGATTGCATTTATATGAGGTATCTAAAATAGTCAAATTCATAAAATTAAAGAATGAAATGGTGGTGACTAGGGCTTGGTAATGGGGAAATGCGGAATTATTAATCAACAGACATAAAGTTTCAGTTAAGCAAGATGAATATGCTGTAGAGATCTGCTGTATAACACTGTACCTAGAGTCAACAATAATGTATTGTGCACTTAAAATTCATTAAAAAATAGATCTCATGTTAAGTGTTCTTACCACAATAAAATGAAAAATTCTTGAGAAAACATTTTTCAAACCACAAAATGACCAAACATCTCCCTCTCCTGGCTAGTATAAGTAACTGCTGGTTCTTTGTAAATCACAGCTTCAGCCTTGTTTCTCATCTTGTAAGAAAAGATTCAGCCATCCAACTGTAAAATTGCCCCTGCCTCCTGACAGTATTGATTCTTACCAAAGCCCCATTCCCTGAAACCCTCTTTCAAAACCACCTACTCCAAACCCAAATCCTATAATAGTTTCTTTTCAACACTCTCTTCCTGAGACATCCACGGTTTTCCATGGTGTTTGTTTTCTCTTGCTGCAACAAGCACGATCCACCTTCCTCAACCACAGTTGTGTTCCTGAGGGTCTTTGGTAGTTCTCCAATATGATGTAGCTTTTTGCCTTTTGCTATGAGTACAAAAACTGAAAAAAAGAGACATATAAAGAGGCTTTTGTGCTGAGATTTTAACTTTTTTCCTAGCAACCAATACACAGCACTGGGTGGTTACCAGGCACCTTCTATCTTAATTCACATGTCTACAAAAATGTAGAGATCTGTCTTTTTGTTCCAGATGTCTGCTTTGCAGGTATTTGGCTATCTATGGTTGCTTTTTGCTAGTATTCACATATCTATCAAAACACTAGGGTGAGGCTCATTATTACTGGTATAAATGTATTTTTCAAATTTTTCTTACTGATAATTTCAATTTTTGTGTGATTTATTGTTAGGTCTGATTTTTTTTCCTGCCTTATATGTGACTGATAATGAGCTTGGTTTGTTGTTGTTGTTGTTGTTGTTGTTGTTTGGAGACAGAGTCACTCTGTTGCCCAGACTGGAGTGCAGTGGCGAGATCTCAGCTCACTGCAACCTCTGCCTCCTGGGTTCAGGTAATTCTCCTGCCTTAGCCTCTGGAGCAGCTGAGATTACAGGCACGCACCACCATGCTCAGCTAATTTTTTGTATTTTTAATTTTAATTAAAATTTAATAGAGACGGGGTTTCGCTATGTTGGCCAGGATGGTCTTGAACTCCTGGCCTCAAGTGATCCGCCTGCCTCGGCCTTCCAAAGTGCTGGGATTACAGGTGTGAGCCACTGCACCCGGCCACAAGCTTGTTTTAGGTGTTAGAGTGAGAACTCTACCATTTCTTATTTTTAGCTTGTGTTTTTATTGTTGCCATTATCTTCATGATTTCTTCACATGAATCTGTTTAGTCTCCTGTTCATTTTGTACTGTTGGTTTAGTTAGTATCAGATAATGTAATCTGCAAATACATTTAACTAGGCTCAGCCAAACTATTGTAATAAACTATTACAATATGTTGAAAGCAAACAGAGAGAAGGTGATGCTGTTGATCCCAGGTATAGTGGATTCACTGTTCTCTGGGAAGGCCTGGCAACTGTTCTTGAAAAGTGGCCACACAGGCCTCATTTTGACAGAGAGTCAACCCAAACTGAACACTCTTCAAGTTCATTTGCCTTTCTAATATATGAATACATGCAAAAAAGTTCTAGTATTTTCCTCATGCACCCAAATCAAACAGAATATTGCTTTTCATTATATCTTTAGTGAAGGGCTAATTTTTCTCCCCTCTTCCTGGACAGATACTTTTGTAAGAATACAATAAAAATAAATTACTAGGAAAGTGATTGTTTTAAACATACAAAATACAAATAAATTTTTGTTATTATGAGATGCATAAAATGTAAAACTACTCTGTTATGTCGTCGCTGCACGTGTTTCTGAATGCTCACTCTGATTCCCATTCTGATCTCATTGCAGGCCAAGAGTCTGCCGGCCAGCACCAGCCCTGCCCCTCCCTCTCGGGAGCTCGGCCGAGAACCCTAAAGGAGACGACCGACTCCATGAAGGTAGGAATGGCAGCAATACCATTTCCCCCTGTGTATCCAGTTCCTGCCATGAAGTCTGGAATGGAGAGTGTCCTCAACAAATATTTGTCCAGCGAATGAATGAATATTAGCAGGAACAATATAAAAGGAGTACCATTCATTCATTTACATTTATTTAGCATTATTATGTATTAGACACTGGTGGAACTATTGGAGATAAAGCATTGAACATAACAGACTAAATCCCTGGTCTCATATTGCTTGTTGGAATAGGGTATTCATTAACACTAAATGTTTATCCTAAATGTTAAAAATCAGGAATATGTATCAGGTAAATATCTTTAAAAAGTTCATATCCTTCGGTCTTATTAATTTAGGGAAAAAATTCTAAACATATAGAAATATATGTATGTTATATAAATATATATACAGAAACATATACTATGTATACAGAAAACAATTTATGCTCAATAGTAAAAAGTCTAAAATCTGCCACCTAAAACTCTGGCAGGCTACAAAGGAATGTTTAAATACACGTTTAAAAGGTCCATTTGGTAAAGTATGATGCAACTGTTAAATTAGATTTCAATCATATTGAAATACTTGTGGATGAAATGGTATGTCTTGGGTTTGCTTCAAACCACTTCAGGAGGGAAGAAGGAAGAGGGTAAGTAAGTGAAGCTTTAGATGCATAGTGGCCTCTAGCCCAAACAGTGAACCTGTGCCTTTGCATTCTGACAGCAAATAACAGCGTAGCAGATACTTACATGGTGCCCACCACATGCCTCGCACTGTGCTAAGTGCTGTAGTTATTTAATTTTAATCTCACAAAAGCATGTTGAGGTTGGTACTAATGTTAGCACCAATTTTCCGGGTAGGGAAATGAGGCACAGAGTGATGAAGTAACCAGCCCCAAATCACACACTTGCTGAGTGAAAGAGAGAGGCTTCACACTGGGCCCTCGAGTACGTCCTGCAAACTTCCACACACTACAGGTGTAACTACAAAACCCATGCCAATGGATTTCCAGAAGAGACTTGGCTTCACCCCAAAGGTGAATAACAGCCTAATTCCTGTCAAAAGAGTACACAAGAGGAGGCTCTGAAATGACATCTTCATCTGCTTTTACCTTCCCATCAAATGTTTTATTTCAAACCTCGCAAGGTCAACTGTTGTTCATGTCTCAAAATACTGGTACCTCCCAAATCCCTGTCGAGCAGTCTCTGCTGGAAAGAAGTGTCTACCAAGTCCTTGCCCTAGGAAAGGAACGTAGCCCAGTGTTGATGACAATGAAAGTCTTTTCTCTTTGACGTTTAGCTTCATGGATTGTGACACATCCTTTTTCCATGTGCCACATTCACAGAAACGAAGGTGTCACTGTTA
Source organism: Pan paniscus (assembly GCF_029289425.2). Taxonomy (NCBI): domain Eukaryota; kingdom Metazoa; phylum Chordata; class Mammalia; order Primates; family Hominidae; genus Pan; species Pan paniscus. Next base: position 67,638,491 of record NC_073256.2, on the reverse strand, counting down.
ACAGAAGCATGCCATGTTCAAGAGTTTCAGGTGGCTTGGCTTGACCTAAGCATAGTTTATGATGCTTCACAGGTACTGTTATGCTATGTGCTCTCATCTCCAGGCTTGTATATTTGCTATTCCCTCTGCTAAGACCCTCTGCTCTGTCTTCACCTGGCTAATTGCTAACGCATCATTCAGGTCTCAGCTGAGATGCACTTCTTTTGATTCCCGAGTGTCAGTCAAAAACTCCTTTAAATTACTCTGGGCTTTCCCTAACACACCTGGATTGTAGTCGCCTATTTACCTATACCACCCCCAGGGTGTATGCTCCAAGGGATCAGGAGCCATGTCAGAAATGTTCACCATTGTAATCTGAGAACTGGCACAGTTACTAGCCTGTAATATCCACCAAAAGACTGGATTTAAAAATGCTATAAGGGTATCTCATTATGAATAAGATCCAGCATATCATTGGTATTCAAATGCTGCTAATAGCACATACACTTTAGCAGCAGCAACGCCCAACAAGATGTTCTCGATGTTACGTAGTTTATTCCATTTATAGACTGGGTAAAAATGAAGTTTGGGAAAACTAAAGAATTTATGAATGAATGTTTGTTAAATGGGAAAGGTTAAAAGATAGCAGGCAAACCAAATTAGGTTGTCTAGCAATACGAGATTATTATGTATTTATACAGATCCATTTTAGGGAAGTATACGTATGTTACCTCAGAGTTACCCTAAGCACAGAGTTCATAGGAGAAAGTGATGGCAAGAGCTGAGATTTTGAGCACCTTTCTATTCATACCACACCAAAGAGTTTTCATTTTTTTACAGCCAGTGGCAAAAGGCATTCTGCAGGCACTCAGTGATCAAGGGACAAGGAAGTAACTTCAGCAGATTCATGTTTTTGTGTGAGGAAATATCTGTACAGTGTGCAGGCAAACAAAGGCAGGGAGAACACCTTGGAAGCTCTTACAACAGTCTAGGAGAATTGATAAGGGCTGAATTAGGGCTGTTTCCTAAACTCGAATGATAACCTCACATTTTTACTGTTTTTATATGTACAGTAAATATTAGTATCATTTTTTTTCTTTTCAGTGACTCGTTTTAAAAGGAAAACTTATATTCTTACTACCACCATAAGTGGCATGACAGTATTACTTGTCATAAACAGAAAGTAGAAAGAAAAAATAAACTCAGGAAAACAAAACCAAGCTCTTGAATCCTACCTCAGCCACAGGCCAAATTAGAAAGGCTGCTAGGCTGCTAATCTCTCACACCACCAAGCTCCACTCCCTTGCTAGATGTTGGGGTCAGCCCAGTTAAAGAAAATGTTAAGTAATGTCAGGCAAACAGTATAAAAAATGAAAGATATGAAAGAGAAAAGTATACATATATATGGCAGAAATCACGAAAGTCACAGAAATGGCAGGAAAAAAAGTTATTTTAAATAAATACATGGCAATGGTTAAGAATCTGTAAGACTATGGGCCCCAAATTCTTTGACTCAAACTTGATTTAGATCATAGTTGAAACTAAGAATCCTAAGTTTTTCACTAAGAAAACCTTGACAAATTCGTTTTAACAATACGAAATAGCAGCTTATCCATTACTTTGTGTTTAGAAAGAAAGACAAGAGCTAGGCCAGCAGCCAGAGCCTATAATCCAGGACTGACCATTTGAGGCTGCCAGGAATTTGAGGCTGCAGTGAGCTATGATCCTTCCAAGAAAAATATGAGGAAAATTACATCTCTAGTCACTCTATGTTTGTGTATCTCTTTCCTTCTGTCGGTTTCTTAACAACAACAAAAAACACTTTTCTATACAAATGGAAGGTTCACCTTAGTAATTCCAAGGATTTGTAAACTTAAGATTTTGAAACTATATTTTAAGCATATTAATTGTAGAAAACTGTTTGTTTCCTTAAAGTTATAGACAATTTTTCTCATAGGAGATTGATTTTAGTCAACTGTCACATCATAGTGAACTACTAAGACCTCATAGATTTTATTACAATTAAGTAGGCTATTATTTATGAACAGGTCTTTTTTTTTTTACTAAGTTAGAAACATCTAAAAGTATTCACTTCTCCTTGCACAAGGTACTATTTAAGTAAAATATGTAAGTACTTTGACAACTTTGCTTTAATACATAATGAAAACAATCCTAGTTTTTCACAAACTAAAAGATAACACAATGGAAAGGAGAATACAATCTCAGTCATCTAAATCTAAAGTAATTCAATCTTGTGTTAGTCAGTTTCCGCTGCTGTAACTTAAACTTATTTCTCACACTCCTGGAGGCTGGAAGTCCAAGATCAAGGCACCAGGAGATGCCAGGTCTGGTGAGGGCCTGTTTCCTGGTTCATAGGGGGCTGACTTTTTGCTGTGTCCTTACATGGTGGAGTGGGGAGGCAGCTCTTTGGGGTCTCTTTCACAAGGGTACCAACCCCATTCATGAGGGCTCCACCCTCATGACCCAATCACCTCCAAGGGCCCCAACTCCCAATACCCTCACACCAGGGATTAGGTTTCAACATATGAATTTTTAGAGAACACAAATATTCAGACCATAGTAAACCCACTTTTCCTTCCTAACAAGTGAGTAAAAGTACACTGCAGGAGGGCCTGGATTTCAGTCAGTTGGAGAAGGGAGAAGTGCGTGAGCCCGTGCCCAGGCGTCCAGCAGAGGGCAGGGCAGCTGCATCTGAGCGCCGCCGGAGGGCAGGGCTGGAACAGGATGTGGCTGAGCCCCGAGAGGGGAAGAGCAGGTGCTGCTCCCCTGCAGAGGGGAAATCTCCTTCCTTATCATAAGCAGATAGGCAGTGCCTGGGGCTGTGCAATTGCAGGGTTTATACTTGCTAGAAAAGAGAACAGAATGTTGCTACAACGATGGAATTGAACCAATTATGGTGAATAGAACTCAAGTCAGTCTGGGGAATTGCTGGAATAATAAGCGAATGGCTAAAGGAGAGCTAAGTCCCTGTCAGTTTACTTGTAAAGAAAACTAAAATGAAGCTCAGCGCTTTCCTTACATGCAGGAAAGATGGGTCCAGGCCATGGCCCTTGCCCCTTAAGTCGTCCTAGGGTGTCCCCTCCACACCCTCCAGCTACGAGGGACTCACAATTCCTTTCCCAAGCTGCCCATGCGCATCCCCAGGGCCTTTTGCTGCTTTTCCTGGGCCTATGCCCCAGAGGCTGGGCTTGGCCCCCATTTGTATCCTTAGTCCGAGGAGGACTGGCTCAGCGGTAGCTTTTGAGAGTCACAGGCTGCAATGGTGCGAGAGGGAGCCGCGGCTAGCGGAAAGCGAGACCACCCGGTCCACCACCGCATCCTAGAGGGGCACTCAGAGAGGCCCAGAGCTGGAACGTCATGCCTGGACTCCCTCACTATTTGGAAAGGTATGAGGCTAGAACAGGCATTTTAAAACGGTTTTTAGCTTGACTTATACCTTCTAATTTGTACTATTGCCCCTTGACCTCACAAAAGTCATGGAAATCGTGACAGAATCTGTCTCGTAGGTTGGGTGTAATAATGAAAGTCTAAAAGGAGTTCAGAGAAGGGAAATACAAATAGTGAAAATGTCCCAGCAGGTCAGACCTACCCGGGAAGCAGGACGTCTGAGATGAACAGCCCTAAAAGCAGAGCGCGATCCAGAAACAGATGGAGCAGTTCAGCCTGTGCCACATGCACTTGCTGGCTAAGGCTACCGGAAAAAAGTATCAAGGACTGGGGGGCTAAGCCAACAGATACTTATTTCTTCGTAATTCTGGAGGCTAGAAGGTCAAAACCAAGGTGAGGGCAGGGGAGGTTTCTCTCGAAGCCTCTCTCTATGGCCGGTAAAGAGCATCTCCCCGTGTCCTCACACAGCCTTCCCTGTGTGTGTCTGTGTCCTAATCTCTTCCTCTGATAAGGACGCCAGTCATACTGGATTATACTGGAGTAGGTCCCACCCACAGGACCTCATCTGAACTTCATCCGTTCTTTGTTTTTCTTTTTTCTTTTTTTCTTTTTTTTGAGATGGAGTCTCGCTCTGTCGCCCAGGCTGGAGTGCAGTGGTGCGATCTCGGCTCACTACAACCTCCACCTCCCAGGTTCAAGCTATTCTCCTGCCTCAGCCTCTGAGTAGCTGGGATTACAGGCGTGCACCACCACGCCCGGCTAATTTTTGTATTTTTAGTAGAGACGGGGTTTCGCCATGTTGGCCAGGCTGGTCTCGAACTCCTGACCTCAGGTGATCCGCCTGCCTCGGCCTCCCAAAGTGCTGGGATTACAGGCGTGAGACACCGGCCTTGGCGTCATCAGACCTGGGCTCAAAAACGACTCTGTTTCTTACGAGCTGTACAATTTCAGGTGCCGTGGTGAACATGCACGATACACGTTTCTCATCTGTAGCTTCGCAGGTGGTCATTGAGGCTTGAAATGTGGCTCTCCAAACAGAGGATCTATAACTGTAAAATTCACAAAAGATTTGAAGAACTTGGCACAAAAAGGAAGAATGTGAAATATCTCATTAACTATTTTTATGTTGATTACATTAGAAATAACATTTTGGATATATTGGGAAAATACTGAAATTAATTCTACCGGTTTATTTTACTTGTTAATGTGGTTACCTGAAAATGTAATAATACTACATGTCCGGCTCACATTTTCTTTCTACTTAAGAGCACTGATCTAGAGCACGAGAGGGATGGCCATCTGTCCGGCGGCAGCCAGGACAGTCTAGAATGATGCCCAGTGCCCTTACGAAATCATCCAGTTTCACACTTTTACTGGGTTTTTAAAAAAAAATTTGAAGCAGTACTAATAGGTGCATTAAAAGAAGTTGGAATGGGTTTGTGGACCTGCACTCCATACTTCCTGCTCAGTCAGCTACTAGTGTGTGAGACACGTGTGACAACAGAGGCTAACTGAGGTGTGCTTGGTTGTGCCAGCACCTGCCTCTCCCTGACCCTGGCCAGAAGCGGTAGTACTCACACCTCCCTTTTACAGACACCTGCAGGCACTTGCAAATTAAAGAAAATTGCACTCAGAAACTGCTGTATTTACAAATAAGTGTGCATTCTGACAGCTGCAGCTTTTCTGTAGATTGAAACAACACTGCAGCTGGCGTGGACACAACCGTGAATTATGTCTGCACCACAGCCAAATCCAAGTCTTTTCTATGTCACAGCTTTCTCGACTTAGTAAGATTCCTGTTTTTACCATGCCTCTGACAAAAATGTTTTGTATTATCATCCCCAAACACATTATCTTCTACTTGTCAGAATTTACCCTAGGCTAAGTGCTTCAAAATCAGTAGAGAATTTTCTCAACTAAAAGTTATTATGGTCCATACACCGAAGTCAGGGGAAAGTACCAATAATTTCAAGTTTGTTAGCTCTAAATGCAACTTTGAAAAAGACTGCAGGCAATTTTAGTTTTAAAAACTTAAAATAAAAGCTACATTAAAAAATAATTTCACCCAGGCCTGATGGCTCACACCTGTAATCCCAGCACTTTGGGAGGCCAAGCTTGGCAGATCACTTAAGGTCAGAAGTTCAAGACCAGCCTGGTCAACATGGTGAAACCCTGTCTCTACTAAAAATACAAAAATTAGCCGGCATGGTGGCACGTACTTGTAATCCCAGCTACTCGGAAGGCTGAGACAGTAGAATCGCTTGAACCCGGGAGGTAGAGAGGTTGCAGTGAGCTGAGATCACACCACTGCGCTCCAGCCTGGGCCACAGAGTGAAAAAAAATAGTTTCAGAAAAATACCAGTGCCGTTGTGTTTTTTAAATGTCTAAAACATTAACTTAAACATTTGAATATATACCAAGAATAATGATTCTGCTTGTATTATTTTAGTGATATCATCAATATAAGGTAGTTTTAAATATTTTAACATACATACATATGCACTATTTTTAGAATTCATATTTGAAAATAGTTGTTAATGTAATAGTTGTTAATGTAATGTAATGTTATGAGTCCGTCCCTATAATAATACCAATATGTTGGTTAATCAATTGGTATTTCAAAAATTATAAAATTTTTAGAATTTAGGGGCCCCTTTTCATTCTCAAAAGTGTCCCAGGTTAGGTGGTCTACCATATGGTTACCAAAGCCCAGGGACAATCATGCTGCCTGGACAAACCTCAGGGAGACCATCAACCCTCCAGGGCTGGATGGTGACTCCATGATAACATCATTAGGGACACTTTACATGCACAGCCTTCCAGCTGCATCAGTCCCCTTGTGGCTTCCCAGCCTCCTATGGCTTTTCCCCTCATTTCCACATGCTTCACCTTGAAATGCCTCTACAGTTGGTCTCAAAGTTATTATACCTTATTACTATGTTAAAGTAGTCAATAAGAACTGAATGGTTAGCATACAAAATCTCTCACTCAATTTGTCTTTTCTGAGCAGCAAATCTTCTTTTAGGGACTTCATAATATCATATGGGACCAAGGGAAGTGTCTTTTTCTTTGAAATCATTAAGTGATTTATAATGACAATTTATAATGAAATGACAAAATGTATAATTTTTATCACCTAGCAACTGTACCTGTCAAGAGAATACTAATTAAATCAGGGCCCTAGTGGTGTAATTGTTAATCATTATCTAACTCACCAATATATGTTTAAGTGTTAAACAAAACACAAAGTTTAATTTGTTAGGTTATAATTATTTTAATTAGACTAATTTACTGTATTAATTATTAAAACATCATCAAATACCTAAGATGGCTTAAAGTGAATGTGTAAATGAAAAAGATGACAAGGGTCTCAGAGAGGTTGAAACCAAACTTCTTTTATCATTTTGGGTGAGATTTATGTTTTCTAACAAGTGGTCCTTCCACATTATTTATTTAGACTTTATTGTTTAAAATATAAAATCAAGGCTAATGAATCAGTAAAAATTTATTCTGCTTTAAACTCTAAAGAACATGGGGATCATGAATTCAGAGAAAAGACGCCAGTTTTCTTTAGCTCCTTTAGGGTTACTTTCTCAGCCTGTGCCATGAAGCCACCGTGCACAGAAGAGAGCAGCACCCAGGCCAGCAGAGCGAGCGTGGCCTCTGCCACGTGGGCACAGAGCTTCCCCAACAGTTTGGGACTGGATCAGCAGTAGCCTGAAAAAGCTCCCCATTTCTAGAGCTTTCTACAGCTGTATTCTTTCAGAAACTGCAACTATAGGAAGCTTGCTGCAGATAAAGCTCACTGCTGAGATTAAAACAGATTTTAATCAGTCTGTGATCTGGATGATGGATTGTTTGAACTTTGAAAAAATTGTCTTGTCCTGCCTTGATGCTCACATAAAGTAACATAGTTTTTTGCTAGTTTATTTAAGTACCATAAACTTTGCCAGTGGAGTTGTTAGAGTGTGCTGAATCAATGAAGTGGTATGAATTGGTATGAATATATTATGTGTTATTATTCATTGCTTTATTATTTTTATGAGATGCACAGGAAGACTGTATCTTAGGCTTGAATCCTGGATCTGCTGCTCACAAACTGCATTATCTAAGGCAATGTATTTAATTTTTCTGGAATTCTGTATCAGGATTATGTTTGGTTATATAAAGGAAAATCCAAAATGGCAGTGACAAATAACATAGACATGTATTTCTATTACATATAAGCTCCACAGTTATCTGCCCTCCTGAGACTTTCCATCTTTCTGCCCTTTCACCCTTAAATCCTGAGTTCAGTGACTTCCATCTTTAAAATTACTTCATGGTCCAATATGGCACCTGGAGCTCGAGCTACCACTTTCATAGTCCAGAAGGCAGGAAGAATAAAAAGGAGACAGTCAGAAGCCCAGTTAAGTTCCTTCAATAGACTCCCAGAAATCTCAAACAATACATTCACTTACATCTCAGTGAACAGAATGTGGTCACATGACCTCACCTAGCTAAATAAGAGAGGGTAGAGATTTAGGCTTTTAACTAGGTACATTGTCAGTTACAAATATAATCAGAATTATGCTGCTAAAGAAGAAGAAAATGGATGTTGGGCAGCAATCATCTCTAACACTGTATTTATATGTAAAATTGTATAAATAATGCCTACTGAATTGTTTTGAGAATGCAAATAGTGTGTGTGCAGCACCCAGTTTAGTACCTGACCAATGACTATAATTATTATATTATATTTTGGAAAGTGACAGTGTCATTTAGTATGTACCACTTCAGGTGGATAATTTTGATATACTGGGAGTCATTGCTACCATTGAAAGTATACAACATTATTGATTTTGTATTCTTCCCCTACATATTTAATCCAAAGTTAATCGTGAGAAAACTATCAGACAAATCCAGAAACTGGGACATTCAATGAAAACTGTGGTCTGGACCTTTCAAAAAGTCTATGTCATAAAAAACAAAGGGAAGATGGGAGGAAGAGAGGGAGGGATGGAGGGAAAGAAAGAAAGGAAAAAAAGAAAGGGAAAAGAAAATCTGGTCTAGATTAAAGGAGACAGGGCAACCAATTATAAGAAGGAAACTTTATTGAGTCCTGAATTTTAAAAAACAAAAAGAACTTTGAAGGATTTTCGTGAACCATTGGATAACTTTGAATATGGACTGGATATTAAATATTATTGAATAAATATAAAATTTGGGGTAGATGGGAATAATAATGTAAAAGGAGAATAGGAGAGATGTATTTAGGCATAAATATCATGATGTCTGATATTTATTTTGAAATGATTCCAAAAAAGTATCAATTGTATAAATATATATACACATACACATATTTTATATACACATATATAAAATACAACAACATCAGCCACCAGGCAGTCCCTCCTTAGAAGCCAAGGTCCCAGCCCCACAGTGTCTACATCAGCATCAGCCAAAGGGCATCCTAGTCCCAGAGATCTGTGTCTCTGGGGTTCGTGGGTCTCCAAGCTTCTAAATTTCAAATATTCCAACTTCTTGTTCCACCAGCCCTAGGGATAGTATCTGCTTCCTGAGGTTGCTATCTCGGTGATGTCTGGGTTTTTGAGTTGTCTGTCCTTCAATACTTGGTTAGCAATTCTTTGTATTAAATTATCTGCTAAAATAACTTGTGTGGTTCTGTCTCTTGATTTGACTCTAAAGAAAATATAGAAATTTGTGCTGTAAGTGGTCCCAGTAAGTATACCCCAAAAAGGCATGGTTTGGATTGTGACTGGGGCCCAAGCATGGTGCTGACCTCCCTGCTGGGAGGAGGAGCTAGTCCTCCCAGGCCCATAGGAGCATCCTGATTAGGCATAACTAGTTACCTGTGCTTGAGAGTAATTAATGACCACAGGATCAAGTGGCTGCTGCCATTGGCATTTTGCAGGAATGAATTCTACAAAGACCATGATTTGGAATATCTTCCTCTAAGTGCCCTGGATTGCTCACAGAAAGAAAATGACTGGGCAGGACATGGCTGCACACCTGGAGTCCCAACTGCTCCAGAGGCTATGGTGGGTGGATCACTTGAGCCCAGGAGTTTGAGACTAGCCTGGGCAATATAGCAAGACCCCCTCTCAAAGATAAAAATATGGAAAAGAAAAGACGCACAACTCAGGTGTTTAAACCCTCAAAATCACAGAACAAAAAAAGCTTCTACAGAAGCCCTAAAAGCTTATTTTCCTGCTTTTGCTAAATCTATCATTGGAATAAACACACTCAACAACCGGCAGAATACCCACATTGACCTTCTGACCCTTGGAGCAAGGTCCATTATGATAGGAAAGGCCTAGTGGAAGCCTTTGAAACATTCTCTATCAGGATAAGAAAACCAATGACAACACCTAATAACCCTCTCACAAAATTTCACTTCCCATTACTGAAACTTTGAGTTCTGCTAGTCTAGAGGTTTTGGTTCACACGTCAGAAATTCTTTCATCAGGGGCCTTTTGATAGCCCCATTGAACTGGAAGTAGAGAACACCATTTGGCCTTTTGGAATCCTCATGCTACTGAAGCAATAGGCAAAGAAGGAGGCTACTTCTCTGGTTATTCGATCCTGATTATCAAGAAGAAATTGGGTTTCTCTTACACCATAGGGGCAAAATGGATTAATGTCTGGAAGACAAGGGGCTTTTATGAGTGCTTCTTAGTATATCCATGCGCAGTTTAAAAATTTCCAGGAAAATTGTAGCAACAAAAACAACTACTACAAAAATGCAGAACCACTGATAATTCAAAAACTTTGGCAAAGAAGGTTTGGGTCGTTCTGTCAGGTAAAATATCACAATCAGTTCATTTCCTGTAAGAGGGCAAAGGAAACATAGAGTAAGTAGTAGAAAAAGAAAGTCAGAGGACTAGAGCAGCATTAACTCATTTTCTCTTCTCCTTCCCTTTATTTTTTATTCAAAATCTGTGGTGATAGTTAGCATGATAGTTTCCTGCTTAGGTAACAGAATATTCACATAGGTTTGGGACTGAATTTGAATAGGATTAACAGTGTCTAGAAAAACTGACTATAACTATTGGGACTTTGTGTGTCCTTGTTTGGAGGAGAGATTGGGAAAGTCTTTGTACTAAGGATAAGTGCAGCTAATTAGGAAGATGTAGGGAATTGTTTTGGATATTGTATGAAAATCCAAAAATGTGTGGAAAGGAGTGTGCATTGACTATGTCAATTACAAATGTACTGTCAGCCTTGAACCCATCCTTCTAACTCTGCTAGGATCCTGCAGAGCACATTTATATTCTGGCCACTGGCTCCTTGTCAGGTTTCAGCAACCTAAGCATGCAAGAGGGTGACCCACCGGGAGGTTGAAGGAAGAAGAACGGAGACACCGCTTCCTGTTTCTTGCCTATCCTGCCTCTGCCTCCTCTTCCTGGCAGCCAGTAATGTTCCCTCACACTGGCTGTGGTAGTTTGTTTCAACAGCGTTAGTGGATTTACAGGCCCAGCCTGATCACGTGCCCTCAGACGGAGGCCTAACTCTGCAGAGGCCCTTCTCCAAGTATCTAAGTTCTGTTGATTCCAACCACTTCCCTTTGTTCTCCTCAGCCCAAAAGGTAGTAGCTGCTTTCTGAAGTTGTTGCCACTATGAAAAATTAGTGTCCACCTCACCAGTTGTTCGTATTAGTTAACAGTTGTTACATAGATTCTCTCTCCTAAAGTAATGGTGTGGTTTCTATTTCCTAACAGTCCCCTGACTGATCCAGTGGGCAAAATAACTTTGGACTCTGGGGATCTGAACACAAAACCTGGGTGCATCACTTACTAGCTATATAACTTGGGGTCAATTCATCAATCTAAGCCTTCGTTTTCTCATCTGTAAAAACGAAATAATAGTATCGCCTAGGCTGGGCGCGGTGGCTCACGCCTGTAATCCCAGCACTTTGGGAGGCCAAGGCGGGTGGATCACGAGGTCAGGAGATCGAGACAATCCTGGCTAACACGGTGAAACCCCGTCTCTACCAAAAATACAAAAAATTAGCCGGACGCGGTGGCGGGCGCCTGTAGTCCCAGCTACTCACGTGGCTGAGGCAGGAGAATGGCGTGAACCCAGGAGGTGGAGCTTGCAGTGAGCGGAGATCGCGCCACTGCACTCCAGCCTGGGCAACAGAGCGAGACTCCGTCTCAAAAAAAAAAAATAGTATTGGCTAAAGCTATAAGGATTGAGTAATAAAATTCAAGTAGAACAAGGTTATTAATGAAAGTCATAACTCAAATATAAAGAACTAAAACAATGTTTTTGTATTACAGAAGTTAACTTAGGCTGGGAGCAGTGGCTCACACCTATAATCCCAGCACTTTGGGAGGCCGAGGCGGGCAGATCACCTGAAGTCAGGAGTTCAAGACAAGCCTGGCCAACATGGCAAAACCCCGTCTCTACTAAAAATACAAAAATTGTCTGGGCATAGTGGTACACGCATATTAATTCCAGCTGCTTGGGAGGCTGAGGCAGGAGAATTGCTTGAACCTGGGAGGCAGAGGTTGCAGTGAGCAAGGATTGTGCCACCACACTCCAGCCTGGGTGATAAAACAAGACTCTGTCTCAAAAAAAAAAAAAAAAGAAAAAAAAAGAAATTAACTTAGCTCTGAAACACACATTTCTACTGATGGTGGAAATAATTTAATCTTGCCTGCCAATGTGATTGCTTCTGTTTAACCCCATCACTCTCAAGTTAACTCCAGTTACAGTCCCTTCTCAGGGTTTCTCTCCTGTCTTTTTTCCTGGCCTCATTGGCTTTGAGATTCATACGAAGCCTACCACCAGGTCAACATACTGCATCCTGTCCTCATGGTTTTCTCTGAGGCCTTTCATCCACTGTGTCTCCAGGTGTGTGATTCCAGCCTTGGTCCCTACTTCAGGGTTCAGACCACACCAGTCTGTTCTGATGACTCTCAATGTATTGAGTCACCTTCTCCCTCCAGCCACCCCTCCACATGCTTGCACCACCCAACACCCTAAGTCAGACCCTTCCTCAGTCTTTGCTCTGTTCCCAAGGCCTCTGCATCCCACACCCAGAGCTTAGGGAGGTAAAAAAAAAAAAAAAAAGCTTGAGCCCATTGCCTCCCTGCCTCCAGCACCCCAGGGGCATCATCCTTCCACCCTGCTAGAAAGACACAAAAAATGTCCTCGAACGACCTCAAGTCACTGGCTCTGTAGAAAGAGAATGAGGTGAAAAGAAATGCAAAGGATTTACTTTTCACTACAAATTATTTTGTACACTTTTTGAATTTTCTACCATTCATGTATTTCCCGTGTTTTTTTGTTTGGTTGGTTTTTGTTTTTGAGAGATGGAGTCTTGCTCTGTCACCCAGGCTAGAGTGCAGTCACGCGATCTCTGCTCACTGCAACCTCCGCCTCCCGGGTTTAAGCAATTCTCCCACCTCAGCCTCCCGAATAGCTGGATTACAGGCATCCACTATCATGCCAGGCTAATTTTTGTATTTTTGTAGAGACAGGGTTCCACCATGTTGGCCAGGCTGGTCTTAAACTGCTGAACTCAGGTGATCTGCCTGCCTCAGCCTTCCAAAGTGTTGAGATTACAGGCATGAGCCACCATGCCTGGCCCCATGTTTTATTTTTTAAATGGCACAGAGATTATCTGGGCAGTGGGACTGTGAATAATTTTCTGCCTTCTTATAATTTTTTTCTACTAAAAATGAGTCCATGCTTGACTAACGGAGAGAGGGGTACACTGAAAACTTGCAACAGTGTTTGCAGATTCTAAAAGGTCTTGTGACTTGTCCTGTGACCCCCTTCTACAAGGACTCATTCCAACCACTTGCCCACTTGAGACCAAGCGGCCTCAGCACTGTGAAGGAAAGGTACACAATTTGGGAGGAGCAGGGCCATTCTCTGCTCCAGTAATTGTGGATTTTAGTCACACAAAGAATATTGCAGGTTTATGCTAAATGAGGCTTGCTTCCAGTTTATTATATATTATTCTATGAAGCATTATTCATTATTCCACATTTGTGTGAAAGATGATGTCTTTAGTAGGCAAGAAGCAGAACGTGGCTAGGGAGTTTACCAAAAAGTATTGATCCAAAACCATGCTCACTGATTATTATCCTCATTGGAGCAGGGACAGAAAAAGAACTGGTTATGTATTAGCAAAAATCAAATTGTGATTTAAAGGCATTAATTTAGTTAACCACATGTATGCATGTGATTAAAATGCAATATTGCTGTGATTATAATGCAATCAGCAAATTATTAAACTGCAATCAAAATGTAAACAAGTCCTGTGTGTCTGCCAGAAGTCTCCTCATCTCATTATTTTAACTCAATCTGTAAACTAGTTTATAGTAAATTGACTCTTTCATATTTCTCAGTTGTCACATTTCGTTTTTTCTCTCAATTTGAAAACTGAAAAAAAAAAATCAGCGAGACATTTTTAAGGAATGTAATATATCTTTCCAAATGTGATTTTAAAAGTTATACAAATCAGGGTTTATCCATATTACCATACTAAGTTTGATGTGCTAAAAGAAAAATAATTAATGTAAACACCTTGTTTATATATTTAAAACACAAAGATTAAGCAACATATTAATTACAATAAGCTTAACACTATTTTCATGATTTGTAGATTAGTTTACAAATTAATTTTTAAAAGATAGTAGTATGTGCTGAAGAAGACACTAGCTAAAAACAAAGATAGTTGTATATAAATGTGTTTTCTTCCCGCAATACTAGCACTGAATGATTGCACTTTTAAAAATATTTTAATGCAGATAATTTTTAGATGTCAAAATTGGAGAAATGGTGTATTTTATTTAAATCCCATGTTAACCAAATCCCTAGTTCTCTATGTTCTGCCCACATTTAAAAAAAAAAAAATACCTTGCTAGGCCGGGCACGGTGGCTCACGCCTGTAATCCCAGCACTTTGGGAGGCCGAGGCAAGCGGATCAAGAGGTCAGGAGATCAAGACCATCCTGGCTAACACAGTGAAACCCTGTCTCTACTAAAAATACAAAAAATTAGCCAGGCATGGTGGCGGACACCTGTAGTCCCAGCTACTCAGGAGGCTGAGGCAGGAGAATGGCATGAACCCGGGAGGCAGAGCTTGCAGTGAGCTGAGATCATGCCACTGCACTCCAGCCTGGGCAACAGAGTGAGACTCCGTCTCAAAAAAAAAAAAAAAAAATTAGCTGGATGTGGTGGCTCACGCCTGTACTTGGGAGCCTCCTGTACACTCCCAAAGTACTTGGGAGGCTGTGGCAGGAGAATCACTTGAACCCAGGTGGTGGAAGTTGCAATGAACCAAGACCGTGCCACTGTACTCCAGTCTAGGCAACAGAGTGACTCCATCTCAAAAAAATATAGATCTAGATCTAGATCTAGATATAGATATAGAGATAGAGATAGATATAGAGATAGAGATATATATAGATATAGATATAGATATGTAGATATAGATATATATAGATATAGATATATAGATATAGATATCTTGCTGGTTTTCTGATCCTAAATTATACCAGAAGGAAATAAACACTCTCTAAAATATTTCACCCATCCTATCCCAGTACATGCCCTAAACAAAAACGTAAAATATTTTTCATCAATGGTATCCTAATTTCTATTTTAACTTACATTATACTGCCTATTGTTTAATATGAGCTTTTTTTTCCTCTTTTCCAGACTTCTTTGGAGTCCTGTCATCTAAGCTACAATAAAGCTTTGTTCTTCATTGGAAAAATCTTGCTAGAAAATCTGAGTCTAGCTGTGGTGTTGTAATATAGGTGGGTTGGGCTGCCTTCAAAAGGTTGAGACACAAAGGGCTATTTCATTTAAGAAAAATAGAGTGTCTTGGAATCATTTCCTTAGACTAGGGTGGGTCCCAGTGGCAATTATGGTGGTGGAGCCTTTGCTTCCAGACAGCCTCGGTGAAAGCAGGCATTGTCTATGCCCATGACTGGAAGAGCTTAGAAGTACCTGAAAATTGGCATGGTTGTTAAATAAATCACAGTGTCTCTTCTCTTTACCTTTGCCTTTAAAATAATAATCCACCATGTTAAAAATGGTAAAGTACAACTTTTCTGATTCCATTCTTTAAGAACTCAAAGTTATATATAAAATCAATGGAAAAATAACATTATTCTATTTTTTCTTGTCTTTTTTAATACAAAAATTTTCATGAATCTATTTTTCCATGTCTGCCTTTTAATTTATAATATATTCTGTGGTTTACTTATTAATTCTATAATTGTTATATATTTGAGTTGTTTGTAGTTGTTGATATATTGTGCAACTATTTTATACAAATAATGTTGCTCTACCTTAAGAATAAGTAAATAAAATGAATTGTTGGTGCAATCTATAAAATCAAACATTAAAAAAACATATTAAAGAGATAGCTCATTGAATTTTAAGAACATATTGCATAAAACAATAATAATATGTGTGCCAGGTAATGTTCTAAGTGACTTACATATATTCACTTTTAATCCTTAGAACAGTCTCATAGAAGACTATTCTATGGGACTAAATGGGATAAAAATGGAAACTATTTTTTATCCCATTTTACAGATAAAACTGAAGCACAGAAAAATAAAGCAACTTGTCCAAGGTCACACAGATATTATGCAAAAGAGCTGATATTCTAACTCAGGCTGTCTGGTATCAGAGTACACCCTCTCAACCATTATACTACCTTGCCTCTGTAATGAGTATACAAATTGCGAAAGTTTATCATACAAAGTGGGTCATTCTTCTTTATCATACAAATTGAATGAAGAGGCCAAGGGTAAAAGTACTCAGGGCACAAAATATTGCTCCAAAAATGTAATTTTCTGCAAGCCTGGCAGCTGAAACTGCCTGCTGTAACTTGAAAACAGTTTCATCTAATGACTACCGAAACAACCTGTTAGAATTCTAAGACTAGTTTTGCCCACTGCCATCGCTCACCAATCAGAACTTGCCAGCTCCTCAGAACCTGCAAGTGAAATTTCTCAAACAGCAATATGCAATATTTCTCCTTCCTATAAAACCTCTAACCTCTTTTTCCTTGGGACTCACTAAAGACCTTCCAGTCTGCGTGTATGCCCTGACCTGTGATTCTTTTCTCCCAAATAAAGCATTTTCATTTTAGGGATTTGTCTCTTTATTTTATTTGACTTTGACAAAATAAAGTGTCAAATAAACAATAAAGATTGGATTAAGATAGTAGACTGAGAACAGAGTCCAATTTCTTTCCAAACACAAATCCCTTAAAAATGACACAACACACAAGAAGAAGGAACTGAGGAAAGAAGGGAGAGAGGCAGAGAGGGAAGAAGGGAAGGACAGAGAGAGGCCGAAAGAAAAGAAGGAAGGATAGAAACAAGAAATCCACAACAGTGGTGGGAAACAGGGAATAGGTATGAATGGAAGAGAACTTTTGAGCAATTCCTGGAGGACAGATTGAGGTGTGTAAAGGAAACCATAGTGCAAGCCACGGGGCAGAAGAAAAGATGAAAAGGTGCACACTACAGGGAACCTTAAGCCCCGAGGCGAGGCCAAGGGATCTGGGCCATGATAATGAACACCTCCTGTGGAGCAGGTGGACCGGTTGCCCCCAGATCCACCCCCACAACACACACACAGAGACTACAGTAGCAATCAGCAGTGGGTCTCAACAAGTGCTTTCCAGCTGAAACATGCCATCAGAAGAAAGAGAACTACTGTCTCAGGAAGGTTTCTAATGGGGAGTAGATACCTGAGAGAGGGAACGTGTGTCTCAAGAACCTCTGGCCCTTCATGACAAGCATAAAAGAATAAAGAAAGGAACTTTCACCCAGAGTGGAAGTCCACAGCCAAGGTGAAGGCGGCTTTCCTTTGCTGCCTTTGGGAACTTCAGTCCATCTGACTGCATCGTGCCCACTGGCCCTAAAGTAAAGCCTGCCGTGCACACAGCCTGCTCCTCTTACGGGTGGCACACGCCTCCACAGATCCTGCATGCATGCAGCTCTCACTCAAGCGAGAGACTTGCTGGAGAGAGAAAGGGACCTGTGATGAATTGCCGAGAAATCCTCATCAGCAATCTGTGGGGGAGGGCGGAGAACCACCAGACAGAGCAATGGATTCTGAAAAGTCTAAAATAATTCAGGAAACAGAAAATATTTTAGAACAAAATTAATTTGCTCTAAAAAAAAAAAGCTTTTTTTTTTAACTTTTTTTTCTTCAAGTTTCATTTTAAGTTCCAGGGTACGCTTGCAGCATGTGCAGGATGTGCAGGATGTGCAGGTTTGTTACATACATAAATGTATGCCATGGTGGCTTGCTGCACAGATCAACCCATCACCTAGCTATTAAGCCCAGCATCCATTAGCTATTCTTCCTGATGCTCTCCCTCCCCCGGACCCCCAACAAGTCCCAGTGTCTGTTGTTCCTCCCCATGTGTCCACGTGTTCTCATCGTTCAGCTCCCACTTATAGGTGAGAACATGTGGTGTTTGGTTTTCTGTTCCTGCATTTGTTTGCTGAGAATAAGAGCTTCCACTTCCATCCATGTCCCTGCAAAGGACAAGATCTTGTTCCTTTTTATGGCTTCATAGTATTCCGTGGTGTATATATACTGCATTTTCTTTATCTAGCCTATCATTGATGGACATTTGGGTTGATTCCATGTCTTTACTATTGTGAATAGTGCTGTAGTGAACATATGTGTGCATGTATCTTTATATTAGAATGATTTATATTCCTTTGGGTATATAGCCTTAATGGGATTGCTGGGTCAAATGCTGCTTCTAGATCTTTGAGGAATTGCCACATGGTCTTCCACAATGGTTGAACTAATTTACACTCCCACCAACAGTGTAAAAGCATTACCTTTTCTTTGCAACCTCACCAACATCTGTTGATCCTTGACTTTTTAATAATAGTCATTATGATTAGCATGAGATTGTTTCTAATTGTAGTTTTGATTTGCACTTCTGTAATCATCAGTGATGTTGAGCTTGTTTTCATATGTTTGTTGGCTGCATTTATGTCTTCTTTTGTGAAATGCCTGTTCATGTCCTTTCCCCACTTTTTAATGGGGTTGTATTTTTCTTTAAATTTGTTTAAGTTCCTTGTACACTCCAGATATTAGACCCTTGTCAGATGGATAGATGGCAAAAATTTCCTCCCATTCTGTAGGTTGTCTGTTCACTCTGATGATAGTTCCTTTTGCTGTGCAGAAGCTCGTTAGTTCAATTAGAGCCCATTTGTCAATTTTTGCTTTTGTCACAATTGCTTTTGGTGTTTTTGTCATGAAATATTTGCCCATGCTTATGTCCTGAATGGTACTGCCGAGATTTTCTTCTAGGGTTTTTATAGTTTTAGGTTTTACATTAAGTCTTTAATCCACCTTGAGTTAAGTCTTTAATCCACCTTGAGTTAATTTTTATATTCGTATTGAAGGGGTCCAGTTTCAATTTCCTGCATATGGATAGCCAGTTCTCCCAGCACCATTTATTAAATAGGAATCCTTTCCCCCATTGTTCATTTTTTCAGGTCAGGTTTGTCAAAGATCAGATGGTTGTAGATGTGCAGTCTTATTTCTGAGTTCTTTACTCTGTTCCATTGGTCTATGTGTCTTTTTTTGTACCAGTTCCATGCTATGTTGGTTACTGTAGCCTTGTAGTACAGTTTGAAGTTGGGTGGTAAGATGCCTCCCGCTTTGCTAAAAGAACAACTTTGCATAGAAAAAGGAACCAAAACAATAATTTAAAAGGTGATTGTAATTTAGGGTAATGGAATTATTCCATATCTTAATTGTGGTCATGGTTCCACAAGTCTATGCCTTTGTCAAAATTCATAGAACTATACCCTAAAAAGGGTAAATTTTATTCTGTGTAAGTTTCACTTAATAAACATGACTTTTTAAATGGTTTTAAATGCAACTGCAAAAATTTTTTTAAAATTAGAACAGCCATGCTTTAAAAAATAGACACGATTAAAGTAAATTAATAATCTAAAATACAGAGTCAAAAGACAAAGTCAAAACTTCTCCAAGAACATAAAAGAGAAAGACAAAGAGATGGACAATATTAGAAAACATTTTACAAGGCAGGAAGGATAAATCCACAAACTCTAACATGCTTTTAGCAGGAGTTCTAGAAGGATAAAACAAATGAAATAATAGAGGGAAAGAAATCAAGAATAATATTTCCCACACACAAGTCCTTTTTTTTTTTTTTTTTTTTTTTTTGGTCTTGCTCTGTCCCCCAGGCTGCAGTGTAATGGTGGGATTACAGCTCACCACATCCTTACCACATCTTCAACTTCCCAGGTTCAAGTGATCTGCTTGCCTCAACCCCCTAAGTAGCTGAGGCTACAGGTATGCACACCACACTCAGCAAATTTTTTTGAATTTTAGTAGAGATGAGAACTTGCTATGTCACCCAGGCTAGTCTTGAACTCGTGGGCTCAAGCAATCCTCACATCTCAGCCTCCCAAAATGCTGGGGTTACAGGTGTGAGCCACCGCACTGGGCTGAAACATACATCTTTAAATTCAAATTGCTAATTGTATTGATCAATTTTGTGCTGCTATAAAGGAACGCCTGAGGCTGGTAATTAATAAAGAGGTTTATTTGGCTCATGGCTCTGCAGGTTGGACAAGGAGCATGGCTTCAGCATCTGCTTCTGGTGAGGGTTTCAGGACGCTTCCACCCATGGCAGAAGGAGAAGGGGACCTGGCATGTCACATGGCAAGACAGAGGGGAAGGTGCCACGTTCTTTTAAACAACTAGCTCTCACATGAACTAATAGAGAGAACTCACTCCTTGCTGCAGGGACAGCACCAAGCCATTCAAGATGGAATCTCCCCCCATGACTCAACCACCTTCCATTCAGCCCAACCTCCAATACTGTGCATCAAATTTCAACAAGAAATTTGGAGGGGAAAAACGTCCAAACTAATATCACTAATCAGATACCACTTGGGATAAGTAGTCCCAGACCAACACCTGTGCACATCCTGATAAAATAAAAGAACCCAAAGGACAAATAAAACTGTTAACAGCATTCAGATAGAAGCTGGGGGAATGAGAACCAAATTGGCAGCAGAATCCTTACTGCCCACTAAGTTGCTATTAAGCGATGAACATTATCTTCCAAGTCCTGAGGGAAATGGCAGGTTTCTCCACTGTGAAGATGCTCTTTTTCCCTTTCTGTGCCCCATTTGTTAGAAGCCAGCATGCAGTCAAGGGGAGGAGAGTCAAGCTCCACCCCTGGAGGGAGAAGTATCAAATTCTGTATGGATCTATATTAAAAGTACCATAGTGAGGAGAAAATATTTTGGAAGCTGTGCAAACATACTGTTTCTCTTTAAAGTTTCATGCTCAGCCTTTTGCTCCTCCTCAAGTATATCTACCATGTCCCTGCTCCCAGGTGCCTGCCTGGGTGCTCTCCCCCAGAAGGGGAGCACGTGCTCGCCCCACTTCTTCCCGCCTGCACTCAGATGCCTCCTTTACAGCCCTGTCTTAACAGCACCTGCCACCCTTAATCCTTTGACCATCTTTCCTTTCTCTTGGTAGCATTAACTGAGCTCACATCACACAATTACCTACTGCTGAAAGCTCACCATCACACCCCGCCTCACTAGGAGCATAAGCTCCAGGAGACAGGGATTTGCCTCTGTCCTTCTCTCCTTTACAGAGGGCCTACAATAGAGCCTGTTTGCTAAATGAAAAATTGAAAATTAGGACTATTTGGAGTCAAATGATCCTAAGATTGTAATTTATACTCATGCTAACTAGTGTTTCTTGTCATTTTAAAGCCTTAGCCTATTATTCAGCCAACGTTGGAGTTCCTACTGTATGTGGTCAGTGGGTGGAGGGAGAAGGGAAAAGATAATGATAAATAAAACCTTGCCTGGACTCTTGTTTATTCTTGTGTATAAATGCACAGGTCTTCACAGTGTTGCAAGTGATGAAGGTGATCATTGGCAAACAGTCTAAATGCTATTGGGACAAAGGAGAAATAACTAGTAAGTCTACCTGCACGAATCAAGAATGATCTCTTGGGTAGAGTTGCCAGTTTAGAATGAATTAGCCACTTAGAGAAGAGAGCAGAGGGTATTCTAAACAGAAGAGGAAACCAGTGAACTGTTGTAATCAGTCATGCAGTCTTGAGGACACAGTGAACAATTGGTGCAATGGGAGCTAGCACCGGCTTACTGCACAACATTTGCAGTCACGTGTGGCTTGGCTTTCAGAAGCACCCATGGTTGGCTAAATTTTCTGCTGTCACTGGTTTAAAATTCTTAATAATTTTATCTCTGAACTTGTGCTTTGTCAGTGAGGTACAATGGGACAACGGAGCCTGTGCATGAGCACAGGAGATCAGGGCTGCTCCTTGTAGCCTCATTGATATATAGAGCCCACTGACACCCCATGACAACAGAATTCCAGTGGACCCGGGCCACACTGGAGTTCAGAGAGATTCAAAGTGAGGACCAGGTGAGTGCCTAAAGTCTATCAGCCAGGCGCAGTGGCTCACGCCTGTAATCCCACACTTTCGGAGGCCAAGGAGGGCAGATTACTCAAGGTCAAGAGTTTGAGACCAGCATGGCCAACACAGTGAAACCCTGTCTCTACTAAATACAGAAAAATTAGCCGGGCATGGTGGCATGTCCCTGTAGTCCCAGCTACCCAGGAGGCTCAGGCAGAAGAATCCCTTGAACTCAGGAGGCACAGGTTGCAGTGAGCCACGATCACGCCACTGTACTCCAGCATGGGTGACAGCAAGACTCTGTCTCAAAAAAATAAATTAAAATAAAAATAAAGTCTATGGCAGACAGCCAAGAGAGGACAGGCTTTCCCTGCAAGCCAGAATTTGCCAGTAGAAGGCAGAAAGTGTGCTAAGAAATACGAACCACCAAGGAGTCCTCTCATACTCATTCCTGCTTACATTCTTCCCTACATTTGCTGAAGATTATGATGGGAAGAAAAGGGAAAAGGGGCAACACAAAGTACTTTTACCTTTCAGTTCTCTCTTACTTGTTGCTAAGCCAAAGGCAGAGAGCATTGGTAGAATGTGCACATATCAAGAACCAAAACAGAAAGTTACTTTGTGCAATGTGTCCTCCAAAAGACCACCAGAATTGCTAAACAGTAGAAAGGAGAGTTTTTTTGGTGCTATGAGTTTGCAAATCAGGAAAAGACAGTTTGTAGCAAGGATCGAAGGTGCTCTCTTTGAAGAGGGAAAGGGCAGCTTGGGTTTTATGCCCTGCAAGGTCTGTGTTACATCATAGAGTCCTACGGATTCAGCATGTTGAGGGGGGAAAGCTAGACATACTTATTAGGGGAGCCAAGCACATATGCAATGGGTAAACATGTATGTAACGTACATCCCATGTTTACTTTGGAGTGGGGTTTTAGCATCAAAAAGAGGTGGGACCAGGTGCAGTTGCTCACACCTGTAATCCCAGCACTTTAGGAGGCCAAAGCGGGTAGATCACTTGAGGTCAGGAGTTTGAGGCCAGCGTGACCAATGTGGTGAAACCCTGTCTCTACTAAAAATACAAAAAGAATTGCTGGGCATGGTGGCGGGTGCCTGTAATCCCAGCTACTCGGGAGGCTGAGGCAGGAGAATCACTTGAACCCAAGAGGCAGAGGTTGCAGTGAGCCAAGATCCTGATACTGCACTCCAGCCTGGGTGACAGAGCAAGGCTCCATCTCAAAAACAGACAAACAAACGAGATGGAATTTGGTTCTTTACATCAAAAGGTGAACTACAAGACACAGGGACAGTTTGTGTGCACTTTCTATAAGCTGCTGAAACTAGCTTAAGGTCTGCAGTTGCTTGTCAGAAAAGAGTATTTGTAAGGTCAGTCCTCTGTCCAGAGTTGCAGTGATCTGAGTTATAAATCAAAGTTAGGAGGAATGTGATAATTTGTTTAATAGCTCCTATTCTTACCAAATTTAGCAAGACCGTGGTTTTTCTTGTAGCTGTAGGAATTTAGGGAGTTGCCATGCCAGCTGCCCTGAACCCTGGACCCATAGGTAACTTCCTTAACTTTAGAGTTCATCTTAGTTGATAATGGGGCATCTATTTTGGTCTCTCAGATCACAAGTATTTTCACTATTCTCTTAAAAATGAAATGCATAGACATGTACAAGTATAACTTGTGTAATTTCTGTGATAAGAGTTAAATGCTTTACACCTACATTTAAAAATGGCATTGCACAGTATAAAGATGAATTATAAACTTCATGCTAATATTTAAAATGGTAAACCTTCTTTACTTAATACTAAACAACAAAATGAAAACCGAAACAAAAACCAGTTCAGAAATAGATGTTAGATGAAAAGAAAAAAACTTTATATTTTAGTACCTGTAATAACACTTTTTCATCCTTTTTGAACATGGGACCTGTGTTTTCATTTTGCACTGGGCCTTGTCAAGAGATAACCAAGCAGGAGGACACTAGTTCAAGTGGTAAGGACAGCGTTTAACCAGGAATAACTGTTGCAATAGGGAAAAGAGTCCAGAATGAACTGAACTCAACTCAGATTTGTGCAGAGGTGACTTTGTGCTATAAAAGGAGAATGAGGGAGTAGGAAGAGGGCCAGTGGGGGCTCAGTAGAGTCAGAGAAGTGAAAAAATACAAAAATCAGTCAGGGGCTGGTCCAAGTGCCTAGGCCATCCGGCTTTGCTAACTGGTGCTCATGGAAGACAGGGTCTTACCCTCCCACAGAGCCTAGAAGACGAGCAGGTTTTAGCTGGAACACACCGTGAATTGTTTTGGAAGCCTTGAGCTTTTCCAGGCAAAAACTTACGGGGTTTGGAATCATCATTCCAGGGTCATGGCCTTGAGCTGTTAGAAACTATGTGACTGTTTATTCAATCCCTTAGTGCAGAAGGTGAGCACACTCATCTGTGCTGAGAGTCTACAGTTTTCAAGTTTTCACAGGCAAAGGTTGAGGTTGAGGCCTAGTCAAGAAAAGGGTTCAGAGGAGCCTGACTAGAGTTTGGTCAAGAAGCGAGTCATTGTCAGCCTAGAAAATTATGTAGGCTTTGTGGGGGTGCCTACTGTTCATGACAGAAATGACTGAGGTGTGGTAGAAATGAGAAGGGCTTACATTCCAAAATGGAATTTTAATTCTAAATAAACATAATTTTGTAGTACGGACTTTTTCCAAAGGAACCACAGCATATAGTTACTAAATTCCTTCTAAAAGTGATCCATAAATTTAGTAGAAACCTATCCTCATAGTATCTCAAAAGAATTTAGAAACCATTCCAAACCTTTATGTTAGCTAGGAGAAAACTAGGAACCCAAGAAGTTGACCAGTGGAAATTAAAGGGAAAAATTTGTGTCTGTTGATTTGACATCCAATCAATACAATAAGGTGTGTATTCACTTATCTCTCTTCTTCCTTCCCCTTACACCTAAAATATTTCATTGTCTCTCCCTCCATAAGATAGAAATGGCAGACATAAATCTTAGAATAAACAAAACCTTTATTCATGTATGAGTTTTTACAGATTTTAAGGCATTTTTCATATCAGTGTTTCATCTCGTCCTCACACTATTTCAGAGAGTGTGAAGGGCAGACCGTACCATTTCTCTATGAGTTGGAAATTCTTAGGCCCAGAAAAGTGACCCGACCAGTGTCACTCACCAAATGCTGGATTGTCAGGGACAAGATGGTCTTCTGAGAACCAACCCCCATCCCCACCGCCAAATCCTCCTGAGCCCTCCTCTGAGCCTCATGTGAAAGTTCACTCTTGGAAACCTGCTATTCAACTGAGGCTGCTATTTTAAAAAATACCACAGACTTGGTAGGTTAAACAACAAATATTTATTTCTCAAAGTTCTGGAGGCAGGAAAGTCCAAGCCCTAGGTGCTGGCCTATTTAGTTGCTGGCTCGGGCTCTCCTTCTGGTTTGCAGATGGCCACCTTCTCACTGTGTCCTCAGTCTCTTATATAAAGAAACTAATCCCATTCATAAGGGCTCCACCATCATGATCTAATTACCTCCCCAAATCCTCACTTCCAAATACTGTCACATTTGGTATTGAGCCAGCTTCAATATATGAATTTTGGAGAGACACAAATATTCCACCTATAGCAAAACCCTAGCAGCACATGAATGTGAGTTAAAAAGTAAGAAGTGTGCTATCCCTGAAGCTGTGTTCACATGCAGTGATAGAGAAAGGACAAACAACATTTGCTTTGGATGCCACCAAATTATAATGCCTTCCAGCTATGCATGTGATATGAAAGGTATCAACCATCTTTGGCTGAATATGTGTGTGTGTATATATATATATATATTTTAATATCTTAAACCTGATTCCTGACAACTTAAAAATAACACTTATTCCTTTCAGTTTCTGTATATTGATTCTTTAAAATATCAATTTAAATATCCTCCATAATATAGAAAATATGTTATTTTAATATTTACTTATATGTTTAAGACCACATATCTTACGTAATGTCTGGCTCCAAATTAAGAGGATTTCCTCTAAATTCAGTGGTGGAGAAAATTAGCTTAACAAAAGTGATTTAGGATGAGATGAAAATGTTTTGGTTCTGTATTTCAAGAAAGCAAAGTAATGAGTCTCTAGGATCATTAAACTCTAAATTAAAAATTCCTCTGCTGAAACATTATTATTATTATTAAATAGTGAAAATATATTTAAAGCCAATAATATGCTATGTAAGTTCGGAAAAAACAACTCATTAAGGGAGTGTGAATGTCACTAAAATATTTAATGAGCCTATTCACTACTTAAGATGAGCCAGTTCATGATGAGTGGATGTGTTTGCTGAAATAGAGAAGCAATAGGGAATCTAACTTGTTGAATTTTAGAAATCCCTTGTATTACCTTATGGCTCCTATGAGACATCTTTCATTCATCCATACATTTATTCATTTCACAAAGAATCTGTTAAGAGTCAGATCAATAATATAAGGCCTTTGCCACCCATCTGGCAGGAAAGGAAGGCACATTCGGATCCTGACCCTAGTGAGGTCAGTCCGGGCATAGTGCATGCAACCTTAAGTAATTTTGAAATGAGTTGAGTCCTTTCTTAGGTTCTCCCAGGACCAGACTCTGAAAAAAGGAGTATGTAAGTCAATGATTTGGGAGTTGATTCCAAGAAACTCTACCGGTAGAGGGTGGAGAAATGAAACAGGAAGGGAAAGAAGCCACTAAGGTGTGTGATAACAAGCGGGTTCCCCTTGGGGCTCCTGGAGCTGAGTCTCACGAGGACACCAGATGCTGGCTCAGAAGTCAGGCCTACTGGCCCATGGTGACTGCTGGGGACATCGGGAGGGAAGGCACCAGCTATGCATCCCATGGACTTAAGACATGTTTCTCAAACTCTCTACGTGAGCATAGAGACCCTAGGAATACTGCTTGCATTTCCCTCAGTCTTCCTAGAAAAAATAAATAAATAAATAAAATAAGGCTAGTTTTTCTACTTCTACTCCCTTCAGCTTTTAGTCTTGTCCCTTCCACTTCTGGTTTGGAAAAACATGACAGGATGAAAACAATCTTAAATCATCCATTTTGCCGCTAATCTTCTTTAACCCAATAATGGCTGCAGCAGAGGTACTAGGATGGTGTCATGGGAATGCAGCGAGGGAGTGGCAGCCTCTGCTTGGCGAGGTGGGGAAGGCTTCTGAAGAGGTGAGGCTTGAAGGGGTGAGGGGTCTGCAAGGTGCAGAGGCGGGTGCAGCTGGCCCTGGGTGAGGAAAGTATTTGAGGCCCCGGGGTGCACTCAGAAGGGTAAACTGCCCTTTGTGCCTGGAGCACAGGGTACCAGGGATACTAGAAAAGAGGCCTAGAGTTAGATAGGGCCAGATAGCATGCTGGAGGATTAGGGAGGGTGGTTGCCAAAAAGCATGCTTTCCTCTGAACTTGCTAATCATGCTGAATGCAAAGTCCCATAAAACCATATAATAGCAAGCTGGAGAGAAAGGAAGTTGTGGGTGGATAACATGGCTTAATCTTCATTTTCCATAATAGAAAGTAAAAAATCATGAGTAATAAAGACAAATTTTAAATGACAACAAGGACGGGCGTGGTGGCTCACGCCCGTAATCCCAGCACTTTGGGAGGCTAAGGAGGGTGGATCACCTGAGGTCAGGGGTTTGAGACCAGCCTGGCCAACATGGTGAAACCCCATGTCTACCAAAAATACAAAAATTAGCCAGGTGTGGTGGCAGGCACCTGTAATTCCAGCTACTCAGGAGGCTGAGGCAGGAGAATCGCTTGAACCTGGGAGGTGGAGGTTGCAGCGAGCCAAGATCGCACCATTGCACTCCAGCCTGGGCAACAGAGTGAGACTCCATCTCAAAAAAACAAAAAATGACAACAAAATAAGATATTTAAAAGTAAGACCATTGGACATTGCTAAATAAGCTAAAAGTGATTGTAACTAGGAGCAAGATTTGGGATAGGGAGGTGAAGACAGGAAATTGATGAAGGACAATTTGACTTTTAAAACTATGTGAACGGCTCACACCTGTAATCCCAGGGCTTTGGGATGCTGAGGTAGGAGGATCACTTGAGGCCCAGGAGTTGGATATCAGCCTAGACAACATACTAAGATCTCATCTCTACTTAAAAAAAAAAAAAAAAATTAGTCAAGCAAAGTGGCTCACACCTATAGTATCAGCTACATGGGAGGATGAGCCAGGAGGACTGCTTGAGCCCAGGAATTCGAAGCTGTAGTGAGAACTATATCATGCCACTCCGCCACTCCACTCCAGCCTGGGTGACAGAGCGAGATCTGATCTCAAACAAAATAAACAAAAACTACAAATAAGTCAAAGTCATATAAAATATAGAGATAAATCTCTAAATTTAAAACATTTTATTTGGGAAGCAAGAATTGCAACTCGGGGCATACACACAGATGAGATGCTCTTCAGTGTGTCTGAAGAACAAAGAGAAGTTTGGGCATTTTACAAAAAGGAGCAATGATACATATTGTTTTGAAAGAAAATTTATTGGCACTAGTAAAGTTTTGGCAAGCTGGCAAGCTCTGATTTGTGCATGACTGGTGGAGTTGCAACAAGTTATTTCAGTAGCTATTAGGTAAACCTGGTTTCAGGCTACAGTAGCCAGCTTTAATAGCCAGCTTGCAGTGGATTACAGTTTTGGAGCAATGTTTTGTGCCCTAAGTGCTTTTTCCCCCTGGCTCTTGACTCTGTTTCAGTTGAGTGTGACAAGAATGACCCCATCTATATGACCAACTTTCAAATATACAAGCATGTGTGTTACTTCAAATAAAAGTAGAGATAATTATGTTACAACCTCACAGTTGAATACCTAAATTAATGTAGGTCATCAATAAATGTTATTTACATGATACTCTGCAAAGTGTGTCCTATTGTCACCCATGCTTCCCTCTAAGAGAGCCATTGCATATTCTGACTGATTGGGAAAGCTCTGAAAAGTATTCTTGCTTCCTTGGCATTTATTAGAGTTATGGTCAACAAATGATCATAGCTGTTTAGTGTGTTAAAAGTTTGCTCTGGCTGGGCACAGTGGCTCACACCTGTAATCCCAGCACTTTGGGAGGCCGAGCCGGGCGGATCACAAGGTCGGGAGTTCGAGACTAGCCTGACCAACATGGTGAAACCCCGTCTCTACTAAACACAAAAATTAGCCAGGTGTGATGGCACACCTGTAGTCCCAGCTACCCAGGAGGCTGAGATAGGAGAATCGCTTGAACCCGGGAGGCGGAGTTTGCAGTGAGCTGAGATTGCGCCACTGCACTCCAGCCTGGGTAACAGAGTGAGACTCCATATCAAAAAAAAAAAAAAAAGTTTGCTCTGGCTGGGCACAGTGGCTCATACCTGTAATCCCAGCACTTTGGGAGGCCTAGGTGGGTGGATCACCTGAGGTCAGGAGTTCGAGACCAGCCTAGCCAACATGGTGAAACCACATCTCCACTAAAAATACAAAAAATTAGCTGAGCGTGGTGGCAGACACCTGTAATCCCAGCTACTCGGGAGGCTGAGGCAGGAGAATCGCTTGAACCCGGGAGGGCAGAGGTTACAGGGAGCCGAGATTGCACCATTGCACTCCAGCCTGGGTGACAGAGCGACACTGTCTCAGAAAAAAAAAAGGTTTGCTCTATTGTCTGCTTAAATAATTTCTATAAACACAGTCACTTTGAAAATCACTAAAGGCTGCATTAGGAGAACAAAATTAACAGTTCATCATTCCCTCCTTAGAACTCAGCAACCCCTTTGAAGTATTGAACTTTTTAATCTAATTGTAATTTGCAAGTTTGAATGCTAAAACCTTAAGGGAGAGAAGCCACTACAAGTGTACGCTTGGTTTTGGGTTTTCACAATGGAAAGGACTAAACATTAAAATGTTTTCTGAGAAAAAATATCAATAGCCAACCACTATTGTGTAAAACTAATTTTCTAATTAATTTTTTTGGCTTTTTTTGCCCATAGGTAAATGTTATTAACTCTTTACCTAGCCCTGCCTCCACTCCCACAACACAAACCTTGACTGTCGGGTGAGAAAAAACAACTGAGAGAGGCATTCTTATTTCTAACAGAAAGAGCATTCTTTACTATTATTATATTAAATTTTTTATTTCCATAGGTTTTTGGGGAGCAGGTGGTATTTGGTTACATAAGTAAGTTCATTAGTGGTGATTTGTGAGATTTTGGTGCACCGTCACCCGAGCAGTATACACTGAGACAGAGCATTCTTACGCAGCTCAGCTCCATGGTTTTGTCAAGCACGTCTATGTGCTCGTGTGGGTGAGGCTTTCATATAACATGCACATGTGTGTGAGGCTTTCCTATAATGACTGGAAAAGGATTGGTGCTTTAAAGTCCTTTTGTAATGTTAAATACAAATAAAATAAATAATTTTCTTAAAAGGTTTCTATCTGTGACAGTGTATCTGTCACTGGACATTAGTCATTTGAAATGCAAAGATATCTGTTCATCTGGACTGTCATGAATAATAAATAATCCGTCAATAATTTGTTACATAGTGTTTATTACCTCAGATTTAGGATAACAATGACAGCCAGTTACCAAGGAGGATAGTTGCCTGAAGCTGGTTTTCTGTGGTGTTGGTGGATTTCTACCTTGTTATCGCCTCTCACCCAATCCGCTGGATAACTTTCGGTGCATATTTTCACAATGGCTGACCAGAGTTAGTTAAAGCCACATTCTATGGCCATGAGATACCACAAAGCTAAGTGACCCATATAGAAACTAATGGAGTTTTACATTTCAACATTGACTACATTTGCTCTGTTAGCAAAACACATGAATTGTCTCATCTATGCTACTAAGTAAAAAGAAATAAGAATCATGTTACAAACTCTGGTAGATTAAGAACTTTAAGAACCCTGAGTAATACATTCTTCTGCTACTCTTCATTACTGCCACAAAGAGAAAAGGAAAGAATGAACAAAAGGGAAGAGATTAAGTGACATTTTCTTTGCAATAATATTAATTAACAATTTTGGCAAGGAATGGACTTACCAACAACATCACATAAATATTTGTATTGTAAGAGTTAAGTCTGTAACTCTTTTAGGATTACTGTAACCACCCAATGGGTTCACCTTGTCTGCTGCCTAGACAGAGCCAATTAATTTATCAAGACAAAGGACTTGCAACGGAGAAAAAGTAATTCACCCACAGCCAGCTGTGTGGGAGACCAGAATTTTACTATTACTCAAATCAGTCTCCCGGAACATTCAGGGATCAGAGTTTTTAAAGAAAATTTGGCGGGTAGGAGCTTGGAAAGTGGGGAGTGCGGCCAGGTTGGAGGTGGAATCATAGTGAGTTTTTCTTGCTGCTTTCTGTTCTGGGTGGGATGGCAGAACTGGTTGAGCCAGATTACTGGTCTAGATAGTGTCAGCTGATCCACTGAGTGCAGCGATGAGATATTGCATGAGATATTGCAAAATATCTCAAGAACTGATCTTAAGTTTTACAATAGTGATGTTATCACCAGGACCAGTTTGGGAAGGTTCAGACTCTTGGTGCCAGATGCTGAATGACCCCTAAACTGTCATTTCTAATCTTGTAGCTAATTTGTTAGTCCTGCAAAGGTAGACTGGTCCCCAGGCAAGAAGGGAGTCTTTTTGGGAAAGGGCTATTATCAGTTTTGCTTCAGAGTCAAACCATGAACTGAATTTCTTCCCAAAGTTGGTTTGGCCTACCCCCAAGAATGAACAAGGACAGTTTAAAGGTTAGAAGCAAGATGGAGTGGGTTAGGTCTGATTTCTTTCACTGTCATAATCTCCTCAGTTATAATTTTGCAAAGGCAGTTTCACTACTCCTTGGGCAGTGCTTTGAAATCCACTACAAAAATATTTTGGACTGGAAATTTTGTAAGTAAGAGTTACTCTTCACTTAATTTTTTTTGGTGTCAGTTGTCTTATTTAAAAAAATAGACAACTTTTTTGACACAAATGTGATCTAGAAGTATCACAACATGGTCCTATAATGCAAGGTTTATAAGATTAACAAATGACCTTATTTCCTTTAGGACAGGGGTCCCCAACCCCTGGGCCGTGGACTGGTACCGCTCTGTGGCCTGTTAGGAACCGGGCCACACAGCAGGGGGTGAGCGGCGGGCGAGCAACCAAAGCTTTAGTATTTACAACCACTACCCATCACAGGCATTACTGCCTGAGCTCTGCCTCCTGTCAGATCAGCAGTGGCATTGGATTCTCATAGGAATGGCCGGGCACGGTGGCTCACGCCTGTAATCCCAGCACTTTGAAAGGCCAAGGTGAGTGGATCACCTGAGGTCAGGAGTTCAAGACTAGCCTGCTCAACATGGAGAAACCCTGTCTCTACTAAAAATACAAAAAAAAAAGTTAGCTGGCCGTGGTGGCAGGCACCTGTAATCCCAGCTACTTAGGAGGCTGAGGCAGGAGAATCACTTGAACCCGGGAGGTGGAGGTTGCAGTAAGCCGAGATAGAGCCATTGCACTCCAGCCTGGGCAACAAGGGTGAAACTGCATCTCAAAAAAATAAGAAAAATAAAAAATAAATTAAAAAAAAGATTCTTATGGGAACACAAACCACACTATTGTGAACTGTGCATTCAAGGGATCTAGGTTGCATGTTCCTTATGAGAATCTAATGCCTTATGATCTGTCACTGTCTCCCATCACCCCCAGATGGGACCTTGTTGCAGGAAAACAAGCTCAGGGCTCCCACTTATTCTACATTATGATGAGTTGTATAATTATTTAATTATATATTGCAATGTAATAATAATAGAAATAAATTGCACAATTGCACTTGAGTCATCCCAACACCATCTCTCCCACCCTAGTTCATGGCAAAATTGTATTCCACAAAACCAATCCCTTGTGCTAAAAAGATTAGGGACCACTGCTTTAGGCAGTATCCCTAAAATTTGCGGCGTGTGTCACCAGGTGGCAGAGGTATACTGCTTCAAGTAATCTAGTACCGTAGTTTCTTGAGATCCAATTTTAATCAGGAATTTTCCAGAAATATGTAAATCCATATTTACCCCATGGTGTGTATGCTCATTGAAATGGCTAGACATAAGAGGCATGAAGAGCACATAAGGCACTCTTAAGAGCACATGCCTGGAAGGAGGTTTGTGTCTGTCTGTTCCCTGCTGTGCCCGGATCCTATGGATGATCTGACACTAATTAGCTGCTCAACAAACATTTGTGGAGTGGATGGAGAATGAATAGAAGGAGTCTTCCTGAAGTGGGTATAATTTGGTATTCTCAATAATCACAACTTTATCATTCTCAACAATAAATTACTATATTCTATTTACAGACCTTTTGCCTTGGAGTAAAATCTCTCAACAGACTTGTTTTATTCAATGAACATTCAGTCTGACCTGCGTTCCAGAGTCCCTCTGGGGAAATTTAATTGGCCATGTTTGGAATATTTACTCTTTCAAGGGTATCAATGTGGATTAAAGTAAAAATGTTAATTTGTATTTCCAGCAGTCTTCAATATATCAGGGAGAGGAGCAGATAGGAAAGGATAGGAATGGCTCTACGGCAAGAATAATATTGTTACACTCAATAGGTGTTGAAATGAGCAGTTTCTAGTTTTCTTTGCCAGCATATGCTAAGTACTGACTGCAGGTTTCCTTGTTATCCTGTTGCGTAGTCTCACCTTTCTTACCTTTAAAATGAGGACAATATTACCTGCCTCCTAGGGTCATTAGATCAATGAACTGCTACACGTAAACTGTCAAGCACAGTACTTAGCAAGTCTCACCCAGCTGTAATCAACATTCTAGACTTGGACTATATAGACAATACACTGTGGGAGTGTCTTAGTCAATTTCAGCGCTGTGACAGAATATCTTAGACTGCAGTGATGAATAAACAACAGGAATTGCTCATTGTTCTGGAGCCTAGGAAGTCTGAGATCAAGGCACCAGCAGATTTGGTGTCTGCTTCATAGATGGTGACTTCTTGCTGTGTCCTTACATGGCAGAAGTGGGCAAACTCCTTCTGGCCTCTTTTATGTGGGCACTAATCCCATCCCTGAGGGCTCTGCCTTCAGGACTTAATCACTTCCTCAAAGGCCCCACCTCTTACAACTATCACATTGGAGATTAAATTTCATCATACAACTTCGGGCGGGGAACACAAATACTCAAACCATAGCAGGGATGCTGAATAACTTTGCTCATATGACAATTCTAGTTAAGTGATGGAACTGAACTTTGACCCCGGATCCACCAATTTCAAAACCCATACCTTTTAAACTGTCCTGCAATACTAGCTCTTTTTGGGTTAAGAAAACCTTTGGCCGGGCGCGGTGGCTCACCCTATAATACCAGCACTTTGGGAGGCCCAGGCGGGCGGATCACGAGGTTAGGAGATCGAGACCATCCTGGCTAAGACGGTGAAACCCCTTCTCTACTAAAAATACAAAAAAAAAATTAGCCGGGCGTAGTGGCAGGGCGCCTATAGTCCTAGCTACTCGGGAGGCTGAGGCGGGAGAATGGCGTGAACCCGGGAGGTGGAGCTTGCAGTGAGCTTAGATGGTTCCACTGCACTCCAGCCTGGGCAACAGAGCGAGACAACGTCTCAAAAAAAAAAAAGAAAGAAAACCCTTTATGACTTGTTTTCCCCATCAAAATATTACTCTTCCTTCTTCTTTTTACAGTTTCACCTGTTGTGTTCCTTTTGTAAATTTTCTCTGAGCGGTTCTTAACTTTTTTGAGTTTGCATATTCTTTGAATATCTGATAGAAGTCCTACCCCCGCAAAAAATGCCTAGACAAGAAAGTCAATCCCAAAAATCTTGCATAGAATGTGGTCAACAAAAGTCTATTCTAAATCCTGTTTTTCTAAATAGCTTGTGTCTTTAAAAATCACTTTTCAATGTTCAATTGGTACCTCAATAAGAAATATGTCAAACCCAGAACTACTTAATGTCTGTTTCAAATTTTAATTTTAATTTTTTTTTTTTTTTTGAGACAGAGTCTCACTCTGTTGCCCAGGCTGGAGTGCAGTGGCATGATCTTGGCTTACTGCAACCTCTACCTCCTGATTCAAGCGATTCTCCTGCCTCGGCCTCCCAAGTAGGTGGGATTACAGACATATGCCACAATACCCAGCTAATTTTTTTTGTATTTTTAGTAGAAATGAGGTTTCGCCACATTGGCCAGGCTGGTCTCAAACTCCTGACCTCAAGTGATCCACCCATCTCAGCCTCCCAAAGTGCTGGGATTACAGGCGTGAACCACCATGCCCAGCCTAAATTTTAATTTTTTTAAGAACTCCAGCTTATAGAAAAATTGAAATATATAGCAAAGCAAAATGAGTTAGCAATTTACTTTTTTTCTAGGAATTAAAGATAACTACTACACAAAATTTAGTATGCCTTCTGAAATATAAGTTGAATCATGTTACACATATAATTTTACATACATTTTCAGGTAACATTATGTAAAAACATTTCTCAATTTTATGCATGAAAATAACTGCATTAAACTCCCTCAAATGTTAACATTTTCCAGTTTAAGTTATTTTTCATTTTTTTGACATAAATTTTTGAACATTTGATGTTACTCTTTGAATTAGTCACAGTATGAGATCACTGAATCTAATGTATGCTTTTTTAAAGGCTTGTTGGTACATTCTGACAAACCGTTTTCCTAAATAAAAACATTGCTTTTTATTTTCTGTAGGCAATTCATGCATGTGTAAATATATGCACAATTTTCATATTTACAAATTTCAATTTTTATGATTTTGTTAAATAACACCAGCCTAACAGCTTAAATCTTAGTTTCCAAGTATGTGTAAGAAAGAATTTGACCTTGTCCTGAGAGATACTCTCTAAAACCTTGGAATTTTGGAAAGATAGGAGCACCTTTTTTTATGTTCATCCTCCTGCAGACCAGAGCTAATGGTTCATATTAGCAAGTCGACTCATGGTACGTCCATTTGGCCATGTGATATCAGCCCAACCTTTGGTGGGAAGACTGAGTTCAACCACGGGGTAATCAATCAACAGTCAATCATGCCTACAAAATGAAGCCCCAATAAAAACTCTGGACATTGAAGCTAGGGACGCTTTTCTGGTTGGCAATACTGAGCATACTGTCATACGTCAATGCCAAGAGGGTAGCATGTCCTGGTGTCAATAGAAGCTTTGCATTTGGAACCTTTCCATAACCCAATATATGATAATATATCAGAATTAACCAGTTCCTACAGATGGACATATGTACATATATGGTTCTTAGAATAGTTTTGAAACACAATAAAACTATTTATTTGTATTGTGATTTTCAGTTTTTAGTACTTTTACATTGCTTATGTTATTCACCACTGAAGACACTCCTGAGGCTGACCTACCTCTGGTGGCAATCACTGTCCATTGCTTTTTCTAGAGCTCATTCCTCCTTCTTTGTCTGAATACTCAAAAAGTAGGTCAAATCAATTAGTGCCAGACAACGCTGTGGGATTGTCAACCTTCAACCCTCTCTGAGAATAAGAATAAGCTGAGGAGCTTAAAAATAATATTGCAGAGGCTTGGGTCCCACCCACAGAGATTCCAGTTCAATTTGCCTGAGGTACAGCCTCAGCATCAGTATTTTTAGAGTTCCTTAGGTGATTCTAAAGTACAGTCAGGAGCAAGAGTCAGGGTTCTCATGCATGATAAATTCGAGAATTAAAATCTGAGGCCTTAAGTGAAGTAAAATAAGTTAGCAGCTACTTTTTAAAAATAATCACACCTCATATATTTAAAATAATTACTTAATATTTAATGTAAATGTTTCAGTGATTAGATTAACTAAATAAGGTTTACCTATGTAACCCCTGGCACTTGTATGGAGCAAAGCTGATGTAAAAAGTAAGGCTGGGAGGTGGGGCATAGTGGCTCATGCCTGTAATCCCAGCACTTTTGGAGGCCGAGATGGGAGGATAACTTGAGGCCAGGAGTTCAAGACTGGCCTGGCCAACATGGTGAAACCTTGTCTCTACTAAAAATACAAAAATTAGCCAGGTACAGTGGCATGCACATGTAGTCCTAGCTACTTGGGAGGCTGAGGCAGGAGAATCACTTGAACCCAGGAAGCGGAGATTGCAGTGAGCTGAGATCACGGCACTGCACTCCGGCCTGGGTGACAGAGTGAGACTCTGTCTCAAAAAAAAAAAAAAGAAAAGAAAAGAAGGCTGGGAGAAACACTTCCAAATTGGTGGGATAAGGACCTCTGAAAATCTGTTCCTCCAAAAAGCAACGTGAACACTGTCAACATGGTCAGAATCAACATCTTCACAACTCTGAAAATTAGCCAAAGGCTCAAAACAATCTGAGAAATATTTATTCAAGAGCATGGCAGAAACAGTGAGCTTCACGATGTTGTAAACAGCCTCTTCCACCACTCTGCACCTATCCCCATGGCAGCCTTGAAAGGCAGCAGCCTGGCAGCTGTTCCTGCTGTGAAAGTCAGCAGCCACTGGAAGGAGCAGGACAATGACGGAGCTCCCGGCAAGCCTGATCCCAAGATACAGCTGGGGAAAGCAAGAGCCTGGCCACAAATATTAAAAGGAAAATTCAGGGAATGAGATATCAATAGGAGGCTTTGAATACGTCCAAGATATCATAGGAAAAATAAAGACCCACACATGTACAAGGCTGTGTACATAACCAGTAAAGACTTGAAAAGTCCCAAATCTCTCACCTGGAGGTGACCTTAAGGCCTTATGCAAACAGGAAGTCAAGGTTAAGGCAGAGTGGCAAACTGCCAGAGCATTGCAGATGTGCCCCACTATGTACTCAGAGCCCCTTGTAAGAGTGGGAGACATTGGCTCAAGGCCTTCAGGGAAGTTTCTGTCTAATCATTAACTGACCCCTAAGCTAACGAGGCACATACTTCAGAGGCTGCACAGAACAAAGAATAGAGACTTTACTTGTAAACTTTAAACAAACAAAAAGCAACATAAACAACAACAGACCCTGGGGATTGAGGGGAAACTGGTTTTAAGAGTTGCCACATTATAATAGTGTTTTCATTAATAGATTTCCTTTTGTAGAGCCATTTTAGGTTTAATAAAAAATTAAGCAGCTAGTGCAGAGTTCACACGGCTCCTCTGTTTCTTTCTTTTTTTTCTTTTTTTCTTTTTTTTTTTTTTGAGAGGGAGCTTCGCTCTGTTGCCCAGGCTGGAATACAATGTTGCGATCTCGGCTCACTGCAACCTCTGCCTCCCAGGTTCAAGCAATTCTCCTGCCTCAGCCTTCTGAGTAGCTGGGACTACACCTGCCTGCCACGACACCCGGCTAATTTTTGTATTTTTAGTAGAGACAGGGTTTCACCATGTTGGCCAGGCTGATCTCAAACTCCTGAGCTCAAGTGATCCTCCTGCCTTGGCCTCCCAAAGTGCTGGGATTACAGGTGTGAACCACCACACCAGGCCAGCTCCCCTGTTCTTAACAACGAATTAGTGTGATATATATGTTATAATTGATGTGCCTATATTGATATATTATTATTAACTGAAGTCCATAGTTTACATTAGGGTTCACTCTTTTTTTATTTTTTATTTTATTTATTTATTTTTTTGGTACAGGTCCTCCAGTCATTGCTCAGGCTGGTGTGCAGTGACATAATCATAGCTCACTGCAGCCTCAACCTCCTGGGTTCAAGCAATCCTCCTGCCTCGGCCTCCTGAATAGGTGGACTACAGGTGTGTACACCACCACACCCAACTGACTTTTTCTTTTTCTTTCTAGAGATCAGGTCTCACTATGTTGCCCAGGCTGGTCTTGAACTCCTGGGCTCAAGCAATCCTCCCACCTCAGCCTCCCAGAAATTACAGGCATGAACCACCATGCCTGGCCCTTTTTTTTTTTTTTTTTTTTTTTTTTTTTTTTTTTTTGACTCCTGGCAAGCTGGGAAAGGTTCACTCTTTATGTTTTACATTCTATCAGTCTAAAGACATGAATCCACCATTATAGTACCATATAGAATAGTTTTACTGCCCTAAAACTCCACTGTGCTCCACCTATTCATTCCTCATCCCCTCACCATGAAGCACTGACAACCACTGATCTTTTTACTGTTTCTTTCTCTGCCCCTCCTCCAGCAATTTATTTGTCAACCCTCAAGGGGTCACAGCTCAGGTGGGGTCTGACCACTCTCTACTCCAACAAGGTCAAAATAAGGGTTCTCCCAATACTGTGAAAATGACCACACCGCCCAAAGCAAACTAGAGATTCAATGCAATTCCCATAAAAAATGACAACACTGTTTTTCACAGAATTAGAAAAAACAAACAATCCTAACTTTCATATGGAACCAAAAAAGAGACCAAATAGCCAAAGCAATCATAAGCAAAAAAGAACAAATCTTGAGGAATCACATTACCAGACTTCAAGTTATACTACAAGGCTATAGTGACCAAAACAGCATGGTACTGGTATACAAATAGGCACATAGACCAATGGAACAGAATAGAGAACCCAGAAATAAAGCCAAATACTTACAACCAACTGATCTTTAACAAAGCATGCAGAAACATAAATTGGGTATTTAATAAATGGTGCTGGGATAACTGGCAAGTCATATGTAGAAGAACAAAACTGGATCCTCATCTCTCACTTACACAAAAATCAACTCAAAGTGGATCAAAGACTGAAATCGACGTCCCAAAACCATAAAAATTATAGAAGATAACATTGGAAAAACTCATATAGACATCAGCACAGGCAAAGAATTCATGACTAACACCTCAAAAGCAAATGCAACAAAAACAAAAATAAATAAATAGGATATGATTAAATTAAAAAGCTTCTGCACAACAAAATAAATAATCATCAGAGTAAACAGACAAACCATAGGATGGGAGAAAATATTTGCAAACTATGCATCTGACAAAGAACTAGTATCCAGAAGCTACAAGGAACTCAAACAAGTCGGCAAGAAAAAAGGCAAATAATCCCATCAAAAAAAAAGGGAAATAACATGAACAAACATTTCTCAAAAGATACACAATCAGTGCTTCTATGGTGGCAATGTAAAAAAGAAGAAGAAGATATACAAATGGCCAAAAAATGTCTGAAAAAAATGCTCAACATCACTAATCATCAGGGAAATGTAAAGTAAAACCACAATTAGATGCCAGCTTACCCCTGGGAGAATGGCCATTAGTAAAAAGTCAAAAAACAATAGATGTTGGTGTGGATGTGGTGTAAAGTGATCGTTTATACACTGCTTGTAGGAATGTAATTAGTACAACCTTCATGGAAACAGTATGGAGATTCCTTAAAGAACTAAATGTAGTTCAACCATTTGATCCAGCAATGCCACCTTTGGGTCTCTACACAAAGGAAAAGAAGTCATTATATAAAAAAGATACAGGCACATATATGTTTTTTGCAGCCCAATTCACAATTGCAAAGATATGGAACCAACCTAAGTGCTCATCAACCAATGAGTGAATAAAGAAAATATGGTATATATGCACCATGGAATACCACTCAGCCATAAAAAGGAATGAAATAATGTCATTTGCAGCAACTTGGATGGAGCTGAAAGTCACTATTCTAAGTGAAGAAACTCAGGAATGGAAAACCAAACACCGTATGTTCTCACTTACAAGTGGGAACTGAGCTATGAATACGCAAAGGCAGAGTGATATAATAAACTTTGTAGACTCAGAAGTGGAAGGGGGAAGGAAGGATGCCAGATAAAAAACTACATATTGGGTACATTGTACTCTATTCCAGTGACAGTGCACTAAAGCCTCAGAATTTACCACTATATAATTCATCCATGTGACCAAAAGCCACTTGTACTCCAAAATACAGGTGGGCACAGGACATGGTGTTCCAGGTGTCCATGTAGCAGTCTGTTCACATGAGGATGCACTTCTCCTTGAAATTGAAATAAATGATAATAATAAAATAAAACAAGGGTTCTCTGCCCAGGGCACGAAGATGACCTGGGCACACCAGGGGAGGAACCACCTACCCTCAGGCCTGAAGGAGGTGCCACTGGGCTGCCAGCACTTTAGGAAGGAACCAGACCCAAGCCACACTCACTGGCAGGGGGTAAGGGACAGGGGGCAGGGTGGGGGCCAGGAGCAACACAGTCCCATCTGTCCAGGCACGGTGCCATCCCCATATGCAATGGGCAGTCAGTGCACACATGTTGGCCCCCACCTCATAATGCACATACATGGAAATAGAAATGGTGTGGGGAGGCCGGAGGGTGGCCCTCCGGCTAGTGTCATGCCTCCTGATCACATGTTGGCTTGTTCTCGCTGAAGCCAGGAGTTGTGGGCACAAGACACGGTGTTCCAGGTGTCCATGTAGCAGTCTATTCACATGAGAATGCACTTCTGCTTGAAATTGTCCTGGGAGGCCCCAACCCACCTTCCCA
Source organism: Pan paniscus (assembly GCF_029289425.2). Lineage (NCBI taxonomy): Eukaryota > Metazoa > Chordata > Mammalia > Primates > Hominidae > Pan > Pan paniscus. The sequence goes on along the minus strand of NC_073256.2, from coordinate 67,597,235 downwards.
ATGTGCTTCCAGAAGCACCTTTCTGCAGGTGCCATGCAATCTGCACCTTCACTTGCTCCACAACGAGCCCTGGGTCAAGCCTTCTGCTGCTTGAACCCCTGAAATCCAAGCAGAAGCTGCCCTCCATAGCTCTGCAAAGTCAACCAGACTGAGGCTACCTGCGCCCACCTGATCTTTTTACTGTTTCCATACTTTTGCCTTTCCCAGAATGTTATATGGTTGGGGCCATACAGTATACAGTCTTCTCACACTGGCTTCTTTCACTGAATAATATGGGTTTAAAGTTCTTCCATGTCTTTTCTTGGCTTAATGGCTCATTTTCTTTTTATTATTGAGTAATATGCCATTATATGGATGTACCATACTTTGTTTATGCATTTACCTATTAAAGGATATATTGTTTGATTCCAGTATTTTGCAATTATGAATATAAACATTTGTGTACAAGTTGTGTGAGTAGACATAAAGCTGTAAACAGTAGACACTGGGGACTCCAATGGCGAGGAAGGAAAGGGGAACAAGGATTGAAAAACTACCTATTGGGTATTGTGTTCATGATTGGGTGACAGGTTCAGTAGAAGCCCAAACCTCAGCATTACACAATATATCCATATAAAAATCCACATATATACCCCCTGAATCAAAATTGTTTTTAAAAAATGCCATGGAGGGGGGAGTAAATTATGAACATAAGTTTTAAACTCATTTGGGGAAATAGGAACATAATTGTTGAATTCCATGGTTAGATTACGTTTTGCTTTGTAAGAAACTACCAAACTGTCTGCCAAGGTGGCTGTACCATTTTGCATTCCCACTAGTGAAGAACGAGAGTTCCTGTTGCTCCACATTCTTGCAGCACTTGGTATGGTCAGATGTTTGGATTTTAGCAATTTTAGTATGTGTGTCATAATGTCACTATTGTTTTAATTTGCAATTCTCTGACGGCATATGATGTTGAGTATTGTTTTCTATGCTTATTTGCCATCTGTGTACATTCTTTGATGAGGTTTTCTGTTCAGATTTTTTTTTTTTGCCTATTTTTAAATTGAGTTGTTTCCTTCTTTACGGTCAAGCTTAAGGGTTCTTTGAGCTGGGCACGCTGGCTCACTCCTGTAATCCCAACACTTTGGGAGGCTGAAACAGGTGGACCACTTGAGCCCAGAAATTAAAGACCAGCCTGGGCAACATAGTGAGACTCCATCTCTACAAAAACTACAAAAAAAAAATTAGCTGTAGTCCCAGTTACTTGGAAGGATCACTTGAGCCCAGGAAGCAGAGGTTACACTGAACCAAGATTGTGCCACTGCACTCCAGGCTGGGCAACAGAGTGAGACCCTGTCTCAAAAAAAAAGGTGGGGGTTTATTTGTATATTTTGGTTAAAAGTTCTTTATCAGATATGTGTTCCATAAACACTGTCACCCACTCTGAAGCTTGTCTTTTCATTCTTTTAACAGTATTTTTCACAAACCTGACATTTTAAATTTTAACGAAACCCAATTTATCAATTTTTTTCCTTCATGGATAGTGCTTTTGCTGTTGCATCTAGTAAGTCATCTCCCACCTAGATTTTCTCTATTATCTTCTAGAAGTTACGAAACTGTAAAGTTTCTATGGTTTACATTTAAATCCATGATCCATTTTGAGTTAATTTTTTGTGAAAGGTCTAAAGTTTGTATATAGATTTATTCATGTATTTTACATGAGACATCTAGTTGTTCCAGTGGTCTTTTTCTGGTTTTGGTATTAAGAAAATGCTACCTCATAGAATGAGTTCAGAAGTCCCTCTATTTCTATTTTCTGGAAGAGAATGTAAAGAATTGCTACTATTTCTCACTTAATTAATTCTTTGGTAGAACTTACCAGTGAAACCATCTGGGCCTGAAGCTATCATTTTGGAAGCTTATTGGTTGTTTATTCAATTCCTATAATAAATAAGACTTAATAATATTACCTATTTTTCCCTGAATGAATTTTGTTAGATTATGCCTTTCAAAAAAATTTGTCCATTTCATCTCGGTTATCAAATTTGTGGGCACAGACTTGTTTATAATATTCTTTTATTAGTCTTTTTTTTTTTTTTGAGATGGAGTCTCACTCTGGCACCCACGATCTCAGCTCACTGCAGCCTCCACCTCCTAGTTCAAGCAATTCTCCTGCCTCAGCCTCCCAAGTAGCTGGGACTACAGGTGCACACTGCCACGCCCAGCTAATTTTTTTTTTATTATTATTTTTAGTAGAGACAGGGTTTGACCATGTTGGCCACGATGGTCTTGATCTCCTAACCTCACAATCCGCCCACCTCGGCCTCCAAAAGTGCTGGGATTACAGGTGTGAACCACCACACCTGACCCTCTTTTATTATTCTTTTAGTGTCCATGGTATCAGCAGTGATGGCTACTCTTTCATTTCCTATATTAGAATTTTGTACTCTTTCTTTTTGTCTTTGTTAGCCTGGCTACAGTTTTATCAATTTCATTGATCTCACAGAAACAACTTTTGGTTTTGTTGATTTTCTCTATTGATTTTCTGCTTTCAATTTCATCGATTTATGCTAATTTTATTTATTTTCTTCTGCCTGCTTTAAGTTTGTATCCTTCCTCTGTCTCCAGTTTCCTATGGTAAAATTATGAATTTTTATCTTTCTTCTTTTTTGCTATATCTATTGAATGCTGTAAATTTCTCTGTAAACATTGTGTTTACTACATCCCTAAAATTTTAATAAGCTGGATTATGATTTTATTTAGTTCAAAATACATTTTAATTTCTCTTGTGACTCTCCTTTGACCCATGTGTTATTTAGAATTGCATTATTTGGTCTCCAAATACTTAGAATTTTTCAGTTATATTTCTATTGTTGACTTCTAGCTTAATTCTATTATGATGTAAGAATATATGTTGTGTGATTTGTATTTGTTGAAATTTCTCAAGGTGTTTTATGACTTAGAATATGGTCTATCATCTCCATAGTCTATAGTAAGTGTTCCATGTGAAATTAAAAATAATGTGCATTCTGCTGTTGTTGAATGATGTGCTCTTTAAATGTCAGTCTGATCCAGTTTATTGATAGAAGTCTTCAGTTGAACTATATCTTTGCTGAATTTCTGCCTGCTTAATCTGTCAGTTACAATACAGAGGTGTTGAAGTTTTCAAATATAATCATAGATTTTTCTATTTTTTCTTGCAGTTCTATTAGTTTTGATCCCATATATCTTGACACTTTGTAGTTAGGCACATACACATTAAAGATGTTATGTCTTCTTGGATAATTGATTCCTTTATCATTATGTAATTATGTCCTTTATTCTGGATAAATATCTACCCCAGCTTTCTTTTGTTTAGTGTTTGCACAACTAAACATCCATCCGTCCTTTTGCTTTTAATCTATCTGTGTCATGATAAAGTGAATTTTATGTAAGCAATATATAATTGAGACTTTTTTTACCCACTCCATCTGTCTCTATTTCTTAGCTGGTATATTTAGACCATTCACATTTAAAGTGATCGATATAGTTCAGTTAATATCTACTCTATTTGTTACTGTTTTATATTTCTAGAATTTGTTCTTTTTTTTTGGTCGTGCCCTCTTTTTCTGCACTATATTTTACGTGTTCACTTTTCAACAAAAATTTTATGACACATGCAAAGAAACAGGAAAGTATGGCCTGTGCATAGGAAAAAATGCAATTAATAGAAACTTTTTCCAAGGAAGCTCAGATACTGTACTTTATTGCTGATATAGTACTGATATAGCACTTTACTGCTAAAAGACTTTAAATCTGCTATTATAAATACGTCAAAGAACTAAAGAATACAATTCCTCAAGAAATAATATATGACAATGTTGCCTTACAAGATGAAGAATACCAAAAAACAGAGAGAAATTGTAGAAATTAACCAAATAGAAATTCTGGAGTTGAGAAGTATAATAATTGAAAGAAAAAATTCACTGAAAAGACTCAGCAGCAGACCTGAATGGCAGAAGACTCATAAAAGTTGAAGATAATCAAAGGAGTTGAAGATAATCAAACTGAGGAAGACAAAGAATAAGAATGAAGAAAATAAAGAGAGCCTCAGAAACCTGTGTAACACCATCAAATATGCCAACATACATGTAACGGAGTTCCTTAGAAAGGGGAGGAAGAAGAAAGGGAGGCAAAAAGAATATTTAGAGAAATAAAGCTGAAATTTATGTTATTATTTTATTATTAAATTTCAGAGAAATTCATGTAAAACATTTATCTAGACAACTAAGGAACTCTATAAACCCCAAATAGGATAAATTTAAATAAATTTACATTAGAGTCAAACTGCATCATAGTCAAACTGCTAAAAGACAAAGACAAAAATAGAACCTTGAAAGCAGCAAGAGAAAAATGATACATTATATACAAGTGATTCTCAATGAGATTAACAGTTGATTTCTCATCCAAAACTACAGAAGCCAGAAGACAGTGGGACGACATATGTAAAAGTGCTGAAAGAGAACAACCGCCAACCAAAATTTCTGTATGCAGCAAGACTATTCCTCAAAATGTAGAAGAAATTAAGATACTCCCAGAAAAACAAAAGAAAATTTATCACCAGCAGCCCTGCTGTACGAGAAATACTAAAGGAAGCCCTTCAGGCTGAAATGAAGGACATTAGACAGTAATTCAAATCCACATGAAGAAATAAAGAGGGTTGATACAGATAGCCACACAGGCAAATATAAAAGACAATACACATATAACTGTTTTCTTCTCCAATCTGATTTAAAAGAAAATTGCATATAGCAATAATTTTTAAAATGTATTGATGAGCCTGTCATGTATAAGGTAATTTGAATGACAATCATAGCACAAAGGACGTGGGGAAGGAAAGAGTGTTATTTTTGTGTGAAGTTTTTGTATACTACCGAAATTAAGATTTTTAAAATTAGGATGCTAGTTGTAATCTCTAGGGCACCACTGAGAAAATAACTCCAAAAAATATAGTAAAAGAAACAAGAAGTAAAATCTAAAGTAGTGAGTAAAATAGATAGTAAGAAGTCAATCAAGAAGTAGAAAGTATAGTAAAATGATACAATAGGAAACACCTATGAAACAAAAAAGAGAAACCAACAGGATGTAACAGGTGAGGAAATCACATAGCCAAATTCTAGAAGTAAATCTTACCTCACTGGTAATTATGTTAAATGTAAATTGATTAAACATTACAATAAAAAGGGAGAGATTGGCAAAATATGTTTTAAAAAAGAAAAAAATGCTCCAACTGTATGCTGTCTACAAGAGATACACTTGAGGATCAAAGACACAAATTGGTTGAAACTAAATGTAGAAAAAGATCTTGTAAGAGAATAGTAACCAAACTAAAGATGGAGTGGCTATATTAACATGACACAAAATGATCTTTAGACAAAAATTGTTTCTAGAAATAAAGGATATTTTTAATAATTAAAGAATCAATCAGGAAGACATAATTATAGACAAGAAAGTAATTTAATAAGGAATAGGTAAATTAATACAGACAGAAAGGTTGCCAGAGGCTGGCAGGAGAAAATGGGCATGAAGTTTCTTTTGAGGTATTATAAAATGTCTAAAATTAGAATATACTGTTAATATGCTATGAATAGACTATATCTGTGAATATACTTAAAACTACTAAATTGTACATCTTAAAAGAGTAGATTTTGCAGCATATGAGTTACATCACAATAAAGTTGTTATTTTAAAAAAAGCAAAGACTGCTAGGATGTTGCTATAGTCTTATTATTAACTTTTAGGTAAATAAAGGAGTCTGGGATGGCATATGTCTAATGTTAGCTTCATTGTCCTCAATGATTCCAGTCTTAAACACTTTTGAAGATAAAATTAACTCCATTCACCTTTGGTAAATAATAGCTAATAGCCTAAATGATTGCCACATATTTCATCTGTTGACTAGGAGTGAGAGAGCAAGACATGGAATACTTATACCTTCTGTAGAGAAAAGCATACTGAACCAGTGATTGAAAGACCAACTGTTTGCCTGGTGTTACCTTACAATCTCCCTAAGTCACCTCTGACTGAGCGGTTGATTTTCTTCCCAGTCGTTTACTGGAGAAAAAGGAGGCTGAGGGTCCACTGGGATTCTGAGACACCTCCAGAGCTCACCATTCCTGGTGGGTGTTGCTCATGATTGAGATTGTGTCAACAGCATATTTTCAACTATGTGACAAATAACCAGATGCCAAATACTGCCCTATAAAAGCCACCACCTAAAGGAAGTAACATAGTTGGAACTTACTTAATGAAAATCTACTCTCTTATGTATTTCTAGATTTCTTGAATAAGTAGAAGTATAGAAATCTTAGACGTGAATACACACATCTACATAATATGTCATATGCATGGGAGCCTTCCTTATTTCTCTCTCCCACTGTCTCCACTGGGTTTAATACCAAAGTTGTTTAGCTATCATGTCATAAACCTGGCAGAGAAGTGAATTTATATTTGGAAAAAGGTCATGTGATAATGCTGTGTTATGGAAATATCTTCTATGTTACAAGAGTCGACTATGTACTAAATCCTATTTTGCAGTTGTAATGATTTAAGGAGCACTATTTTGGTGTCTCTCAGTTGTCCATGAAAATCAAGAATCCAAGTGGCTTCAAGGTTTCTATTAACATTTTATGAACACTAGTCATCCACTAAGATTTCAAATAATAGAGGAACCATTTGATACATTGGAAATAATTCTGTACTCACTAATAATTTTATAATAGAACTTTTTTACATTGTTGCATGTTTATAATCAAAGCAATGGTAAATCAAACTTTGTATACAAACTACTGTGTTTTAGGAAGTAGAATCCCTCACGAGGCAGATTTATCATCATTTAATCTGCAACTTAGCAAAAATTTACTGCAAAGAGCAACATTGCAGATCTAAAGTGTGTTTTTCTCTGGCTTTCATCATGCTCTGCCCAAATGCAACCCTTCATGAGCTCATGCAATCACCCTATCTCATGAGCTTATGCAACCTTCCCTAACTTTCTACTATGCTTTTGTTTCTTCACAGCATTATCCCTGTCTAAAACAATGTTACGATTTTGTTTAGTTTTGTGATCCTTTCCATCTCCACTACCAAACTTTGTATGCAGACATTTTCTTGTTCACTAACACTGAAGAGAATGGCACCTGCACACAGTGAGCACACAGAACACTACTTGCTGACTGAATAAATAAAAGTTCACTTTAGGCTGTGAACACAAAAAGTAGTGACCTTTTCCTAGCTCCCCAGCTATAAGGAAATGTGAAAGTAAATGAATCGCGAGTTCTTCACCAGGGAGGAATTTGGTTTGACCTTCTGGCCTCAGGCAAACTTTTGTCCTCCCTCACGGCTTGCTTGTGGACACCCCTGACTCTAGTCTAGAGGGTCCTGCTTATCAGGTTCAGGTAGTCTGAAACCCAGACACGTGACATGGACCGCAGAAAGTCTCAGATTCTAAGAAAAGACTTAATGCAAGTTGATTTGTTTAAGCTCAGAGAGGAACAGAAACAGACAGAGGTGCAATTGGCAACAGTTAATATTTGGGAAAAAGAGTGATAGCTTCTATCTAAATGCTTGTGTTATTTTAAACCTCTCTCACAATTGCACACTATTTTAATTTCTAGTGGTGAGTGACGCTTGCCTGGTACAATCCCATCTGCTTCCTTCTGCCTTCCAGAGCAGCTGCGTGTTGCTACACGAAATTACAAACCGAGCTGAATGGTTTCACTTTAAATTCATGACCACAAAACTGAAATGGGCCCTTACGGCTGCCCAGGAATCCTACTGTGTTTCTTTAGTAATATAATGCTGCCATTTCCCCAGGCAAATGTTTCAAACTTTTTTTCTTTTCTAATCTCTTACCCATAGTTGTCGCATTGAGACTAGAAGCCATGAAATTAGGCACCTTTCTATCTTTCACCACCAATCTGAACACCTAGCCCTGCCTTCCCCAACCCTTTCTCATTCAGTTACAGGAGAAGAAATGTTTTTCCTTGTTACAGGATGTATTATATCCTCTCACCCACCCCCAACATCCCCAACCACCAAATTCATATGTTGAAATTCTTAACTCCCAGTAACTCAGAATGGGGCTGTATTTGGAGACAGGGTCTTTAAAGATGTAAAGTTAAAATGAGGTCATGAGGGTAGGCTCTACTCCAATGTGACTGGTGTCCTTACAAGAAGAGGAAATGTGGGCACAGACACACACAAAGGGGAGGCGATGTGAAGACCTGGGAGAAGACGCCACCTACAAGTTGAGGGATGAAGCCTGCACAGATGCTTCCCTCGTGGCCCTCAGAAAGAACCAACCCCACCAACGCCTTGATCTTGGACCTTCAGCCTCCAGAACCATGACAGAGTTCTTTTTTGTTATCCCTGTTACCCAGTTTGGGTACCTGATTATGACAGCCCCGGCAAAACTAACACACTCCTAATACCCAGGGACAATCTCATTATCTGTAGTTTGGTACATCTCTCTACCTGTCTCCCCCAGACAGCGCCTTCTTCTGTCTACTCTCTCTTGAATCACCAGTCTCTTCCTGTCTCCAAGATTACTCCTTGCCAGTGTAGAAACCATCTCTTGATCCTTTGTCCAGGCACCACCGAAATGTTTTCTGTCTACACATACGCTGACTTGGCCTCCTTGGCTCACCTTTCCTCTGAGGAAATCCAGTCTAGTTCCAGCCTTGATCACACCACCCAGCCTTGCCAAGCTCATTGGCTTCCCTGTCACTCTGTGCAGGGAATTTCTCTGCCTTTATCTTGGGTAACCTTTCAGTAGCATCCAACACAGCTGCCCAGCCCCACTCCAGCAACACTCTCTCCCTCAGCTCCTGGGCTCTACCCTCTCTGATTATTTCCTCCTACCTGGTTGATCCCCCTTAATCTTCTTTGCCAGCTTTCTTCAGGATTAGACCCTTGGTGCTCTTTTCTCTCTACACATTCCTCATAGGTGGTTTCACCTTATCTTATGTCTTAAATATCAACTATGTCAGATGCCTCGTAAATTTATCATTTTAGCCCAGAACACTCCTCTGAAGTCCAGACTTACATGTTTGACTGCTTGCTTGACTTTTTTATTTAAATATCTCTGTAAACATTCAAATTGGAATGATTTTTTTCCCCTCTAAGCATACCCTTCTTCCCCAATCTTTCCCACCATCCTCCTAATATCTCAGGTCAAAGTCTAGTGATCTGTCTTGATCCCTATCTTTTGTTACCCATTATATCCAACCAATCAGTAAATCCTGTCGATTTTCCCCTTAAAACATATCTGGAATCATCTACCACTCTCTCCCATTCACTGGTGTAGGTCACTTCTCATTATAGGGTTTGTAATAATGTCAACAACTTACTAACTGGTCTCCCCCTTACTCAAATCAGTTTTCACACAGAAACCAGAGTAAAATTCTTAGTACCTAAATTGGAGCATGTGTTAATTCCCTCCTTCAAATCCTCAAGCAGCTTCTGGTTGTACATAAATTGAAACCCCAGCTCAGCTGGGCGTGGTGGCTCACACCTATAATACCAACACTTTGGGAAGCTGAGGAGGGTGGATCACCTGAGGTCAGGAGTTCCAGACCAGCCTGGCCAACATGGTGAAATCCCGTCTCTACTAAAAATACAAAAATTAGCCTGGCATGGTGGCACATGCCTGTAATCCCAGCTACTCAGGAGGCTGAAGCAGGAGAATCCCTTGAACCTGGGAAGCAAAGGTTGCAATGAGCTGAGATTGCGCCATTGCACTCCAGCCTGGGCGACAGAGCAAGACTCCATCTCATAAAAAAAAAAAAAAAAAAGACAAAAGACAAAAAAAAAACCCCAGCTCACAGAACGCAATGCCAGTGCCCACCTGGATGGCCTCTTTCCTGCCCCAGATGGGTTCCTTGGTCCCCTTCAGCACTCCATGGCCACTCTGCATACTGCCAGCTTCTTTGCTTCTTGCAGGGCTGGGTTTATATGTTGCCGTCTAAGACAGGACTTCCCTGACCATCCTCCACGGCAGGTTTCCCTCTCTTTCTCTTTCCCAGTGCCCTGATCTCGTTTTTTTCTTCATTGCATGTGTCACCATTTTTATTTTATTCATTTTGTTTACGTCATTGTATTTTTCACCATCACCAGGTTCAGGCTTAACCACCTTGGTGGACTGACCCCTTCACAACCCATTCATCAGGATTGTTCCTCCCAGTGATACAAAAGCTTAATCTCTCATCAAAGTATAATTCTTCAAGTACTAGAGGCTGCTGTCACACCCTAAGCCATGACTCCACTGTCCACTCTTTATTTATATTTGTCTTGGTCAAGCCACATCAGTCCTATAAAGGTTCTTGGAAATCATCTCTTTATATAGCCATTTCCTAACTTGGAGTGCAAGTGAGGAGACTATAAAAAGACCTCCTCCATTCTCCATTTTAATTTGATCTTTCTCCAAGTAACATCACACACACACACACACACACACACACACACACACTCTTAAATCTTTTCTCACAGCATCTGGTACTAGAATCTGATATGAAGGAATTTACAGCTGCACTCCACAGCTTGTTTTTCACAACATTTAGGAGTGTTTTTGTTTTCCAGCAGAATTATCAAGTGTTACTATATTAAATGTATTTACAATGTTTCTATTTTGTTTCCAGAAAATTATAATTTCTCAAGGACTTCGTGAAAATTAATTGCCAAAGCCTGGAAAAAGAAAACTAAGGCCAGGCGTGGTGGCTCATGACTGTAATACCAGCACTTTGGGAGGCTAAAGCAGGTGGATCACCTGGGGTCAGGAGTTCAAGACCAGCCTGACCAACATGGTGAAACTCCATCTCTACTAAAAATACAAAAAAAAAAAAAAAAAAAAATTAGCCAGGTGTGGTGGTGCGCACCTGTAATCCCAGCTGCTTGGGAGGCTGAGGAAAGAGAATCGCTTGAACCTAGGAGGCCGAGATTGCAGAGAGGCGAGATCACACCATTGCACTCCAGCCTGGGGGACAGAGCAAAACTCCATCTCAAAAGAAAGAAAGAAAGAAAGAAAATTAATGCCAGAATAATATTTGCTGCTCTGTAATCTTTATTTCAAAAGTTCTAAATTCTATATGGTCATAATCCTTATCAATCAAATCTCTAATAGTCACAGAATATTAAACCACTCGAAGTAGAGATTACATTTTAGAATAGAGAAGTACAGAGAATAGTTGGGATACAGATTTGTACAAACTTTGCTTTGGATCATAGCTTTGCAACTTTTACTAGCTGAACAATCTTGGGAAAATTACTTCAATTATTTAAGCCTTGTTTCTGGTAAATTAAGGGTAATGATTTCTATCTTAGAGGATATAAGGAAGCTTGACATAGGATAACAATAGTTTCAGACTCTTTTTTTTTTTTTTTTTTTGAGACAGAGTCTCACTCTGTTGCCCATGCTGGAGTACAGTGGTGTGATCTCGGCCCACTGCAACCTCTGCCTCCCGGGTTCAAGTAATTCTTCTGTCTCAGCCTCCTGAGTAGCTGGGATTACAGGTGCGTGCCACCATGCCTGGTGACTCATCTTTAATAGTCAATAAATGGTCTGAGTATTTTTGACAATGGCTATTCTTAACATAAATTCATAATGTGGAAGTAAACAAGCTTTGTAGTCTTCAAGATAACTGATTAATATCTTTGCTTTATCACATTCAACCCTCAAACACTTTCCACCACACTTAGTGGCTCTATGCAGTTTTTTTTTTCAGGCAAATTAATGTCAATATCTCAATATGGCTGCATATTCAAAGATGGGAATACAAGAACAAAGAGAATACCTCGCAATATATTAATATGTTAAAAATACCCCACGATATATTAATTTTTAAAAAATTCTGAAATGAATACATTTGGGAAACAATGAATATGCTAGTCCCTCTTGACAATCCACATGTTCACTGGAATAATAAAGACTCAGAAAATCCTTAAAGAATCTGTTTAAATTTGTTTTAACCTATGTTTTCTGAAATTATTTGGTCACAATTTTTTTTTTTCTTTTTTACAGAACATCTAGTACTAACTTGCTGAACTCTAGTGTTACAGAGAACATGGTTTGGGAACACCTTATTAGAACATGTAAGATGATACTACTAAGGTACAAATCAGACAACTGCAAGCATGACCACAAGGGAGGAATTCTGGAAGAGTTGAGAATCATTATTTGGTGTGTGTTTCCCTGCTGTTAAGGAGCTCTGAGTTACAGAGTAATTACAAGGCAGTAGCACAGTTGCAGTTATCAAGGAAGTCATTTTCATTCAGATCATTGGTGTGAAGCGAAACAGCACATTTGTATATAAGGCAAAAAATAAGTGTACATTTCTATTGACTCCGGCACTGTGAAAACAATCTGCTAATTTTGGTAGTGCCTATATTAGTATTGCTTTATTTTTACTAATATTGATTTAATTTGTGATTCTGTATTTCAAATACTGCCTTCCCTTTTAGAAAGTAAGCAATCACGCAGGGCAATTTTGTGAGTCTCCTAAAGACAGGTTCTGCTGGCCGGGCTCACGCCTGTAATCCCAGCACTTTGGGAGGCCAAGGCGGGTGGATCATCTGAGGTCAGCAGTTCGAGACCAGTCTGGCCAACATGGCAAAACCCCATCTCTACTAAAAGTACAAAAATTAGCCGGGCATGATGGCACAAGCCTGTAATTCCAGCTACTCAGGAGGCTGAGGTGGGAGAATCGCTTGAACCCACGAAGAGGAGGTTGCAGTGAGCCAAGATTTCACCACTGCACCATTGCCTGGACGACAGAGCAAGACTCTGTCAAAAAAAAAAAAAAAAAAAAAAAAAAAAAAAAAAAAAAGATGGGTTCTGCTTTGAGGCTGAGCAGTGAGGATGCGAGGGCAGGGCCCACACTTGTAGCCACAGACACTCAGCTTCAGCTCTGCTACACGGCTTTGTTACTTGCAGGCTGTTGCAGCCTTCAGAGATCAGCGTCCTCTGCAAGCCTGGAGCAAGATTACTCATGCAGCAGCGTTTTCTATAGCGCTAAATTCTATGTACACATAGGTATTGGTATCAACGTTAATGTGGTTAGAAAATGGGGAAGAAAGGTTTACAAATGTGTTTGAGCAAAAAATGTCATGGCCACAAACTTGGTGGGGATTCTTTTCCTCATTGCTGATGTTTGTAAGTGGGGATTGCTGCTCCAATCCCCCAAAGAGAACTCTAACTGAGGAACAAGTTAAGCCTTGGGCACTGCTTTCCACGTATGAATTGATTTCTGTGAGCAGGGAGAAGCTGGCGTTTGACTCTCATCTGCTCCCTGGTATCTACTGGTTATGATGCTCACCTGGACCTCGAGGCCTGGCTCTTTGCTGCCTGCTCTCATGGCTTCCTGCTCATCTCCTCTCCAAGGTGGTTTCATTGGGGAGGCTGGGACTCGTCTGGATGGTGGCAGGAGAAAGGGAGGGAAGCCTGCAGGCTGTGGTGAATAATTTTTGTTCAGAGGAGACATTATTAGAAACCTTATCTACTTGCCCCAAATCTTAGCCACATTGTCTAATCTAGCTCTGCCTCAATAAAGATATCTTTGATATTCTTGCCTCCTCCTCCCTCCCCAACTGTGAGGAGTGTGAATGGCCTTTCAGAGAGAAACCCGACAATCAAGAGCATCACTTATCATAAAAACCAAGTGACAAGGCTATAGAGAATACAGCAATCCATACCAAGGGATGGCAAGGAAGTGGAAAATATGGAAGCCTCACATACACTGGTGGGAATGCAAATGGTACAGCTGCTTTGGAAAAGAGTTTGACAATTTCTTAAAATGTTAAACATGAACTTACCATACAACACAACAATTTCACTGCTAGGAATCCACCCAAGAAAAGTAAAAGCATATGTCCACACAAAGATATATATGTGAGAGCCAGGTGTGGTGGCTCATGCTCATAATCCCAGCACTCTGGGAGGCTGACACGGGTGGATCACTTGAGGTCAGGCGTTCGAGACCAGCCTGGCCAATATGGCAAAACCTCATCTCTACTAAAAATACAAAAATTAGCCGCGTGTGGTGGTGGCACAAGCCTGTAGTCCCAGCTACTCAGGAGGCTGAGGCAGGAGAATCACCTGAACCCAGGAGACAGAGGTAGCAGTGAGCAGAGATCATGCCACTGCACTCCAGCCTGGACAACAGAGTGAGACTCCGTCTCAAAAATAAATAAATAAATAAAAATAAATAAATAAAGATACATACGTGAAAGTTAATAGCATCCTTATTCATGATAGACCCAAACTGGAAACAATTTAAATGTGTACCAAGCGGTGAGTGCATTACAAAATGTCGTAGGCTGGGTGCAGTGGCTCACTCCTGTAATCCCAACACTTTGGGAGGACAAGGCAAGAAAGTTGCTTGAATCCAGGAGTTTGAGATCAGCCTAGGCAATGTAGTGAGACCCCATCTCTACAAAGAGAAAAAAAAATAGCTGGGTGTGGTGGCAAGCCCCTGTAGTTGCAGCTACTCTAGAGGCTGAGGTGGGAGCTTGCGCTTGGGAGGTCAATTCTGCAGTGAGCCGTGATTGTGCCATGCACTCCAGCATGGACAACAGAGTAAGATACCATCTTAAAAAAAAAAAAAAAGAAAAAAAAAGTTGTGTACCCATACAATAGAATACTATCAAGCAACAGAAAGCAATGGACTACTGATAGATGCAAAAATATGGCTGAACTTCAAAAATATTAGGCTACCTGGATGAAACCAATAAAAAAGCCTACATATTATATGTCACCATTGATATAAAATATTCAGAAAAGGCAAATTCTTGGAGCTGAAAAGCATATCAATGATGGCCAAAGGCTGAGAGTAGGGGTGGGAATTATCTTTTTGGGGAGATGGCAGTGTTCTAAAATTGGATTCTGGTGATAATTGCATAACTCTGTAATATTTACGAAAAATCATTGAATTGTACTTTTGCAGTGAGTGATGATTTTGCATGTCAGTTAAAATCTCAATAAAGGTGTTGAAAATTGACAAAGGCACATGATAGTTTCAAGATTGGGGTGCTTAATGTAATTATTGAAATGTAGGAATTTTATTTGAAAAAAATGTTTTCCACAATATTATAGTTCTTTGGGGGTGATTATTGCCCTCTGCCATATGTTAATAATCATGCTAGAGGGTGTGTACAACTGAAAATTCTGCTGCAGTAAAGACTTTCAGGTGGGCCACTACCCTATCTGAGAAGGCCCAGGTGTACTTGTTACCTTAGGACCTCTTTCAACAGCAATGCTTCTGGAAGGGTTTTAAGTGTGGGTAAATATTTTTTAAGATTATCTTAATTTTAAAATTTATTTTAAATTTTATTTTATTTTTAATTTTAATTAAAAATTTTAAATTTTTTGAGACAAGGTCTCACTCTTTCACCCAGACTAGAGCACAGTGGTGCAATCACAGCTCATGGCAGCCTTAACTGTCTGGGCTCAAGCCATCCTCCCACCTCAGCCTCTCTAGTAGCTGGGACTACAGGCACTTGTCATGACAGCTGGCAACTTGTTTAATTTTTATGTACAGACAGGGTCTCAATATGTTGTCCATGCTGGTCTCAAACTCCTGGACTCAAGTAATCCCCCTGTCTCTGCCTCCCAAAGTGCTGAGATTACAGGCATGAGCTACTGCATCTGGCCAGGATTCTCTTAATTTTGATAAGATCTTACAATTACTTAAATAGTCTCCATTACAGTGGGTTGTTTCTTGCTTTTCTCAGAGGCTGTATGTAAATTGTCACCTAATTCCCATTGCCCTAACATCCCTGCTAATATTGGCTACATGAAATCTAACTGGAAATATTTCCTTAAAGTAACAATTTTATATCCTACAATGCCTTCAAGAGTGGTGCATTACATTTTCCATGGCAGGTTTTTGTTTGTAAAACCAAGTAAATGTTTATAAAGTTATACAGATGGTCTGGTTCAGTGAACCATTAATTTATTAACTAATACCCTTAAAGTTTAAGAATCATGCCCAACAAACTTATTTTCTCTGTGAGGCTTACTGGTAGGTTTAGCAACATTAATAATGTCAGAATTCTTTTAACATTCTATAGGCTGCAATAGTTAACTATTAATTAAATTAAATTAATTAAATTAAATTCCACAGTGCTATGAGATAAATGATAGATAGATGATAGATAGATAGATAGATAGATAGATAGATAGATAGATAGATAGATGATAGATAGATAGATAATAGTTTGAATTAGATAGCCAGCACAAAATTTGGAAAGCAGTTATTTAGAGTTCAATGGTTATTTCTCTCATGCTCTGCGGCTGCAACTTCAGACAGAAACCAGTATTGTAGTTCCTACAACAAGTATGAAAACGGCCATCAGAATCAAGAGGTAGAACACTGATTTTTTTTATCAGCCGCTGATGATTATAGAACCAAACACTATGAAAAGAAAGATTCCATAATTTTTTAAACTATGTAGAAATGGGAGAGCAACATGGCCAAATGAATCCTATAGCTCTGTACCTGGAGGAACTAGTAAAGTCTTAAAACTCTATCCCAGATGATCAGAAAAGTGAAAAATTATCCAGCAAGAACTTCCACTGTCAACCAATAATTGGGTTCCATAAAAACTCTGGTGAATTGAGGCAGAATAATGTGACTTTTAGCCGCTTATTTTCCTATGATATTCCAAAAGATTAAAGACTATTCCCTATGTTGCTCAAGAAAATGACTTTACATACAGAATAACATTACCAGATCCATTCAGGATTTTTTTTATGGGATGTATTTATTTTTCCTCATGGCAAAATAAGGCCCAAGACTTAGAAATCTTCATAGCTGTTTTTTTCTTTCTTTTAAATTTTTAGTGGTGGTAAAATACATCTAACGTAAAATTTTCCATCTTAATCATTTCTAAATGTACAATGCCATAGTGTTAACTATGTTCATATTGTGGTGCAACCAATCTCCAGAGCTCTGTCATCATTTCCAAACTGAAACTCTGGACTCATTTCAACAGCTTCCCATTTTCCCTTCCCCCATTCCCTGGCAACCGCTATTCCAGCAGACACCTTGTATCTCTATGAATTTGACTACTCTGGGTACCTTATGTAAATGGAATCATACAACATTTGTCTTTTTGCTTCTGACTCATTTCACTTATCATACTGTCCTCAAGGTTCACTCATGTTATAGTACATGTCAGACTTTCAGTTCTTTTCAAGGCTGAATAATTTTCCATTGTTATGTATATACCGTATTTTGTTTATCTGTGCGTCTGTCAATGGACATTGGATTGTTCCCAACTTCTGGCTACTGTGAATAATGCTATTATGAACACGGGTGTACAAAGGTCTCTTTGAGATACTAATTTGACTTCCTTTGGATATATATGCCCAGAAGTGGGACTGCTGGGTTACATGAGAATTCTATTTTTAATTTTTGGAGAAACTTTCATACCATTTTCCATAGTGGCTGTACCATTTTACCTTCTTGCCAACAGTGCACAAGTGTAACTGAAATAGGTTCATTGCCCCATGCACACAGCAAATAATAAGCTGAGACACCAGGTTGTAGCAAGGTAAGGGGTTTAATCATAGGGTCACTAAATGAGATGGGAAGAAACCTCAAATCTGTCTCCCTGAGGCATTTGGGGGTAGGGGTTTTTAAGAGTGTTGGAATGGGCTGCAATGTGGAGATCACTGATTGGTTGGAAGAGTAGAGGGTGAAGTCATGAGATAGGGAGATGAAGAAGCTGTATTCTCATGCTGATCCCATTACTCTGTGGGAGTCTTCAAACTGGCTGCTGGAATTTGGGGGTGTGAAAAACATCATAAGTGATCCTTAAACAAAAGCCTTATGATTCTAATGTCAGAGATCTTATCTATAGGAACAATGCAGATGTACATGGTCAGCATCCAGGGCTACATGACTTTTAACAACGAGGAAGTGGGCCCAAGTGCAGACTGATTAGTACTTAATTGGAACTACTTCTGTCCAGAACCCAGCATGCAATTCTTGTCAACACTGTGGGATGGTTTCACAAGGGTTCCAATTTCTCCACATCTTTGCCGACAGTTGCTATTTTCTGTTTTGTTTTACTTTTTTTTTATAGTGGCTACCCTAATGAAAGGAGGTGATTTAATTATGGTTTTAATTTGATTCGTGATACTGAACATTCTTTCGTATTATTGTTGGATTTTGAAGCTAATTTCAAATTGCAAAAACATCACAAATCCAATTAGGGCAGATTATTTTGTCACTAGATCCCCATTAATCATGCTATTTGTCCAGTAGATTTCCTTTTCTTTGAAAGAATTTTCCAAAAATTATGGCTCAGAACATCTACATATCTGCAACACAAAGACATTTCAAAGTCTTATGCTTTTAACAAGAAACAATGTATTTTAACAAATACATTGAGAATCTCAATATCTATATCCTTTGAAAACAAGAATCTATTACAAATAAGCTTGGCCTAACAGCTAGAGTTGGGAATGTCCCATTTTCACCCTGGGTTGGTGACTGCATTAGTTTGCTAGGGTTGCCATAACAAAGTAGTACAGATTGGGTGGCCTAAACAAGAAAAATGTATTTTCCAGTAATTCTGGGGGCTGGAAATCCAAGACGAAGTGTCATTGGGTTGGTTTCTCTGAGACCTCTCTCCTCAGCCCTCTTCTCCCTGTGTCTTCAAATGATTTCTTCCTCTGTGAGTGTAAGTGGCCAAATTTCCTTTTCTTATAAGGGCATAAGTCATTTTGGATCAGGGTTCACAGTAATGATCTCATTTAACTTTAAGTACCTCTTTAAAACCCTATCTCCAAACATAGTCCCATTCTGAGGCACAGGTGGTTAGGACTTCAACATATGCATTTCAGAGGACACAAGTGGTTCCAAAACAACAGATGGGGCAGATGAGGATGAGGTGATGGCAGTACTGCTGGTAGGAACCAGCTGAGGCCAGACTCCAATTCTAGCAGGGCAGAAGAGTGCATGACAAGGCGTGTTATAGAAAGTCATGATACACTTACACAGACTGAATCTCACTCCTTGAGGATGTGTTGAATCATGAGAATAGTAACCTTGAAACTGCCTTTGAAAAATTATGACAGTAAGATAAATTGGACATAGTTGACTCCATCTTGCTTCTACCCTCCCAGCTGTCCTTGTCATTCCTGGACGTAGACCAAGCTAACTTTGGCAGGAATCTAGTTTATAGTTTAACCTGAAATAAAGGATGATAATAGTCCCTCCCCAAAACAAACCCCTCCTTGCTCAGGGACTAAAACCCGCCTTTGTAAGATTAATGAAGGGCTACAAGATTAGAGTTGTGGGAAAGGCATGAACTCTGCTAAAATGTAGACATAGTAATCTCTTACTGCCCAGGAGTCATGTGGCCAGGGGTCACAAGCTTTGTGACTTCTCCAATTGCTCCTATAGATAACATCACTATTGTAGAACCTAAGATTGATTTTTTGATACGTTCTTCACACTGGCCCCACCTGGATTCATGATTCAGCTGGTCCTGTGGCCCCACCCAGAGGAAAACTCAGCACATCAGGACTGTTTTCCACACCCCTATGATTTCACCCCCTACCCATCAGCAACACCCATTCCCTAGCTCCCTGCCCACCAAATTGTCCACAAAAATCCTGACCTCCAAGCCTTTGGGGAGACTGATTTGAGTGATAACTCCAGTTTTCCCACATGGCTGGCCTCACATCAAACTCTTTCTTTACTGCAATGCTGTGGTCTCTGTGGACTGATCTTATCTGTGCAGTGTGCGGAAAGAACCCACCAGTTGATTACAACCTAAGTTCTATTATTGTACCAAAAATAGGGGCTAAAAATTAGTTAATTAGGTTCAATGAAAAATCACAGCAGGCCAGGCATGGTGGCTCACACCTGTAATCCCAGTACTTTGGGGGGCCAGGCAGGCAGATCACTTGAGGTCAGTAGTTTGAGACCAGCCTGGCCAACATGGCAAAACCCTGTCTCTACTAAAAATACAAAAATTAGTCAGGCATGGTGGCACATGCCTATAATCCCAGCTACTTGGAAGGCTGAGGCAGGAGAATTGCTTGAACCCAGGGGGCAGAGGTTGCAATGAGCTGAGATGGCACCACTCTACTCCAGCCTGGGTGACAGAGTGAAACTCTGTATCAAAAAACAAACAAACAAACAAAAAAAACACACAGTAGTGAGTTTGGCATTCCCCTCTGCAGACTTGCTGCTGCTGCTGCTGCTTTTCTCACTCCATAATTCTTGTCTCTCTCATCAGTCTCTCGACCAGAACAAGATTAGCAGCACGCTCAGTCCTGCACTCTGGAAGTCTTCCTGCCCTTGGAAGCTGCCTCTAAAGACACAGAGGGCCCAGTTTGTAGGGACTTTCAGCTGGATCATATGTGATACAGATGAGTTCTTCCGATCCTAGAGCTCCAACCTGCAGAACAGCCACATCTTCTTTCACAAGCATTCTGGTCTATGATTGGGAAAAAGGAGTCCGCAGCCTCTGTGTGCAGAATGGGGCTCATTGTAGGTAGCAGTGGCAGGTCTAGTAACACTTCTTCTCTGGCTGCTCCAGCACCATGGGGAGTTTAGAGCTGGGAAGGAGAAAGCAGCAACACAAGAAAGAAGGTGGTAAGGAAGTGAGAGAAGGTGGGCGCCAGCCAGCTCCCGGGACGTCTCCAGGCCACACAAAGAGCTTCCTTGTCATGCCCTGGACACCATCATCTCTGGGATGCAGCTGCCTCCCCCAGTGGCCACACAGACAGTGCTCTCTGTGGACAGGCCATCCAGGGATGGGACAGTGGCTGGGGGGTAGGGGGATGTGCTAGGAAAGACCAGCTTCACTAGGAGGCTTTTGTCTGGGTTGGAAATTAGAAAGTGGTCCACAAAATCAAGAGAAAGTGTAATTTCTTGACAAACACATTTTGAGGTATTTTTGCAAGTGACTTTGATCCTCTGGGACATGGAAGTGTTTAATTCCGAGAATCTGTGTTGACCTAAAAAAAAGAGAAACGGAGGCAAAATTAACAGAAATAGTTTATTTGGGCCAACCTTGAGAACTGCAACCCAAGAGCATTATTCAAGTTGCCCCGAATATACACTCTGAGTAGCAGCAGTTACAAGTAGATTTTTAAAGGCAGAAAAGGGGGATAGGGAGTGGACTCATACGAAGTGTTTGTCAGGAATTCACATTGGTTTACAGAAATGACATTAAATAGTGATTGGCTATACCTTGTTAAGCTACTGGGTATGGGTTATAGTGTCCAGTGAGGCATTATTAGGTTAATTGATAGCTACTTGTGGCAAGAGCGAGCAGGTTTTTATTTATTTATTTATTTATTTATTTTTATTTTTCGTAGAGACAGGGTTCTCATTTTGTTGCCCTGGCTGGTCTTGAACTCCTGGTCTCAAGTGATCCTCCTGTCCTGGCCTCCCAAAGTGTTGGGATTACAGGCACGAGCCACTGTGTCCACCCGTAAGCAATTTGAAGACGTGAATATGTAGCTCAGTGGGGAAGTAGGACATGATTCCTGTCTCATTATGTCTCTCTGGGCCTGATTGTTTAAAAGGACTCATAGTCCTCAAATAAAAGTTCTTATCTTATCTTTTCTCACCTGGTATCATAGGGAGAGGGAGAATGAGAAGAAGTTTTAAATCTCTGGGCCTGATGGTTTAAAAGGACACATAGTCCTCAGATTTACATCTCTGGGCCTGATTGTTTAAAAGGACTCATAGTCTTCAGATAAAAATTCTTATCCTTTTTTTTTTTTTTTTTTTTGAGATGGAGTCTCACTCTGTTGCCCATGCTGGAGTGCAGTGGCACAATCTCGGCTCACTGCAAACTCTGCCTCCCAGGTTCAAGCGATTCTCCTGCCTCAGCCTCCCGAGTAGCTGGGACTACATGTGCCCGCCACCACGCCCGGCTAATTTTGTGTATTTTTCAGTGGAGACGGGGTTTCACCGTGTTAGCCAGGATGGTCTCCATCTCCTGACCTCATGATCTACCCACCTCAGCCTCCCAAAGTGCTGGGATTACAGGCGTGAGCCACTGCACCCGGCCACAAGTTCTTATCTTTTCTCACTTGGTATTATAGGAAGAAAGGGAATGAGAAGGGGTTTCAAAAGCATGTATATTTAAAAGCATGTCCTTTTAAAACCCCTTCTCATTCCCTCTCTCCCTGTGATACCAGGTGAGATTTAAAGGGACATGCTTGGCCAGGTGCGGTGGCTCATACCTGTAATCCTAGCACTTTGGGAGCCTGAGGTGGGTGGATCACTTGAGGTCAGGAGTTCGGGACCAGCCTGACCAACATGGCAAAACCTGTCTCTACTAAAAATACAAAAATTAGCTGGGCGTGGTGGTGCACGTCTGTAGTCCCAGCTACTTGGGAGGCTGAGGCAGGAGAATCACTTGAACCTGAGAGGCGGAGGTTGCAGTGAGCCAAGATTGCACCACTGCACTCCAGCCTGGGCGACAAAGCGAGATTCTGTCTCAAAAAAAAAAAAGACATGCTAATCAGAACCTCAGAACCGTGATCTTATAGTATGCATCACAATTGAGGGAGGGAGCTCTGAAACCCAGACCTGCTTTCAGTGACATTTCCCCCACTTTAATCTCCAGGATTAGACACTGTCATAGCCTTTGGGCTGTCAATTTCCTTTTCTACTCAAGAGTTCCCTCAGATAACCTGCCTTCTGTCTTACCTTGTCAGGCCTTCACCCTCTCCAAGTTAGAAAGGGGTCTTTACAAGTTAGTAAATAGACTTTATATGTTAAGAGAAGGAAGATTTTTGTTTATAGCGGAGCCTTGACCAAAATCTCCTTTGAAGTAAGATTGAGATACAATGTTTTACCCCATGATGCTGATGCTACGTCAAGTCAGCATTTTATTTATCCACTAACTTAACAACCATTGGTTGAGCTCCAAGAATTGCATGCACCACTCTAGATCCTGAATCTACACCAATAAATGAGAGTTCAGCTGCCTCTTTTGTGCAGTTTATTTTCTTGTGTGGGGACAACAGTCAACTGACAAGTAAGCAAATAAAAAACTAATAATATTATTGAGCTAAAAGGAAGAACCTGAGGCAAAACTAATATAAGAGAGTTTATCTGGGCCAAGCTTGAGGGTTGTGTAATTACCAGATGAATTCTTCCTGCTTGCTGCATAGACAAAACCAATTCACTGAGACCATGCTATTGCAGGAAAGAAAGAGTAATTGACATGAGACTGCCACATGGGAGACAGAGCTATTACTCAAATCAGACACTCCAAGGACTCAGAGGCTAGGGTTTTTATGGACAATTTGGTGGGCAGGGACCTAGGGAATGGGTGGTGCTGATTGGTTGGGGAGGAAATCATAGGGATGTGGAAAATGGTCCTCTGGGTGGGGCCACAGGACCTGATGGGTCATGAGTCACCGTCCGGATACAGTCAGTTTGAAAAACATTTCAAAAAATCAATCTTAGCTTCCACAATCATGATGTTATTTATAAGAGCAATTGGGGAAGTCATGAATCCTGTGCCTTCTGCCACATGACTCTGGAGCAGTAAGAGATTATAGAAACTACACCTACATCTTAGCAGAGTTCAGGCCCCTCTCATAATCTTATTCTTGGACTTTCATTAGTTTTACAAATGCAGTTTAGTTTTGTGAAGAGCTATTATCATCTTTGTTTTAAGGTTGAACTAGAAACAAAATCCCTCCCAAAGTTAGCTTGGCCTCTACCTAGGAATTAACCGGGACAGCTAGGTGGTCAGAAGCAAGACGGAGTCAGCCCTGTTAGATTTCTGTCACTGTAGTAATCGTAATCTTTGCAAAGGTGGTTTCAGTTGCAATTCCATAGGTTGGAGTTGCCCTCAACATACATCCAGTTAGCAACAGTTACAAATAGGTTTTTAAAGTAAAAGAAAGAGGCAGTTCCTAAGTTGTTTAGCAAAAAATTACATTAAAATAACATAAGCTATTGATGGACTACATACTGTTCTTTGTATCACAAACTCCTGCAACATGAAGATACTGGGTGAGGCGGCTAGTCAGGAACTAAATGGCTTTAAACCACGGTGGGAGCGGGGTGGAATGACTGCAGGCCCTGCTCCTGTCTCTCTGCACCTGCATACTTCACATAGTGCAGACTGCGCTAAGCTATTTTTCTTTTCTCAACATCAACAATAAGTGCTATGAAGAGTGTCTTAAAGAGGGATATGACATGGATGTTACTCCGCATTGGGTGACTGGGGAAGCACTCTGTGAGGTGAGATTTGCGCAGATCCTGAATGACAGGAGGAAGCCCCAGGTGCAGAGGTCTGCCGGCAGAAACATGCCCGGAGTTTTCAAGGAGCAGAAACAATCAGCCCATGTGGCTGGGAGGTCATGAGACCTGGTGGGCAGATCTAAGCAGTCCTGTGTGCTGCCTTGTTTTACCTAGGACCTCAAAGATTCGCAGTGAGTGGAGAGGGGATCAGGGACAATACAATTTCAGGAGCAGTAGGGGCCATGAAAGCAGAGAAGGAAGTGCCCAGGCAAGGCGTCCTAGGAGGTGAGGCGCTGGTTGTTGGGGCTCAGAAGTTAATATCCCAACAATATGGCACCTTGACATGCTGAACTGAAGAAGCCTCAAGGTCTTTCTCCCCGGCCCACCTCCTACCATTTCTCCCAAAGCACAGAAGGAAGTTAACATTTCTTTATCTGCCTAATAGCCAAACCCATTAAGGAGAACAGTTGTTTTAAATTCCCCTCCCTATAAGACCAAGAATGTAACCATGCCTGAACAGACCCACTCACAAGACAACGTATAAATTAAACTCTATTCTCTGATCTATTCATTCTTCCTAGTAATCCCCTTAACAGAATTCCTCTTCTCTCCCTCCCACACCCTGTTTTGCCAGGATGGCAGACAAGCTTCTGAACCCCATTAGGAGGTGGGTGAGTACTCTGTGGTTCTCCTTGTGTGCATGTTAATAAATCTGTATGCCTTTTCTCCAACATATCTGCCTTTTGCGAGTTCATTTTTTAGTGAATCTTCAGAGGGTGAAGGAGAAGTTTTCTCCTGTGGCCCATATATGGCCAAGCATCATGCCCTGTCAGGCATGCACAGTGCATCTGAGCGACTCGCAGCAATGGCTCAGGATGCCACACTCTGAGGAGATCCTCTGAGTATCCTACCCTGCAACGCTTCAACCCACCACTTCCCTCTGCCTTGGGGAACTTAGAGGTCAACTTATCACCATTTTTAGGCCCTAACCTGAGTTCTGCAATCGTAGAATGGCTTTTGTTGCTGGTTGACTTACATGATTCCTTCTCTTAGTTATTTTCATTTCTAGACAACATTCTCTTCATTATATGGATGGCCTTGCCTTTCCTCTCTCCTCTTCTTCCAGTTTTCTTCACTGAGTGTTATTTATTCCCAATAGACAATGTTGGAGTTTGTCTGAGGGTTATAGAAAGGGAAAAAGTGTCCCTTAAGAACATTCCTAAGGAAAAATATGTCTTCTGATTTCTTGAGCTTAGAATATGTTAAAAGTAGAAGAAAGGATCCTAACTGACGTGAACTTACATCATCAGGGTCAGTTTAGTTTAAAAAATATTGATTTAATTTCTAATTTGTACTAGCACTACATATACAATGAGTTCATAACTATAAATGAGGTGAGATTGAAAAAATATATATAGCCAGGCATGGTGGTGCACTCCTGTACTCCTGTATTCCTACCTACTTGAGAGGCTGAGGTGGGAGGATCCCTTGAACCCAGGAGTTCAAGCCTGCAATAAGATATGATAGCAGCATTGCACTCTAGCCTGGATGACAGAGTGAGACTCTGTCTCTAAAAGAAAAAAAAAAATATATATATATATATATATACACACACACACACATATGTGAGTGTATTTATACACACATATATACACATTAAATATATACAAATATATATATAAAGACGAATGAGTTTGGGGAAACATAATGAGTTTGGTTTTTTTCCAAGAGACAGCTGGATATATGAATCTGGAGCTTAGGGAAGACGTCAAGGGTGGAAATATAGATGTCGACATCCTCTTTAATTTCAGGTAATTATCTTAGGATCAATCTTCCTCTACAAATTAGAAAGGACATATACTCAGAAGCTAGTAGTTATAAGATTTCCACAGATTTCATTCTACTTCTGGCACGCTGCTGCACGCAAGCAACTAGGAACAGCACCAGGTATAAAATGCTTTATTGATCTGAGTGAGTCCAACTCACGACCACTCTTTCTCCACGGTATTTATCACGGTGGTTTTACTGACATCAGTGACTTGTTTTTTTCTAATATTGGCTCCTCCTCCTGTTTCTGTTATCTGTTTTGATTTGGTTTTGCCATCAACGTCTTTGGCTGGAGTCATCTGCAGGATATCTCTTACTATAGGAAGTGGTCAGACAGGTGGGACTGTGGCATTGCATCTCACAATGTGGAGTCTGCATGGAAATGCACAGGTGATGCCCTCTGGGCCTAACCAAAAGCAGAACTTGGTCATTTGCCTCCACCATCATATCCTGAACCTACAACTTGAGACAAGCAGCACAAAATCACAAAGGTCCTGTAAGCACCCAATGGGTTCCTCTTGCCTGCTGCCCAGATGCAGTTAGTTTATCAAGATGGGAATTGCAATAGAGAGTTTAATGCACAGAGAGTTGGATAGGTGAGAGACTGGACTTTACTCAAATCAGTCTGTTTTTTAAGTTATAAAGAACTAGGGTTTTTAAAGGATAATTTGGCAGGCAGGAGACTGAGAAACGAGGAATGCTGATTGATCGGGTCGGGAACGAAATCATAGGGATTCGAAACCATCTTCTTACACTGAGTCAGTTTGTGGGTGAGGGCCACACAACCAGTTGAGCCACTTTACTAGTCTGGGTGGTGCCAGTTGAGCTCTCAGAATGCAGGGTTGGAAAAAATACCTCAAACACCAATCTGAGATTTTACAGTAGTGATGTTATCCATAGGAGCAACTGGGGAGGTTGGGAATCTTGGGGTCTTTGGCTCAAGGAAGGTTTGTTTTTTTGTTGTTGTTGTTGTTTTGTTTGTCCTGGAAAGGGCTATTAGTATCTTCATTTCAAAGTAAAACTATAAGGTGAGTGTGGTGGCTCAGCATTTAGAGAGGCAGAGGAGGATGAATCATTTGAGGTTAGGAGTTTGAGACCAGCCTGGCCAACATAGTGAAACCCCATCTCTACAAAAAATACAAAAATTAGCCGAGCGTGGTGGTACACACCTGTAATCCCAGCTACTTTGGAGGCTGAGGTGGGAGAATCGCTTCAACCCGGGAGCCGGAGGCTGCAGAGAGGCAATATCACACCACTGCACTCCTGCCTGGGCAATAGAGTGAGACTCTCTCAGAAAAAAATAAAATAAAAAGTTAAACTATAAGCTAAATTCCTTCCAAAGTTAGTTTGGCCTGTGCCCAGGAATGAACATGGGTAGGCTGGAGGTTAGAGGCAAGCAGATTTTTTACTGTGATAATGTTCTGATGTCAATTTTTTCTCACTGTCATAATTTTGCAAAGGCTGTTTCAGTCCTCATGCCTGCTGATACTAGGAAATATCTTGCCTTTAAGTTCTTTCAAAGAGATGTGACATTTTAAATCTGGTGATTGAAATGGAAAAGTGGAAAACAGAGGAATAAAATTTTAAACTACTCATATAATATACAAAAGTATTGTAATCCCATGGAAATATCTGAAAGTTTTACATTTGACTGATGTATACCATAATAATTGCACGTTAAATAAATAAACAAGCAAGCAAATAAACTTGAACACACAACCCAGATAAAAGCTGCAACGTTTCACATTCCCACTCAAGGAGAAAATGAAAATGAAAGGTTAGGCTGTTATTTTAGTTGTTTTGGCAGCTCTCAGTGGCCAGAGTAGCCATATGGCATCAGGAGTCACGCAGAATATGGTTTTTCTCACCATTAAAGCATCTACCAGAAGAAAAGATCGAAGATCAAGGGTTGCTCACAGACAGGTGCTAACAGCTACAGGGACCTGTGAATGTGCTCGGACCTCTCATGTATGCAACACTTTGACCAGACTAGCTTTCTGGGCAGAAGCCCTTCTCACAATCTAAAGAAATCCTTTAAGAATAAATAGTGACAGCTTTCCAACACCCATTTAACTCTACGTAGCAAGAGAAGCTGATTGCATAGTTGTCAGGAATCTTAAAGAGAGAAAACTAGCAACACAGGAAGCTGGAGTTCTATTGTTTACTAATGGTGTGCAAACCCCGTGTTCTGAATGAGCTACCCATCAGCAAAACAGGAATAACAAACCGTAGTAATCCACTAACAGTGACCAGCTGTAAGATGAGTCAGTACATTCAAAGTGCACTGATGTCTACAAACTTGAATCCAAACATGTCTTATCCTAAATTTACCATCATTTATTTACCATAATATGAAATGTTTAGTGTTGTAAGACAGTATTGGTGGACATTGAAAAGTAATCTAAGCAAGGGGAAATTATACTTCAAATAGGGGCATCATAATGTTGAATATTATATGCTTATTAATTAAAACTGAAAATTATTAGCAATAAAATTTTAATGACTTGTACAATAATACTGAGTAAAATTAATTTGCTAATAAAGTTAGAACACTAAGTGACCTTACATGAAAGAATGTAAAAAAGTTAGTTACAAAATATATTTATGGCACCACATAATATTTTAAATTAAAAAAAATGAGTATGGGGAAAGAAAGAAATACAGAAGGTAAACTGAGTAATGACTCTGGATTGAATATGTTCTAAAAGTATAATTTGAACTACTTCAAGTCCTTGTATCCTCTGCAGATTAGATTCTCATGGTAAAGTGGGTTTCTTGGAATAGCCTTTTCAATGCTAAGAAGAAAAACATGAGTCCTAGTCCTATAATCTGTCTAAATAGAAATCAGAATGAAATGAGAGCTTAGAGATGAAAAACATAAGGTCCAAAGAATCTGAGTGACTTTCTGGAGGTCACAAAGGGAACCATGCTGAGCAGGGACTTGAAAACAAATCTTCAGACAGGTGTCAGGTTAACCTTTGGTGGTGCCACACTTCCTATGATGAACTAAATCATTGCATCTCCTCTCTATTTGGAGAATGCCTGCTTTACAGAGGTAGGTTTCAACCTTCTCTTTAAGATGATAATTGGCTTTTCTTAATGCCCCAGGACAAGATGGGAGCCGCCTGCCTACAAGACTGCAAAAAAAGTCCTCACCAGGCACCAAATCCACCAGATTTTCCAGACTCCAGAAGTGTAAGAAAAGGAATTTCTGCTGCTTAAGCCACGTGGTCTACGACGTTTTGTTATGGCTGTCCTAGCTAAGACAGCCACTTATAGAATGGGAGAAAATATTTGCAAATTATATATCTGATAAAGGATTAATATTGAAAATTATATATATTTTAATACCCTAACAACTCAACAACAAAAAACAAAAAATCCAATTCAAAAATGGGCAAAGAATTTGAATAGATATTTTTCCAAAGAAGATATTCAAAAAACCAATGACCATATGAGAAGATGCTCACCATCACTAATCATTAGGGAAATACAAATCAAAACCACATTGAGATATTACTTTACACTCACTAAAAAAAATCTGTTATCAAAAGACTCAATAAAAATAACTAGTGTTGGTGATACCGGAGCTAGAAAGGAAATATTCAGGTAGTTAGTAAGGGTAAGAGAACCCCTGGTAAGGCTTCCCTTTTAACAAAAAGCAGCCCCCAAATCACGTCGTTTCTAACAAACAGCAGCCTGAAAAATCAAGCTGCAGACATAAATAAGCAAGCTGGAAGCTTGCATAGGTAAATGCTGGCAGCTGCGCCAATAGAAAAGGGCTACCTGGGTGCCAGACATGTTCAGCGTGGAAGTTCCCACTTCCCTTTTCTTTGTGGCCACATGTGCACTAAAAAGACAGGCAATATGGTGCAGGCCAGATAGATACCCCATTTGCATAATAAAAGATTAGGGTGCGGCTGGGCTCTGGTGGCTCATGCCTGTAATCCCGGCCCTTTGGGAGATCGAGGCGGGCGGATCACTTGAGGTCAGGAGTTCGAGACCAGCCTGGCCAACATGGTGACACCCCATCTGTACTAAAAATACAAAATTAGACAGGTGTGGTGGCATATGCCTGTAATCCCAGCTACTTAGGAGGCTGAAGCAGGAGAGTTGCTTGAACCCGGAAGGCAGAGGTTGCAGTGAGTAGAGATCAGCCAATTGCACTCCAGCCCAGGCAACAAGAGTGAAACTCCGTCTCAAAAAAAAAAAAAAAAAAAATTAAATTAAATTAATTAATTAATTAAAATAAATTTTAAAAAGATTAGAGTGGGATGGCCAGCTTCTTTGTGCACTATGCAAATGACACACGGGTCCAACCAATCCCTTGGGCCCTATGTAAATCAGACACGACCTCCTCAAGATTGTCTATAAAAACCCCTGCATTTTACCATGAAACAGGAAGACCCACTTGGGAACCCCTCTCTGCAGGAGAGACAGATGTTCTCTTTTCTCTTTCACCTATTAAACCTCTGCTCTTAAACTCACTTCATGTGTCTGCATCCTTGATTTCTCTGGTGTAAGACGATGAACCTCGGGTATTTACCCCAGACAGTTACACCACTTCATTGGCAAGGATGTGGATAAATAGGAACCCTTGTTCGTTGCTGGTAAGAATGTAAAATGGTACAGCTCAGAAAAAAACAGTATGGCAGTTCCCCCCAAAATTAAACATAGAATTGTTACAGGAAGGGGTCCCAATCCAGACCCCAAGAGAGGGTTTTTGGTCTCGTGCAAGAAAGAATTTATGGCGAGTCTGCACTGCAAAGTGAAAACAAGTTTATTAAGAAAGTAGAGGAATAAAAGAATGGCTACTCCATAGACAGAGCAGTCCTGAGGGCTGCTGGTTGCCCATTTTTATGGTTTATTTCTTGATGATACGCTAAACAAGTGGTAGATTATTCATGCCTCCCCTTTTTAGACCATATAGGGTAACTTCCTGACATTGCCATGGCACCTGTAAAGTACCATGGTGCTGATGGGAGTCTACTAGTGAGGACGACCAGAGGTCACTCTTGTGGCCATCTTGGTTTTGGTGGGTCTTGGCTGGCTCCTTTACTGCAACTGTTTTATCAGCAAGGTCTTTATGACCTGTATTTTGTGCTGACCTCCTATCTCATCCTGTGACTTAGAATGCCTTAACTGTCTGGGAATGCAGCCCAGTAGGTTTCAGCCTCATTTTACCCAGCTCGTATTTAAGATGGAGTTGCTCTGGTTCACACACCTCTGACAGAATTACTAAAGGATCCATAAATTATACTTCTGAGTAAACACCCAAAAGAACTGAAAGCAGCAGGGTCTCAAACACATCTTTATATACCCATGTTCATAACAGTATTATTCACAGTAGCCAAAAGGTGGGAACAACCCAAATGTCCACCAATGGATGAACAGAAAATGTGTTATATACATACAATAAAAAACTGTTCAGCCTTAAAAAGGAATGAAAGTCTGACACATGCTACAACATAGATGAACCGTGAAGACATTACGCTAATAAGTAAGACACAAAAGGACAAAGACTGTATGATTCCACTTTTATGAAGTAACTAGAGTAGTCAAATTTAGAGGGACAGAAAACAATGTCAGTTAGCAAGGGCTGGGGAGAAGGAGGAATGGGGAGTTAATTGTTCAATGGATAAAAAGTTGCAGCACTGATGAAGAATGAAAATGAACTCTTACATAATATCAATTTATTAATAATGAAGGATAAAGATGAGTTCTAAAAATGTTTAACACCCACAATTATTTGAACAGAAGACTGCTTAATTTCTCAGAAACATTCATCTTTAACCTCTAAAACACCTCAGTCATTTCAAAACTGGCTTTCTGCCATATTATTACAGAAGAGGTAAGAAATATCTCTTACGATGGTTATGTCTAGATAGTTTTTCTGTTACAAAGGTCTCTCTTCTGCTTAAACCAAATCTCTTACAATGAAATTAAATCTCATTTCTCCATTTTTGATGTCTGGTGGATTTGTTGTATTTTATTTATTAAAGATTTCTTTTCCAAAATTAAAAAAATATGGTAATTAAGCAATCTTTAGGAAAGCAATCACTTTATGCTACATTTCTATATAGCTTCATCTTCTTCACAGGGCAAGTCGCCAAACTGAATTCCTGAGATTGAAGCTTTTCCATCAGGAGCTTTGGTTGGATTGGCATCACAGTGGTTTGGGTAAATCCCTGTGATGTTACTGAAACAACGAGGATCATCTGCTGTGTGCCAACACTCTCACCCTGGTGGGGAGCTGGGTTTATTGGTTAAATTTAATTAAGCATAGGTTTAGATTTCTGTGACCAATCTGTTTATATTCAAGTATAACCAGCCTTCTTGATGTGCTATTTATTTAATGAATAAAGAATTCAGAATTGTAGAGTTATGAAATTTTAAAAATATATTTTTAAGCAGTTTTCCTTTCAGAACACTCAATCACAAAATATATTTAATAGATGCCATTAATTTCATTGTAACTAAAATAAATTTCTACAATGCAGTTTCCTTCTATTCAAATATTTGCATGATCTGGAAGCTAAAATAAATATTTAGTGGGAAGCCAGAGGACAACTGTTTTCTGCTCTTTTGTAGTTCCTTACTTTGCCATATTTGTATTATGCTAAAATTTACAAAAGAAAAATATCTCTTATAGGTAGTTATACAATTTGATTCATGAATGACAATATCATAAAGCATTATATATATATATTCAAGATATATGCAGGTTTATTATATGGATATATTGTACAATGGTGAGGTTTGGGTTTCTGGTATGCCTGTTGCTCAAATACTGAATATTGTAGCCATTAGGTGATATTTTAGCTCTCACCTCCCTATTCTCCCAGCTTTTGGAGTCCCCAGTGTTTGTTATTTTCCTCTGTATGTCTGTGTGTACCCAACAAATATATATTTTAGCAAGGAGATAATTCTAGTTAGTACATGGGCTATCGGCATCTGTTTTTCTTAGTGTAAGTCATTTTATTTTTTGCTGTCATTTATAATTTGAAAAATGGCTTAAGAGCATAGACCTAACTGGACACATTTTGTGAAAAATAAGCTTATGGCTTTGATAGGTAGAATGGCATCCTTGCCTCCTGGCTTCAAATTCACACAGCATGCTGCATGGTGTTTGAGAGTTTGCCTGGAGCCTGAGATCTGAATGTGCCGAGACCAGCTTTGTCAGGGAGACCCTAACCCAGCGGCGCTAGAGGAATTAAAGACACACACACAGAAATATAGAGATGTGAAGTGGGAAATCAGGGGTCTCACAGCCTTCAGAGCTGAGAGCCCCAAACAGAGATTTGCCCACATATTTATTAACAGCAAACTAGTCATTAGCATTGTTTCTATAGATATTAAATTAACTAAAAGTATCCCTTAAGGGAAACGAAGGGATGGGCCAAATTAATTGCAGCAGGAACACGCCCTTAAGACACAGATCACTCATGCTTTTGTTTGTGGCTTAAGACTGCCTTTAAGCGGTTTTCCGCCCTGGGCAGGCCAGGTGTTCCTTGCCCTCATTCCTGTAAACCCACAACCTTCCAGCTTGGGCGTTAGGGCCATTATGGACATGTTACAGTGTTGCAGAGATTTTATTTATGGCCAGTTTTGGGGCCATGGCCGGATTTTGGGGGGGCTTGCTCCCAACATGAATGAAACTTTCCACATTATGAAGAGACAGACACAGAGGCAGAGACACCAGGAGGAGTCAGGGTTGGCTGAGGGTTGTCACCTCTCAGCCTTGTCATTTTGGATGTCAGCTGTACGGCCTGGTGTTATATCTTTAAAACAAGCCACAGATATTTTTATAACACTTGGGAAAGTTATATTGGCTAAAGGAGAAAAAAATTACAGAATTAACTGAGGTCTACTACAATTTAGTCATCCCTTCAGCCAGGCTCTAGACAAACCACTGGGATTAACAGAATGCATAGTCAAGTTAGGGTAGCCCCTACCCATAGCTCTCCAGGGAACTCCAAATCTGTGATCCTGTGGTGCAAGACATCCTAGGCTCACCTGCCTTGAGTGGCCCTCATCTCACATCCTCATGCTTCCCCAACCCACTGGTTCTGTGCCCTTCCTCAAACATACTAAGCACACTTCCTCCCCACCCCCAGGACTATTACACTGCTGTTTCTGTGGCTAAAAGATTTACCCTCAGATAGTCTCACATCATCCAGGTCTCTGCTCAACTACCAGCTCTTCACTCAGACCTCCTGGCAACAATTCTGTCCTCATCTGGAGACTTCTCATTCTAACACAGGTCATCTCTTGGCCTGCTTCATTTATCTCAATACTACTCACCTTTACTGGATAATCATCAATCTACTTGTTCACGGATGTATTGTTTGTCCCCTCACTAGAATATAAACTCCATGAGGGCGGGGACTTTGTTTTGTTGATGCTGTGTTTCCATGAATTTATCACAGTGCCTGGAACATAGAGGATAACTGATATTTGTTTGGGGGGAATGAATAAATGAATGAAGATATAATTTCTGTGGGGAGACAGACATGCCATAAATTATTGCATGGAAGCACAGAGTTCAAGTCTTTCTAGGGAGGAGGTAAGAGGAAAGGCTTCTCAGACAAGTGACGTTTGTGAGGGATCTTGAAGACAGATTGGTGCTAGGCAGAAAAAGAGGAAAAGGCACCCCATTGCA
This sequence comes from Pan paniscus, assembly GCF_029289425.2. Taxonomy (NCBI): domain Eukaryota; kingdom Metazoa; phylum Chordata; class Mammalia; order Primates; family Hominidae; genus Pan; species Pan paniscus. The sequence goes on along the minus strand of NC_073256.2, from coordinate 67,562,498 downwards.
GGAGGAAACCCCAAGTGCACAAAGACATAAGTTAAAACACTGTTAGGGTCAAAGAAAGGTAGGAGGTTTGGTGAGCATGGGAACATAAAGTGAGGCTGCACTGTAAATGCTTCCTACGCTATGTGTCAGCAAGTGGAGAAATTATGACTGTCACAACGTCAGGCACCATATCCCTCATAGGAACTCAGGGTCTTGGCATGCTCAAGCTGGTTTATTTGAGGAGTATTAACAAGTTATCTGCAAAGGTGGGTCTGAGTTTAAAGATACCAAGAAGGAATAATGTCACCCCCTAGAGAGCCTTTGCCAGCCCTAGGCCTGAAGGAGCAAAGGAAGGAAGATCAGAACCCAGAGAGGACAACTAGAAGAAACACAGAGCACCCTTAGGACCTGGTGCAGAGCAGGCGCCAGGGGAGGTCCCTGCCACAACTTGCCTTCCCCCAGGCCCGTGCCATCTCTTGCTGCCTCCCATTGGCTGAACCAACCTGGAGGCCTAAGATAAGAGGTTTTTGCTGATGCAGTTCCCACCCTTCCTGGACCACAGAGCAGGACAGCAAGAAAATTCTGAGGGACAACAAGAAAATACCCAGCACTGGAGAATTCTCTTTAGTGGGAAGAATGCTTTAGCACCTTGAGATAGATGGTGAGACCCAAAAGTCATGTCCAGGCAGCTGAAAGCATTGCTAAAAGCCTCACATGCAACAGTGAGAGAAGCTTTCTTTTGCCCCAAAGAAGGAGATGAGGGAAGAATGTGGAGAGAGAAGAGAAAAGGGAGGGAGAGAACCACTGTGTCTAGCCTGTACACAGTGTAGCTCCTCCTCAAGAAAGAACCACAGGTGTTCAGTGACTCTGTATACCCCGAAGTAGACACATTGTGTGACCATATCACTGATTTGTTTTCTTCTGGAAACTGATCAAGAAACTAGGTTTCTTTGGAGCTAGGTTTCCAAGGAATCCAAACAACTTGGTGGTACCCAAGGACAGCCTTTGCACAGAAGTGTGGAGGCAGAACAGGCCCTGAAATCCCTATAACTCTTTCAGGGCTATTGGTCTTCCACAGACTGTAAAGTTGCCAGGGTTTGCTCAGTTTTACATAGATCTTACAGTTCCAAACTATTATGGGTTATTTTTTGTTTATTTATTTATTTATTTTTTGAGATGGAGTTTCACCCTCGTTGCCCAGGCTGGAGTGCAACGGCGTAATCTTGGCTCACTATAACCTCCACCTCCCAGGTTCAAGAAATTCTCCTGCCTCAGCCTCCTCAGTAGCTGGGATTATAGGCATCCTTCACCACACCCAGCTAATTTTTTGTATTTTTAGTAGAGATGGGGTTTCACCATGTTGGCCAGGCTGGTCTCAAACTCCTGACCTCAGGTGATCCACCCACCTTGGCCTCCCAAAGTGCTGGGATTACAGGTGTGAGCCACCACGCCCGGCCGGGTTACTATTATTAAGAGGTTTGGGATTTTTTCTCCAAGTAATGGTCAAGATATAAAGGCCTTAACGTAGAGGGTGGTCACGGTGGTCATGCGAAAGTTGGGCTGGAGTTGGGAGAGACTGAGAACGGAGTGGTCACTTAAGAGGCTAAGGAAATAGCTCAGGCCAAAAAGACAATGCCCTCACCTATGATGAGGCCAGGGAGTTTACTCTTGAATCTTCTTGATGCACTGTTCCAAACTTAAGTCATAAATATCATCCTTAATAAAATCACTCAGAGCCTGTATGATTTCACTTAGCCTTAGTCCTGATGCTGTTTCACTTAACACCTGCCGTTTGTTCAATTGCCGCAAATCACTTCCTGTGTGCATTTTCTGAGTTTCTTTCTCCCTATCTGTTTGTTTGTTTTAAATAGGGTAACAACTTCACTTTTCTCTCCCTTGCAGTGTGACACTGTAGCTCCTCTACTCCTTACCTTCTGTTGTTTTTGTAAATTAATCATTTTAACCAGGGAATGATGGTTTCACCTTCCAAGATATAAATCCTTCAAGGTTCTGTTATGTCATATTGGAAGACAGAAGACATTTTTTTTTTTTAACTAAATGGCATTCTTTTTCTTTAAGAGATATTGAAGAAAACAAACGCTGATTTTTCAGTGGTACGCTCCTTTTTATTTTCAACTAAGACTAGCAGGGTGCTGGGCCATAACATAGTAAACTTGAGCATTTTGAAAAGATCAGAGCTTTTGTAATACCAAAAACATAACCAAAATTCACTGTAGATAACCCCCACTGTCCCACATGCTTATCTAAAAAGGCGTGACTTAAAAGGAATGTCAAGATTTAAAATGCCATTGTCTTTGGTGTAGACAACTTCCTAGAATTCAACAGTTCTATTTCCTGTAATTTTCATCTTGGGGAAAACCATGAATTCTATGAGATGTGATATTTATTTATGGCTCTGTTTTTTAAAAATTGTCGGACATGAGCCATTTTCCAATACTTATATAAGGACAAAGTTACAAATTAAGCCTTGGGTAATATTCACCTGCAAATATTCTCATGTTTATCAACTCAAAAAAAAAAAAAAAACCCCACACACTTTCATGTACTAAATACATGCTATGGCTAAAAGAATACATATTTTAATAGCAGGATCCATCTTGAATTTTTCCTTATTTTTGATAAACCTAGTTAAACCATTGTTGGACTTTCTACCATGGTGTATTGCAGGCACACTAAACAAAATCCCAGGGTACAAAATTACACTCATTGCTTAGATGCTGTGCTCACACCTAGACAAATGGTATGTTTTTAAAAATACATGCACCAGAGTTGCTTGAATCTCTCAATTGCTTTTCAGCAGTTTATAAAACAGTAAAAGAATTAAAGACTCTAATGTGGTTTAATGTCAAGGATTAAATTAGAAATGCTAAATAAAGAAACCTGCTCTTATTCAAAGAACATGCATTTGCATGTAAGATTCCAGCATAACTGTTACTAAGTCTTTTATTTCCATCTCATCTAAAATGACAAAGAATGGAAAAGCTCAGGCAATTTGTCCAATTAAATTATAATATGGGAGAGACATGGTGGCTCATGCCTGTAATTCCATTTTGGGAGGCCAAGGTGGGATGATAGCTTGAGGTCAAGAGTTCGAGACCAGCCTAGGCAACATAGTGAGACCCATCTCTACTAAAAAAAATTTAAAAATTAGTCAAGTGTAGTGGCACATGCCTGTAGTCCCAGCTATGCAAGAGGCTTAGGCAAGAGGATTGCCTGAACCCGGGAGGTTGAGACTGTAGTAAGCTATGATCATGCCACTATACTCCAGCCTGGGAGACAAAGTCAGACTCTGTCACTAATAAATAAATAAATTAAATAAATAAATACATAAAATTATAATATATATTCAAAAGTTATAAGTTTGATTGAAATTTAATAAGGGTGACTTGTGTTTCTCAAAGTGCAATCCTCAGACTGATGAACAGGAGTGGGACATGACTTCTCCTTCACACATTTTTTATTTTTTTCTTCTCTTCACAAAACCCACACCACTACTTCATGGATGGTATACCCATTAACCCCTGAGGCTTCTGTCACACAAAGCAAATAGCCATTCTTCTGTGCTTTCATAATGTTCAACCATTACTTTTACTTAGAGAATTCCAGAAACTGGCCTTAGGAGAGCTAAACATCAAACAAGGTTGCGAGTGTCCTTCCTTGGGAAGAAAAACTGAAAAATTGATTACTGCTTTGCTGCCCCCACCAGACCACCAGGTGGTTCATTACTCAAGAGAACCATCACAACCAGACATGCTGACCTGCATCCCCCACCCTTCACATGCTTTGCCCAGCCCAGCCTGCATACACTAGTCTTGAAATCAATTCCCATGTTTTGTCTAATTAAAAAAAAAATCCCTAATGGCGTTTTTTTGGGAGCTAGCCAGAGGATCTTTACACCTCACCGTTGCTGTCTCCCTTGCACTTGAGCATAAGCCCCATAATAAAAGTCTTATCTGGAAAATCTGCTTGGCCATGAGTTAATTTCCATTATACGGGTAGCCAAAGAGCCTGTGGTCTGTAACAAAGCTACCTCTATCAGAATTATCTGAGATGTGTATCAAAAATACCATTTCCTAAATGTAGCAAGAAAGCCTTGGCCACTCTTGGATCCCACAGTTTGCGCTCTTGGCTCACTGCCATGTGGCAATGCTTCCTTCACCTCTGCAAAGCTGGCTTTGATAAACTGTCATAAGGAACATCTGGCACTGCTACTCCAGGCTCCAGATAAATGCCAACATGGGAACAGAACAAAAGCATAAGGTGATGATATGGTTTGGATTTGTGTCCACACCCAAATCTCATATTGAATTGTAATCCCCAATATTGGGGGAGGGATCTGGTTGGAGATGAATGGATCATGGGGTCAATTTACCCCCCTGCTGTTCTGGTGATAGTGAGTGAGTTCTCACTAGCTCTGGTTGTTTAAAAGTATGTAGGGCTTCCCCCTTTGCTCTCTCTCTCTCTCTCCTGCTGGCCATGTGAAGATGTCCTTGCTTCCCCTTCACTTTCTGCCATGATTGTAAGCTTCTTGAAGCATACCCAGCCATGCTTCCTGTACAGCCTATGGAACTGTGAGCCAATTAACTCTCTTTTCTTTATAAATTATCCAGTCTCAGGTAGTTCTTTATAGCAGTGTGAGAATGGACTAATACAGATGTTCTTTTTGTTTTTACACCTTGTTCTAGCACTTCTGTATGCTTAAGATTTTGTTATATTTTTGTCACAAAGTGAAGTTCCCCCCTTAGTACCCCTAAATAAGAAAGGTAGAGTTGCAATGTAATGCTACTAACAGCTATAAAAGAAAGCAGCAGTTTCCCTTGGCCAGGGCAAAGCAGCCACTACAAAACTTGACCATGGTTTCACTTCACAAACTGATAAATGGCACTCCTTATGTGCCAGGCAGTGACCTGAGTGCTTTACAATCAACGTTGACTTATGGAATCTTCTAGATGAGCCTGTGAGGTAGGTACTATTGTTAGCCTCATGATAAATAAGGAAAGAACATTTTTGTAGTCACCTCTCTGTGACGTTTGAGGCTCAAGTTCTTGGAACTTTGAAACATCAGCCAATAACAAAACACTACCAACAAAAAGTTTGCTCCAGTAGAAGATGTGAAGCAACTGGTGCATAAAATATCTTCTTATTTTTAAGTGTTACTCTGGGTGAAAAGTAAAAAGACTATTAAAAAACTCTTCTGTCAGGGGTCCCTTGGAGCTCTGAAGTAAATTTAAAACATAATGATTGGAAAGGAGCCTCCTTTTACACTTGGAAAAGAAGTCCCCAAAACTCTGGGTGCTGTCTGAGACCTTGCAACTTCAAATTGCTGGGGGTGGAGCCCAGGACACTAGGGTGGAGGCTGTCACTCCCCACACTACTGGGAATTAGAGACTCAGAGCCAGCTCTTGGTCCTCTCTGCAAAGAATACGTAGGAAGTAGTTTAATTTTCAGTAAAAGAAGAAATGTTTTTCAATGTGGTCACCTGCAGAAACTACAGTCCACCTTTATAGTGGTAAAATATAATCATGGTCTTGAGAATTTCCCTAAAAGATTCTGCATGGGTTGAAATTTGGGCTTCAAATCAGCAAAGGGAGGACAGGACACAGCTTCTGTGAAAGTTCCTCTAAGGAGGATGCAGCTTCAAGTGAGTAACCTGTGATACCTTTTCATTCTGGATGGATAGAAGAGCTTATCTGAAAATAAAACCTAAATTTGTGTGGGAGTTTTTTTTAACTCCTTGCAATACCCGGATGGATGGATGGATGGATGGATGGATGGATGGATGGATGGATGCATGGCTGGATTGAGACAGTGTTTCCTTCTGTCGCCCAGGCTGGAGTACAGTGGCACAGTCAAGGCTCACTGCAACCTTGACCTCTCAGGCTATGGGGATTTATTGCGAAGCAAGAAGTAAGTAATCAAGAAAGGGGAGTAGGGAGTGCAATTGTACTCGAGAGAGAGTAGCACCCAATGGGGTTTGAGGCTTCTACTTCTTTAACCAAGGAATATTCACACCGATTCCCGGAAAAAGGTGAAGATTCCTTGGAACTGCGGTACCACCTATTTTTACCCCAAATATAGATGTTCCCAAAACTGTCATGGCACTGGTGGGTAATGGATTTAATGTTTTACTGAGCATATAATGAGGTCCTAGGTAAAACCTAGGTCAAATCCAGCACCATGTTGGGTCCAGTTGGTCTCAGTCAGCTTGGTCCACTCCCTGGTTTTGAGGTTTTCTCATCCCCTAGCTCATGCAGCCATTTCAACAGTTTTCTTTGGCTAGCCATGTGAAACTGCTGCCTAGAATTTTCTCCTGTGACCACCCTGTATTATTTCTGTCTCAACCTGAGGAGCTCTTCTGGTAGTCTTCATGTGGCTAAAGCTTAAGTTACAACTAGCTGGGTGTAATGGCTCATGCCTATAATCCCAGCACTTTGGGAGGCTGAGGCAGAAGGATCACTTGAGCCCAGAAGTTTGAGACCAGCCTGGGCAACATGGTGAGACACTGTCTCTATAAACACACACAAAAAAATTATTTTTAAAAAAGAATGAACTGTTAGTGCACAGAATAAATCATGGGCTTTGGAATGAGAATTGGGATTAAATCCAAAATTAGGTGACCTTGAGCAACACCTATAAGTTTCTATTCTGTTTCCCCAATTATAAATGGAAATACGATTATTCATTCTTTCATTCTGTAGGGACTAATGAAAACTTTCCTTTCACCCTCTGAAGGTTCACTGAAAATAAACTGACAAAGGCAGATTGATAGGAGAAATGGCATACCCATTGATTAGTGTGCAGGGGGCAGGAGAAATCACAGAGTGATTGCTGCATCACGCATAAAGTATACAGATGGTTATATACCTTTCTTCTTAGGGGAAAGGACGATGGAAAAGTGTAGATTATTTTAGGGGGTAGTAAATTATTTTTAGGGGAATTCAATGGGCTTGAAAAACATGCAGTGACCTGGGACAAACTCTGTTTGGGCCCACAGGGCAGACAATGGTTTCTTGCTTCCCATGATATGAGTTTGAAATAGGCCCAACTGTCTCATAGAAATGATATATATGGGTTTTTGAATAACACAGAAATGGACCCTCCATCTTAATATTTAAAACTTATATTTGTCTTAACTGAGTTCCTTCCTCAGGAAACTGACCCTCAGGCAAGGGACTAAAACTCGTCAGATCACCGCATCCAGACAATGAGATGCCAGACCTCGTATCCATCATAATTGCTTCCTTACTCCTCCCTAATTTCTGTTTTCCCTGCCTTCCCCTCTATATAAATGATAGATGCAGGAGGCAGATAAGGGAGGCTACCTGGAGAATCTCCAATCCAACCCACAAGTGTTCATATCAGATGCTTTTGTGCAGAGGGGGAACATGCCCAGGGCCTTGTCTGGACATGCCCACAATGGACTGGGGGCCTGCCTGCACACTGGGAGTACGGGGTGGAGCCACCAGGGATCAGCACCTTATGCAGTAGGGAGGAGCCTGGACTCTTCAGCTTGTATGTGTGGTGCCCTGATATTCAATCTGTGAGGTGGGAGCCTGTTGTCAGGACCCCCTTTTTATTCACTGAGAGCTTTCTTTTAATAAATTCTGCTCTCCTCACCTTTCAATGTTTCCACATGCCTAATTTTTCCTGGTTATGTAACAAGAACCAGGATTTTAGGTGAACTAAGGAGCAAAAAATCCTGCATCATAAACATCCCAATTTTGGTCAGTTGGAGAGACAGATTTGAGACTGACCTCCCGTTCTCCTCCACTGAGCACCCAATAAAGCCTTCTTCCCTGGCAATACTCATTGAGTCAGTGATTGGCATTCTGTACATGGAGCAGCAAGTCCTAGACAGAATCCCTGGTGTTTCAGTAAAAAGTTCAGTTAATGAAAACTCAGGGAAGAAATCAGAGATAATTGTTTTCTTCTTTGGTAGGTCTGGACTTTGGGCAGACAAGGGAACTTCAGTGAACAACTTTAGCCTGTGTTTTGGGAGAGACAGAGGATTGAGAGACTAGAGAGAGGGGAGAGTCGGAGAGACCTTGAGGCTCCTTCAGTTCAGCATATCAAACTACCATATCTTGGAGTATCAGTTTCTAAGCCCTAACATTTTGTTCAACAAATACTTATTTAAGACTTACTTTATTAGGGTAAAAAGCTAAGCTAGTGAGGACTAAACTCTGATTTTTTTTATCTTGCCCAAATTCCTATCTAAGGTGTCTAGGGAGTCATGCCCTACAAACCATAGATTCTCAGCAGATAGGTTTTATTTAACCCTATATATTGTGACTTATTTTCCAAACCTGATTCTGGCATAACTGTAAATTAAAGAAAGAGGAATGAAACATGAAAAGTGGCTCCACAGTCAAAGACATATTTATTTTGGAGAATAAACCTGAGAGGGGCTTCTGGCCGATTTTGGTCAGGAATGCTATCTCTTACAGACTAAGAGAATTTATTGGTTTTAGGGTGAGAGAGCTTATCACAAGCTTGGAATGTTTCCGTGTAGGGGAGAAGTTTATGGTGGGGTTGGAATGTCTCTGCTCAGAGGGGAGGTTATCTCGGGGCTGACATCTTTCCGGCAGGAGGGGGGTTATCTTGGGGCTGACATCTCTCCAGCCGGAGGGGAGGTAATCTCGGGGCTGGCATGTCTCTGGTCGGGGACAGGTTTATCTTATGGTTGGAATGTTTCTGGTCATAAATGTCATTTGTGCTTTATGATCATGCTGACCTTAGCCATTAGGCTGACGCCCTTTGGATTTGGGCAGCTTTTGATCAAGCTGAACTTTAAAATGGTGGTGCTCATCCAAGACGGCGATGCTCCTGTTCTGTCAATAACATTATGAGACAAGGGAGAAAATAAAAATATTTTACCGGCAAAACATGTTTTTTGTCACATTTTGAAATAGCTCTGCAAGCCATCCTTTGTGGGGGAAAATTCGTATCTGTAAAGAATCCCTATTAACACAGCTAGACATTTTCCTTCCAGGCCCCTCCAATTCTAAATAGATTAACTGAGAGGCTAGCACTCTTTAAAGGGTCTGAATAGGAAACATTTGTCATCTATTGTTTCTAAGGGGAGCCGCCATGAGACTTCAAAAGAACTTTGGTTTCCACAATCTTCTATCTTTGTAAGGTCAGCCGAGAGAAAGGACAAAAGAGAGAGACCCAAGTTCAGGCAAACCTTTATTCAACCTGCCGGCTGCTCCACTACAGACAGAGGAGGCAGCCCTGAGCTTAAAAAATGAGGGGTTTATATGGGGCAGAGAGACCCTGGGGTTGTTTGCTGGTTAATTCTGCCGCAAACCACCTTATGATGTTTATGATACATGGGGGTGTAGGTAAAGTTTGCTTATGCTTCCCACAACCTCCCCCTGTGTGGTCTGGATGGTTTGTAATTGGGATTTGCTCATCGCAGCAAGGTCTGATAAGTGGTCTGCTGGCTCCACCATGGTGCCTAGATAAGGGCTTAGAAACGTAAAAAGTCTTAGGGGAAGGGGAGGGGTAGCCCGGAGAAGTTTAGAGGGGGGTTGTTGGCAGTACCAAGAAGCATTTTCAGGGTGATTTGTCCCTAACAATCTTAATCTGAATGTTTGCTTTCTATTGATCCCAGGTCCTTAGACAAAAACTCAATCTGTCAACCAGAAATGTTTAAATTTACCTATAGCTTGGAAGCTCCGCCCCCTTCAAGTTGACCTGCCTTTCTGGAACAAACTAATGTATTCCTTAAATGTATTTGATTGATAGATTATGCTTCCCTAAAATTTGTAAAACCAACCCGCACCCCAAACACCTTGGGCACATGTTCTCAGGACCTCCTGAGGGCTGTGTCATGGGCCATGGTCACTCATATTTGGCTCAGAATAAATATCTTTAAATATTTTACAGAGTTTGACTTTTCATTGACACTACCATTACAAAGCGCCTCAACAATACAAAGACTCACACAAAAAAACTACTTCTTTTCACATTAACAGTTGCAAGCTGTAAGCTATCTTTTTGGTGGGGCAGCTCTACTTTTGGAAGCGATTCATATTCAGGAACCTCATTCTTTCCCTTAGGGCATTGGTGACATCTGCCTGGCTGAAGCTGGATCATTGGGAGAAAGGGAAGGAGACCCTGGAGAATGCAGACACTGTCGTAAGGCATAAGTCTCCAAGGGCACAAATCACCACTGCTCACATTTCATTCATGAACATTTAGTCATTTGGCCAAGCCACTACGCAGCTTGCTGGGAAACGTAGCCTGGTTCTGTACCAGGAAGTAGATAGATAGATTTTGTCCCTTCTAACAATCTTCACTAAGCCACTCCCTACTGGTCACTGTTGGCTTTCAGGATACAGCACTGAGAGAGAAAAAGGAACAAAGTACCTGCTAGCACAGAACTCACATACTAGTGGGGTAAGACTCACAAACACACATATGGCATCACTGCACATAGCTAAAAGAGCTATGATGAAAACAAAAAGGGGACCTGGGATGGAGAGTGACTGGGGCTGGGACAAGAAGGAAAACTTCTCTGAGGAGCTGATGTTTCAGATGAGATAAAGAGAGAATAAAGGATAGTAAAATATAAACTGCATAGTATGTAACAGGTTGTATGTCTACCAGAATTCTAACTATTAAAATTCAGGCAAGCATATACACGCACCCTTCTTAGATTATATAAAACCAAAATCAAGTATTTTATCCACCTTTTGTGGAAGAAAGACATTCTTAGAAATCAAATGGAAGCTATTAATAGAAATTGAAATCTGGAGCCATTAGAGGTGCAGAGACTGAGAACTGCTTTAAGCAAGCACTTGAGATTGATGCTACAATTTCCTCCTAAGGGAGCATAGCATATTGCATTCTGCTGTCAAGATATGTGAAACAATTGTACCCAAGACTAGGTCAAAGGATGTTTGAGTAACAAAGTCCACCTTGTCCACTGACATAGATTCCTTGCTTGGCCAAACTTTAGTCAGGCTTCTGAATCTTCTGCTAAGGCCCATCTCTGTGCTTTCTTATAAAATCCAGTTTTAGCAAAGTGCACTGCTTAGGTAGTTTAACAAGAAGCTCCTATTCTCAATACTGGATCATCCTCAATATCTTGATCAGGTTCCTCATCCCCACCAGCTGCCAGGTGATGCCTGATCACCCTGCCTGCCTTCAGCAAGAATCCTGTAGGTCAGTTTAGCCAGAATTCCCCTTTCCCTTATGCTACCTCTTACTAATTTTCTATTCATTGACCCCAACCCTACTCCTTGGCTATCAACTCCCACTTGCCCATGATGTATTTGGAGTTAAGCCCAATCTCTCTCCCCATTGCTATGCAAGACCTTGTTACAATGGTCCCTATACCTATTGAGATTGTCCTGAATACAGTCTTCCTTAACTGTACTTTAACAAGCGTCATTGAATAACTTTTTCTTTTCTTTTTCTTTTTCTTATAGAGAGACAGAGTCTCTCTCTGTCACCCAGGCTGGAGCGCAGTGGCGCAATCACAGCCCATTGCAGCCTCAAACTCCTGGGTTCAAGTGATCCTCCTGCCTCAGCCTCCTGAGTAGCTGGGACCATAGGTATGTGCCACCATGCCCAGCTAATTTTTAAAAAAATTTTTTGGCAAGACAGGGTTTCACTGTGTGGCCCAGGATCGTCTCTAACTCCTGGGTTCAAGCGATCCTCCAGCCTCAGACTACCACAGTGTTGGGATTACAGGCATGAGCCACCATGTCCAGACAGAATTTTTTTCTTTAACAAGATTCAGCTACAAGTAAGCAGCAAGCATTTGGTGCAGATACATAGTAGGCAAAAACTGCACAGGGTTGACGGAACTCAAGCAACAAGAAAAGAGGGAAATATACAATAGATAAAGCTAGCTGGCTAAAGTTTTTATCAGTTTTAAATGAAGAAAGAGTGAAAGCTAATCTAAGAATACCATTTAAGCATATTAATATATGTTAGGCATAATTGTTGCATAAAATCATGCTACTTAAACTGCAAACTATGATTCTCATTCCATAGTAAGCTTTATCATTAAATCCTTTGCATTGTCTATATTCATAAAGTCCCAGGTTGAAGAACACTTATAATTTAATTATAATTATAATTTTATTATAAATAATAAAAATGACATCGACCTTGAGCACTTGCATAGATTGGAAGGTGGGCCAGGACGAAGAGGTAAAGAGAAAGTGTGGAAGTGAATGTCATCCTTTTATAGAGTAGGGACTCAAGAGACTGCCTATGCTCAATGGAATAGGAAATTTAGGCTTATGTAGATTTTTTTAAAGACAGAAGATATAGTCAAGGAAATAAAAAATAGGAGAGCAGCAATGAGTGTACTAAGTGAAGAATCTCTGCAACCGTCATTGCAAGAGGATGACAATGTCTGAAAATAAGTATTAAACAGCACTTAACATAATTTTGATTAAAGAAATGAGCACCACAACAAAATTAAAAAGGAATGATTAAAAGTGGGTTTCCCGGGGATAGGTGGGTCAAGGGTGAGGAAGGATGGGGTGAAGGAACTGTTGATTTTGTTACAAGTCCAGCAGCAATATATGATTTATATTAACCAGGACATACATGTTACTTTGTTCTAATTTAAAAATATAAATTTAAAAATTTTAATTGTTAATTTCCAGATATCATTACAAATAAATATGTGAATCAGGTGGAACCTCAGGTGAACTGTAAGCACTGTTGTGATGCTTAGAGTGCTTACAACTGGCAAACGATGATGACAATAGTTATCTCTGTGCTGCCTGTGCCCATGAGGCCTGCATCAGCATCCCCTAAGGCATATGTCACAAACTACAACTCCTGGGCCCAACTCAGAACTAAGACTCTGATTCTAAGAAAGAGAGAATGGTGAGAATTCACATTTTTAACACAAAAAGGCTCAAGTCTTCAAGTTGGAGAGTTAGGAGACTAAAGAGCATTTGAATAATATATTCTATAAAAGTCTGAGCTCTCAAGGCCACCTCTGTTTGAAATACAATGATATCTCTTAAACCAACAAATGTTTTAAAATATAGCGGATAGAGTTAATGCCTGAATCCATATGCAGTAGAATGAATGTTTGCATCCCCCTAAACTTCCTATGTCACAATCCTACTTCCTAGTGTGATGATATTAGGAGGTGGGGTTTTGGGAGGTGATTAGGTCATCAGGTGGACCTCTCATGAATGAGGTTAGTGCCCTTATAAAAGAGACCCCAGAGAGCTCCTTTGTCCCTTCTACCATATGAGGACAAAATGAGAATCCAGCTCTCTATGAACTAGGAAGTGGGCCCTCACCAGTCGCCAAATCTACCAGTGCCTTGGTTTCAGACTTTGCAGTCTTTAGAACTGTGAGAAATAAATTTCTATTGATTTTAAGTCATGCAATGTGTGGTATTCTGTCACAGCAGCCTGAATGGACTAAGACACTGTAGCTATTAGGTGTCTGACTGGATCCATAGCTACCAGAGCCCGTGGGTTGGCAGTGAAATGGGAAGCATGGACACTTGGGATGACATGGACAGTGACAGGGAGAAGTGACACATCCCTAATCTGCAAGACCCAGAGAAGCTACAACAGTTAAGGTCAAGACAGCAGAACAGAGCATGGCCCCAAGGCTGCAGCAGGTAGACACAGGAGGCACCCATCCCTGCACTTTTCCAAGGGAAGGAATGCATTTGGAAATGAGGTAGCACCTCCACTTATTAAACTGGTAGGGTCTGAGACTAAGAACTATTTCTCTTACTGCAGTTATTTTTGTTCATACCTTTTGGTTATCCTTACTGGGGCTGCTGTTGCCTGAGAAAGAAAATGATGTTCCAAACAGAAAGCAAAAGATTGTGAGTGTTTATTTCTCTTTAGACTAAGACCCAGAAACCATTTTTAATTGATGTATTTTTAGCAAGCACTTACTACACATAGTTTGTGGTTCACTTAACATCTCTTGACTATGGGTCTGACATTATGGTATGAAAGGTGAGTAAGAGAAAGGGTTTGCCCTCAAAGAGTCAATTCAGTTGAGAAGGCAAACAAATATGCAATTATAAAAGTGGTAAAGAGGTTGTATGTTTCTCCCTGGAAGAGTCAGTAAAGGTAGAATACCTTGCATTGAAACCTCAAAGACAGTAACAAATGCATAAGCGGACTCCACAGCAACAAGCTATTTGATATAACTAGAGGTATAGTGGCAATAAATTACAGTGGGGAAGGAGGCAGTGACTTCAATGGTTCTTACCTAGGCTCCTCACTAGAGTCAGCCGAGGAAACTTTAAAGAAATAATCAGCGATCAGCAAAAATGGCAGAGTATACAGCTTCAAGCACCCTGTCCTCCACAGAAACAACACACAAATCATGCAGGAACTCTCAGAATTTGCTTTTCCAGAACACAAAAACAACACAAAAAATCAAGCAGAAACTCTCAGAATTAGCTTTGCCAGAAATGTGGGAAACAGAATCAAAGTGAACACTGTAAAGGAAAAGCCAACTTACATATTGCTGAATTCTCTTTACTATTACTTTGTTAAGAATGTCCGCATATTTATTCAAGAAAGATGTTGGTCTGTAGTTTTCTTTTTTTCTGATGTCTTTGGTTTTATTATTAGGGTAACATTTACCTCATAGAATGATTTACAATATGTTTCTTCTTCTTCTAATTTCTGGAAGAGATTATGTATAATTGGTGTTACATCTTTAAACCAATGTTTGGTTTGTATATCTTCTATTGGTTTTGAAGATCTCTGACTGACACAATGAACAAATTAAAACCAAAGTTAACAGAAGAAAAGAAATAATAAAAATTATAGCAACAATAAATGAAATTAGAAAACAAAATAATCAACAAAACCAAAAGTTGGTACTTTGAAAAGATCAACATAATTGACAAAGTTTTTGCATCTTCTTGCTTTAAAAAAAAAAAAAAAAAGTCTAGTTTAGCTGATATTTTTTAAAAGCAAGAAGACACAAAAACCTAAAATCAGAAATAAAATTGGTGACACTCCAATGAACTTACAGAAATAAAAAAAAGTATGAGATGATACTATGAACAATTGTACCCCAATAAATTAGATAACCTAGGTGAAGTGGACAATATTCTAGAAATATGCAAATTACTCAAGAAGAAATTGACTCAAGAAGAAATTAAAAATTTTATTAAGCCCATAATAAGTAAAGTGATTGAATCAGTAATGAGAAATCTCCCTACAAAGAAAAGCCAAATAGTAAATAGCTTCATTGTTGAATTCTACCAAATGTTTAAAGAATTAACACCAACACTTCTCAAAGTCTTCTGAAAAAATAGAAGATAAGCAGACAATTCCTAACTTATTTTCTGAGGCTCATATTACACTGATATCAAAGCCAGGCAGGGAGACCACACTACATGAAATAAAACTACCAACAAATACTCCTTATAAATATAAATGTAAAAATCCTCAACAAAAAATTAGCAAACAAAATTCAGCAGCATATTATGAGAATACCTTCAGTTTTATAAAGAACATCTATAAAAACACCCTATAAATAACATATACTCATTTATGAAAGGCTATTAATTCCTCTTAAGATCAGAAACAAAGAAGGATATGCCCTCTAACCATGTGTAATCAAAATAGTGCTAGAAGTTTTAGGCAGCACAAAATGACATGAAAAGGAAATAAAGACATACAGATTGGAAAGAAAGAAATAAACTGCCTCTATTTGCAGATGACATGATAACTGACATAGAAAACCCTAAGAAATATGCTCACATAGACACAAAAAACTTCTAGAAATACTGGGTTTAGCAAGGTGGCAGGATACAAGATCAACATACAAACATCAATTGCATTTCTATATTCTAGCAATAAACATGTGGAAATTGAAATTAAAAATTCAGTACCACTTACAATTACTTAAGAAAGGTGAAATACTCAGATGTAAATCTAATAACATATGTAAAGGACTTATATGGTGAAACCTATAAAACACAGACAAAAGAATCAATGATACTATAAACTGGGAGATATTCTGTGGCCATGAATGGGAAAACACAACATAGTATACCAATTCTCTCCAAATTGAGGTACAAATTTAACACAATTTCCAAGCTAAACCATCATATACCCCGTGACCTGCATGTATACATCCAGATGGCCTGAAGTAACTGAAAATCTACAAAATAAGTGAAAATAGCCTTAACTGATGATATCCCACCATTGTGATTTGTTTCTGCCCCACCCTAAGTGATCAATGTACTTTGTAATCTCCCCCACCCTTAAGTAGGTTCTTTGTAATCTCTCCCACCCTTAAGAAGGTTCTTTGTAATTCTCCCCACCCTTGATAATGTACTTTGTGAGATCCATCCCCTGCCCACAAACATTGCTCCTAACTCCACCCCCTATCCCCAAACCTATAAGAACTAATGATAATCCCACCACCCTTTGCTGACTCTCTTTTCAGACTCAGCCCACCTGCACCCAGGTGAAATAGACAGCCTTGTTGCTCACACAAAGCCTGTTTGGTGGTCTCTTCACATGGATGCACATGACACTATTAAAATCCTAGACTATTATTTCTGTAGATATAGATCATTCTAAAATTTATATATGGAAAGGCAAAATAATTAGAACGGCTAAAACAATTCTGAGAACAACAAAGTAGACAAAATCTCTATTAATTTTCAAAACTTTTAGCTAGAGTAACAAAGATTGGGTGGCACTGGTGTAGGGACAGATTCATAAATCAATGGAACACAATAAAGAACCCCAAAGTAACTCCACATATGGACTGCCACTGATTATTGACAAAATAATAGAAAACCAGCTAAAATAGCAACAGC
This sequence comes from Pan paniscus, assembly GCF_029289425.2. Classification (NCBI taxonomy): domain Eukaryota; kingdom Metazoa; phylum Chordata; class Mammalia; order Primates; family Hominidae; genus Pan; species Pan paniscus. Next base: position 67,545,694 of record NC_073256.2, on the reverse strand, counting down.
TATGTAATAGAGGAAGAATAGTCTTTTCAATAAATGGTCCTGGGGCAAATAGATATTATAGGAAAAAAATGAAATCCAACCTAAACTTCAAATCCTATATAAAACATTAATTTAAAATGAATCATACAGATTTAAACATAAAACTTTAAAACTTTTAGAAGATAATAGAAAACTCCTGGGACTTCAAGTTTGGTGAATTCTTGGATGTGACCCCAAAATATCAATTCATAAAAGATAAAAATGATAAAATGAACTGCATCAAAATTAAAAACTTTTAGTCTATGAAAACCCCTGTTAAAAGATAAAAAGACAAGTACAGACATGGAAAAACTATTTGCAAACCACATATTTGACAAAGGATCTAGAACATATAAAGAACTCTCGCTGGGCGTGGTGGCTCATGCCTGCACTTTGGGAGGCTGAGTAGGGAGGACTGCTTGAGCCCAGGAGTTGGAGACCAGCCTGAGCAACATAGTGGGACCTCATCACTACAAAACAACAACAGAAAGTTAGTTGGACATGGGAGCGCATGCCTGTGGTCCCAGCTACTTGGGGAGGTTGAGGTGGGGAATTGCTGGGGCCCAGAAGGTCAAGATAGCAGTGAGCTGTGATTGCACCACTGCACTCCAGACTGGGCTATAGAGTGAGATCCTGTCTCAAAACAAACAAACAAACAAGCAAACAAACACTTTCCAAAAATGTAAATTTGGGAGGTATCAAATATATCAAAAAAGTTCAATTAGAAAATCAGAGAAAGACCCAAAATAACATTTCACTGAAGGGGATATACCAATGGCAACTAAGCACATGAAAAGATATTCAACATCCTTACTTATTAGAATAATTAATGTAAAAAGTAGTGAACTTAAGACTGGTAAAGCTGTGGAGAAGTTAGATCTCTTAGACGTTGCTGGTGAGAATGTCAAATGGTACGGCTATTCTGGAAAATATTTTTTTGCACATCCTTAAAAAACCTAAACATATGCTTACCATAGGACCCAGCAATTGCACTTCTGTGTATTTATCCCAGTGAAAGAAACACTGTCTGCAGAAAAACCTGTACACAAATGTTCATAGCAGCTTTATTTGTTATAGCCCAACATAGAAAAAAACAGCCTAAGTGTACCTCAATAGGTAAATGGTTCAATTAACTCTGGTACATCCATACCAGGTGTATTAGTTCATTTTCTCAATGCTGTAAAGATACTACCTGAGACTGGGTCATTTATAAACAAAAGAGTTTTAATTGACACACAGTTTTGCAGGGAAGGGAAGGGAAGGAAGGGGGGAGGGGAAGTGGAACAGGAAGGGGAAGGGGAAGGGAATCACCTACCATTTGGTCCCTCCTCGGACACATGGGGATCACAATTCGAGATGAGATTTGGGTGGGGACACAGAGCCAGATTCCCATGTCATCAGGGCTTCCCATATCACAGATTCCCATATCATCACAGATTCCCATATCATCAGGGAATACTGTTTAACAATAAAAGAGGTATTATTGATATATGCAACAGCTTCAATGAATCTAAATGGCAGTATTCCGAGTGAAAAGGAAAAGGCAATCTCAAGAGGTCATATACTGTGATTCTATTTTTAAACCATTCTTACCAAAAAAGAAATATAGAGATGGAAAACAGATTAGTAGTTCCCAAGGGTTAGGGATAGTGGTGGTGAGGAGTGGATATGATTATAAAGGGGTACTAGAAGGGACAGCTTTGTGGCGACAGAAGAGTTCTATCTTGATTATGGTGGCAATTACAGAAATCTACGTATGATAAAATTACAGAAAATTATATACATATTGCACCAATATCAAGTTGTTGGTTTTGATATTGTTCTGTAATTATGTAAGATATAGCTACTGGGAGAAATTGAATGATGGGTACATGGAAATTCTGTACTATCTTTACAACTTCCCGTGAGTATATAATTATTTAAAAATAAAAAGTAAAAGCAGAAAAAAAATTGAAATTTATTCAAATAGGCCAGGCGTGGTGGCTCACGCCTGTAATCCCAGCACTTTGGGAGGCCGAGGTGGGCGGATCACGAGGTCAGGAGATGGAGATCATCCTGGCTAACATGGTGAAACCCCATCTCTACTAAAAATACAAAAAAATTAGCCAGGCATGGTGGCGGGCACCTGTAGTCCCAGCTACTCAGGAGGCTGAGGCAGGAGAATGGCGTGAACCCGGGAGGCAGAGCTTGCAGTGAGCTGAGATTGTGCCACTGCACTCCAGCCTGGTCAACAGAGCAAGACTCCGTCTCAAAAAAAAAAAAAAAAAAAAAAAAAAAGAAATTTATCAAATAAAAGAATGAGTATGAATTTTAAAGATAATAGAAATATGTTGAAGAAAAAAATTTTTTAATAACAAGGAAAACAAAAGCAGTTTCTAAAAGAAAAAAACAAAAATCTGTGAGAAAGCAAAATGAAAACATGGCATGATTTTAAGAAAATGGTAGGCTATAGGAAACGCATATCAATTTGAATATTTCTTCTAAAATGGTACATTGTTTCTGAAGAAAACAGTATTTACATAGCTCTAGTAATGAGGGAACTGGGCTGGGCACAGTAGTGGTTCACACCTGTAATTCCAACAATTTGGGAGTCCAGGGCAGAAGGATTGCTTGAAGCCAGGAGTTAGAGACCAGCCCGAGCAACATAGTGAGACCCTGTCTCTACAAAATAATAATAATAATAATAATAATAATAATAATAATAATAAATTAGCTAGGTGTGGGGGCTTGTACCTGTAGTTCCAGTTACTCAGGGAGGCAGAGGTAGAGGATGACTTGAGTCCAGGAGTTTGAAGGTGCAGTGAGCTATGATCGTGCCACTGCACTCCAGTCTGGGTGACAGAGCAAGATCTCATCTCTACAAAAAAAAAAAAAAAAAAAAAAATTAACCTACATAGTAAGATGGCAGAGAGCTATGGCTGCAGAACAGAACATAATCATGATCAACTCTGATATACAAAAGCAAAATCACAGCTTATAAAAGTTGGGAGATGGAAAGACAGAATAGAGGTGGAAGGAGGATCAAAGGAATACATTTCCATTTTTCTTTTTTTTTTTTTTTTTTGAGATGGAGTCTTGCTCTGTCTCCCAAGTTGGAGTGCAGTGGAGCGATCTTGGCTCACTTTAACCTCCACCTCCCAGGTTCAAGTGGTTCTCGTGCCTCAGCCTCCTGAGTAGCTGAGACTACAGGAAAACGCCACCATGCTCAGCTAATTTTTGTATTTTTAGTAGAGGCGGGGTTTCACCATATTGGTCAGGCTAGTCTTGAACTGCTGACCTCATGATCAGCCCACCGCGGCCTCCCAAAGTGCTGGGATTACAGACATGAGCCACCATGCCTGGTCCATTTCTTCAGTTGCAGAGTAGGGACAGTCTATCTTTGTAAATGGAACATGATACGATTTTGAGTTACAATGGTAAATGCCAAAGTTACCAAGGTAAAAAAGAAAAAACAAACAAACAAACAAAAAATGCTGATAAAACTGTATGGGGGCATTAAATCTAAATTCTCATAATATCCTAAAGTTGATAAAAATTAATGAACCAAGTTGGTAAATTAAGCAATAATGGCATAATCACCTTATTTAAAGAAGTAATAGAGATATAGAAGTATAGGACTAAAAGCAGAAATAATTAAACTTGTTGATTCTGGGGAGTGAATGTAAGGGTGGGGTGGATTCAAACAAGGGGCTATTGTATTTCATTTTAAGTCCCATTCTATATGCTTGAGATACTACAATGAAAAAAAAAGATGAATGTTTCCAATTCCTTTGTACAGCTCTATATCAATTTTTGACTGCTGAATATTTAAGCTTTGGAAGTAGGGTAAGCAGACTCCAGTTACCCATCTCTCATAATAAGGAATGTCTGCATGTTGTTGATCCTTTCTGACAGGGGTGAGCCATTGCCTCCTCTGTTTCCCCCAAATGAATACTCAATGATCTCTGACGTAGGCTTAAGTATTTCAAAAATTAAATTAAGTGTATCTAAGCACGGGAGGATCAGGACCTACGATTTTATTTAGCTTTTGTTTTCTTGTTGCATGTAAGGGGCACAAAACTGTACCATGTCAGACAAAAGGATGGTCTTTTATTCTCTGGTTGTAAAACATCTCCAAAATCCTCTAATATTACTCTTGCAATCTAGACCTTTTTTTTCATGAACAGGCACCACACACTCCACCATTTCATATCCCAGTTTTATTTATTTGGGAACATTTACTCTTGTGGATAACAGAATACCAGTCACAAGATCCTTCTTCTGTATTACAAATTCTGCCACTTTGTTTCAGAACTGGGTATCAGGATTCCTCCTCTGCCCAGGTTTCTGCTGTCCCCCAAAAAGAAAGACATGTAGCTGGGCATGGTGGTGCACATCTGTGGTCCCAGCTACTCAGGAGGCTGAGGCAGGATTGCTTGAGCCCAGGTGTTCAAGGTTGCAGTGGGCTGTGAATGCTCTACTTCACTCCAGCCTGAGCAACAGAGCAAGACCCTGTCTCAAAAAAGAAAAAAAAGAAAACAAAGAAAAGAAAAAGAAAGACTTACAATCTTTCTTTGGATAGAGGAAAAAGATGGTGGGCTCTTCAACCCCAGGTTGAGTACTCCATAAATATAATACTGTCTGTGGCAAGATTTCTTCAGAATTTTCTTGTCACTATGAATATTAATCTCCTTCTAAGTCCAGCTAGTCTGGTTTTACATGATTAACATGACTCTGTCCATATTAATTATAATTAATCCTGGCTTAAAAGAGGCACTCACCTCTTTAAGTCTGGTTTTCATTACAAAAAGCATTTGCTGGGTAGTATGAGATAAATGATGCCACCATTCTAAAACAACATCTTTGGCTCCCCATACTTTTCTTAATAGTGAGGTAGAAAATATTGAAATCCTTTGATACACCAATAAGATTTTGTTGTTATTTTACTTTACCATACATAGATGGAAAGATTTTATACATGTATTTTCAGGCACTCTCAAGTGCATTTGAAGTTAAGGCCTTTGTCTTATATATGTCCTCGACTTCTTCCTAGCACCAAATACTACCCCAACACTCAATAACTATTTGGTGTAAGAGTTAGCTAGATTATTTTTTCTTTTGCTGCATCATAGCAGATGGCCAGTGACATCTAGTTGGGCAAGAGTTTTCACATCTAGTGGGAAATACTTTTCACTGAGGAGTTTTCATATCATAGCTATGTTACAATTTCAAGCCTGCTGAATTTCATACCAGAGTAAAAAAGCTTCATATTTTTTACATACTAATATCTTATGCAAGTCTTTCATAAGCCAATAAATGGTTAATTTTTACAAAAGATGCTAATAGACCATTAATGCAAATATATGTATTAGCTTATGGTTTTTATTCCTAGCTATTGTTTTTAATTTTTTTTAATAAAAAAAAATTTTTTTTTGGAGACAGGGTCTCACTCTGTTGCCCAGGCTGAAATGCAGTCATGTGAACATAGCTCACTGTGGCCTTGAACCTCTGGGCTCAAGCAATCATCCTGCCTCCACCTCCTGAGTAGCTGAGACTATATGCGTGTGCCACCACATCCAGCTAATTTTAAATTTTTAGTAGAGATAGGGTCTTGCTATGTTACCTAGGCTAGTCTCAAACTCCTGGCCTCAAGTGATCCTCCTGCCTCAGCCTCCCAATGTGCTGGGATTACAGGTGTGAGCCACCATGCCTGGCCCTGGCTACTGTTTAAGTTCAGGATTATCAAAGAAAAAATGTGCCAGACAAGTTAAATGGGCAAGGTAGACTTTATTCAAGACAACTGTAATAAGGGAGAGAGACTGAACTCAACTCTAGATACCTAGGGATTTATAGCCAGTGGGCAAGGTGAGGTGTTAGTGGATGAAAAATTACTAAGGGGAACTTGATTTATTGTTATGGTGTGAACGTCTGTGTCCTCCCTCCCCACCCAAATTCATTTGTTGAAGCTCTAATTCCCACTGTGGCTATATATGGAGTAAAGAAATAATTAAAATTAAAATTAAAGTTAAAATGAGGTAATAAGAATATGGTCCTGGTTCACTAGGATTAGTGTCCTTATGAGAAGAGACATACTCTCTCTCCCTGCTGGTGCACAGAAAAGAGGCCATGTGAGAACACAGTGAGGAGGCAACCAACTGAACTCAAAAAGAGAGCTCTCACCAGAAACCATCCATGCTGGCAAACTGTCCTTGGCCTCCAGAACTGTGTAAAGATGTCTGTTGTTTAAGCCACCCAGTCTATGGTATTTTGCCATAAGGCAGCCTGAGCAGACTAATACAAGTACCAAGGGTGTGGGGATTCTTGCAAAACCAGGCCCAGCAGGTCAAACATGAAGCCTAGCCAAGAAGAGGGCTGAGAGTAGTGGGACAAAAGTTTGGTCAGGCAGGGTGCAGTGGCTCACGCCTATAAACCCAATTCTTTGGGAGACTGAGGCAGGAGGATCACTTAAAGCCAGGAGTTTGAGACCAGCCTGGGCAACAAAGTGAGACCCCCTATCTGTATATCAAAAAAAAAAATTAGCCAGGTTCAGTGGAGTATGCCCGTAGTCATAGCTACTCAGGAGACTGAGGTGGGAGGACCTCTTGAATCCAGAAGTATGAGGCTGCAGTGAGCTGACTGTACCACCACACTCCAGCCTGGGTGACAAAGTGAGACCTTGTCCCAAAACACACACACACACACACACACACACACACACACACACACACACATAAATAAAGTTTGGTCAGTCTTTTCTCTTGTTCAAGGAAAGAACAGACATTTTTCTTTCCTCTAAATAGTAAGTCCATTTCTAAGTTGGCTTCCTTTTGTTAATTAAGGAAAAGCTAAACTATTCTCTTGAGACTTGCAGTAAAGACTTTTTGTTAGATGGCAAGAGCATTTAATGAAGGGTATTCCTATGAAAATAAAAGAAAAACAAAAATTAA